>NW_024104401.1:527221-977063 GCF_003945595.2 Pipra filicauda
AGCTCCTGCTTGGATGGTTTTCAGGCCCCACATCATGCCCTGTTCACCTGCTGGGGCTGCAGATTTGCTCCAGGAGCTCTGACAGCACAGGCAAAGCAGCACATTCCGCACCGGGGGTTTTGTGTGTGCAGCACGTGTGCAAATATGCACCAGCCCTCTGGTAAGAGGGTTTTCCTCAGATGAGGGCTACCCAGAAAACGAGGGAAAGGTGTTTGTGCCAGCTCTGCATGAAACCCAGGGACCACAGTCACTGGTCTACAGAGGTGACTACAGACACGAAGTGGGCAGGGGAGCCCTGCAGAGCTGGTGTCCCTGTGGGCAGGTCCCATCCCATCCATCCCTTCTCATGCCATGCCATCCTTCTCATCCCATGCCATCCCATCCTTCTCATCCCATCCCATCCCCTGCCCTGCCAAAGCTGTGCTCAGCCACCTGCCCAGTTCAAGGGGAAAAGGCACAGTTTCCATTCCAAGGTTGCCTTGATCCCGGTGCCTGCTACTGTCCATGGAAAAAGATGCCTCCAAAGCTCTCTGGTTGCCTCCTGGCTCCTTAAATCCCCGCTTAGGATTGTCTCTAACCTGTTATAACAGTTATAAAACCCAACCAGAATTCTCACACTACTCGGAAAAATCCTTCCACGCGTTTCCATGCAAAAATCCCTTTTCATAAGAGACCTAGTTCCATGTCCAAGGGACACATCTTTCCAAAATGCTGCTGGAAACCTTAGGAAGGCCAAACCCGCAGCAAACACCTCTGTGCACATGCCCTGGCATCAGCCTGCTCTTTTCAGGAGAGGTCAGCACATTTCCATGGATGCGTTAATAGAGCAGCCACCAAAATCTCCTCTAAGATGTTTTGAAAGCTTCAAAAAAAAAAAAAAAAAAAAGCCCCAACCCTCAAATGTATTTTTTTTTCAACATCTGCAGTCAATGAAAGGGGAGATGCAAATCTGCTGTCATTTGCATGCAAATTTTTTTTACATCAAATCAGTGACAGAATGCACAATAAACACACTTTAAATTGAAATATTCCACGTTCACTTCCTCCTAGCCTTGCCTGCAGCTGGGATCCAATTTTCATGCACAGCTCCACACAGGTGACCATCCTCCAGCGGCTCGGAAGCCAGGAAGAGTGTGGGAATGATGGAATTACAGAGGCAAAGTAATTGCAACCAGCTCATGACTCAAAACCCAGCTGTCACGAGAGAGAGTAAAGATGAAGGTTCTTCAGAAATAAATGCTGTTGAAAGAGTCTGTATCTGCCTCAAAGCCTAAAGCATCCTTTATGATAATCACTAACATTTTGATCACAGGGAAATATGATAATCGGTCGCCCTGGAGTCCACACAATCAGGAATAATAGCAAATATCTCTGTAAGGCTTGTTTGCTACAGGCTTTAAACAGCTCATCCGATGTACGACGGCACTGCAGGGGAGGGCAGTGCCCAGACAGCAGGGCCAGGGATGTGCAGCACAGGGGTTTGCTGGGGCCACGTGGGAAGTGCAGCAGAGCTGGGAACTGAGCTGTGTTCCCCCGGCTCCTGCAGTCACACCTTTGTGTCCCATCTCCAGCCCAGTTTGCAGCTCCAGTCCCATCCATCCTCATCCCCTTGCTCATCCATCCCCATCTCCATCCCCAATCTCATCCCCACCTTCAGCTTCTTCCCCATTTCTATTCCCAGCCCTATCTCCCTCCCCATTTCCATCTCCATTTCCATCTCCATCCCCATCTCCATCCCCATCTCCATCCCCATCTCCATCCCCATCTCCATCCATATCCCCCTCCCCAACCCCATTCCCGTCCTCATCCATCCCCAACCCCATTCCCTTCCCCATCCCTGTCCCCCTCCTTGCCTTCATCCCCATCTCCATCTCCATCTCCACCTCTATCTCCATCTCCATCTCCATCCAGGGTCAGGTTGGATCTCAGGCAAAGGTTCTTCCCCCAGAGGGTGGTTGGCACTGAACAGGCTCCCCAGGGCAGTGGGCACAGCACCAAGGCTGCCAGAGCTCCAGGAGGGTTTGGATGATCCTCTGGGGCACAGGGGGTGACTCTTGGGGATGGGCCTGTGCAGGACTGAGGGTTGGGCTGGATGATCCTTGTGGGACCCTTCCAACTCAGCACATTCTGGGATTCTGGGATAGGTGGGCACCCAGCAAGGCTCCAAAGGCACTTAAGGCTGGTTACTGAGATCTCCCAGGGAGTTCAGCACAGAACCCACCTGCCTTTTAGAAATGAAATGCCTTTTAAAATTGAGCCTCAGGCACCTCTGGACTCCTTCTGAAACCCCAGGTCTCCCAGGACACAGGTGAGCAAGAGCTGCACACACTTTCCCTCCTCAGTCATCATGGAATCATTGAAGGGTTTGGGCAGGAAGGGACCTTGAAGATTATCCTGTTCTAACCCCCCTGCCGTGGGCAGGGACATCTTCAACTAGACCAGATTGCTCCGAGCCTTGTCTAACCTTGAAACCTGGACTCCCTTCTGCACATGGCAAAGCCTTCAAGCCTGGGCAAGCAGGAAGGACACACACCAGGAAATCCTCCCCAAAAAGCCATTGTTTTGCCCACTTGTTGCACCACTGCAACCACGGATTTTGTGGGGAACTTCTCCAGACTGCCAGAGTCACTGAAAAAAAGGACCAGAAAAGAAAAGGGTCCCAGGTTTATCTGTTTCTTGTTTTGCTGCAAAACTCTCCACAGAGCCCAAGAAGGAATGTCAAGGATAGGGCAGGGAGGTGTGATGGAGCACCACCAGCCCACGTGTGAGCACGGACACGTGTGTGCCTGTGCTCTCCTGCGGCTTCCTGAGACGAAACACCGTTTGCATTTGCTATGCAAAACCATTGAAAATACAGAGCTGCTGAGCTGCCTCTTTTCTCCTTTTTCTTTTTGCTCCCAAGAAGTTAAAAAACCTATTTGAGGCCACCTTATGTGGCAGGTGAGGGGATAATTGGCAATGCCCTGGCGGAGCTGACATGTCTGGAGATGCAGCGAGGAGCGGCAGGAACATCTCAGAGACACACAGAAACTTAATAAATGTTGGGGACAAATCTAATAACGGCTTTGCTGTCTCAACAGCTCTTCAGCTGATAGAACTACACATATTTTCCCAGTGTTTTCTCTGTTCTTTAACCCTGTGGGGGCTCAGGATCTGCAGCAGTGCCCTGCAAGCTCACGTCAAACACCCACAGTCCGACGTTCCCTGAGTCAGCAGCGTGTCTGCCCAAGATCTCCTTGGCAAACCTTGTCAGCTGCCTCTGGAAAAGCCCAGGCTGCAGGTCAGCCAGCAAATATTTCCTCCCTGTCCTATGTGCCCAGAGGCTGGAAAAACGCTATTTGTGGCAATCTCCCACCTTTTCCATTAAAAATAAAGCTGGAAAGCGGCTCAGGGCTTCCTGGAAAATGATCGGGAAAGCGATGGCATCAAGAATTTAGAGGGAAGCAGGCAATACCCACCTGCAGTGACACCTCCCCATCACAAGCTAAACCCTTGCTCTGGAGAAGACGTGCTGGCACGGGCAGTTATTCTGGACGAGGCACAATAAAAGCAATCCCAGCTACATTTCCTTGTGCACAAGCAGGTTTTCCTGCCCTTTGGCCTCCCATGGAGTTTGCATTTTATGGTAAAGCTTTTAGAAAACAGTTGCACAACCTCAAGCACCGGCCAGCGGCTTTTTTGGGGATGGTGTGACCAATTATCCCAACAAAGGCTGTGGCAAATTCCTTGATGGGGCTGTGGGGGACGGCAAAAGAGTCGGGCAGCCTTTCCCAGTGCTGATGGGAACACTGTCCACCATGGATCTGTGGTCACCAGCAGTGATGTTTTGGCCAGGAGGGAGCTCTGGCCCGACCTGTGCTCAGTGCAGGCAGCCGAGCTCATCGTGGGTGTGCTTTCCTGGAATCATGGAATCATTAATGTTGGAAAAGGCCTCTAAGATCATCGAGTCCAACCATGAACCCAGAACCACCGTGTTTCCCACCAAACCATGTCCCCAAATGCCACATCCACTCATTTTCTAGACACTTCCAGGGATGGTGACTCCACCACTGCCCTGGGCAGCCCCTTCCAATGACCTTCCTTTCACTGAAGAAATCTTTCCTAATATCCAACCTGAACCTCCCCTGGCACAGCTTGAGGCCATTTCTCCTTGTCCTCTCCTTTGTTCCCTGGGAGAAGAGGCCGACCTCCATCTGGCTCCACCCTCCTTTTAGGAGGCCCTTGCCCCACGTGAGCACCATGCCAGAGGTGGTGTGAGCTGCTGGTCCCAGGATGAGGCTGGAAACCATTAGTTCTCCTAAAGAGTGGTTTTGTGGAGGCCTCAGCTGCAGTGTGAGGGCTGGTTGGGCCCTGCTAGGGAGAAAATAAGGAAATTATGGGATGCTTCAACAGGGAAATGAATGTTGGAGCTCACACCAGGTCATGCTCTCAGGCACAGGGTGGGATTCTGGGGTGTCCTGTGCAGGGCCAGCAGCTGGACTCAGTGATGGACTCCTTGTGCATCCATCTCAGGGTATTCCATGATTTTAGGTCCTGCATCCCCCATGGACAGTAGGGAAGAGGGGAAGCCCGGTGTGGAGAAATCCAAGCAGCTGGAGCAGAAAAAAAATTCATCAGCCCTTTTCCAGGAAAGTGCTTTGCAACCTGATTGCTCTTGTATTTGTTTATTCAACGAGGGTTTGGGGAGGAAATTCCTTGCTGCGGTGACAGACCGTGTTTCCAAGGTTATCCCAGAGCACAAAGAAAGACAACAGTCATTTTTCATCCCAGTAATTAGAGAAAGCTTTTTAGCAGATTAGTGCTAAGCAACATTTACATACAGTAATATGGCCCTAACCAAATGAAGGGCTGCCTCTCCCCCTGCCTTGCAGCAGGAGGGACTGTGCTCACAGCACTGTTCCCAGGGGATTTGAACACCCCATCCAAAGGCAGTCCAAACCCAGCCATAATCTTATGGCCCGTCAGGACATCGTGTTTCTGGAATTTGCTTCCCCTGCTGCTCGTTGTGTCTCAGAGTCTCTTCCCAGAGGTAGATTTAAGAACAACATCCCTCCACCGCTCGGGTTTCCTTGGCTTTGCTCATCACTGACAGCAATGCACATCCCAGGCCGGGATGCCTGGCAGGGATTGGGAATGGGGCAGACACGAAGCATTCCCAGGTTCCCCAAACCACCTTTGATGAAATGCTCCGTGTCCCCTCCCCCCTCCTCCCGAAAAACAACCCAAGCCCAGCCACTCCCAGCTCCTCCACAGCCATTTCCAGGTTCCCAGACTTAACAGTCGAAGGCTGCAGACACATTTATTATCTTTTTCTGTGGTGCCATCTGGCATTTGTGTATCACAAGAAGATTATATCTATGTCAAACAGGGGGAAAAATATCTCTCCCTGTAACAGTTGTAGAAGCAAGAGGGAGAAGAAATACATAAAAAAAAAAATTAAATCCTGTGGACCATATGGAAGGTTTTTTCTGAAGTGATCTATCTTGAGCAGTTAGGAGGTGTCACAGCCAATATGCAGATCTTGGGCTGGCTGGGAGTGCTGGGACGGGAGCAGGGTGGCAGCGTCAGGGTACCTGAGTCACCAACACTGTGACTGCCTGAAATAGCCTGGGAACATGAAATATCCCCCTCAGCTCTCCCAAAATGGGGGAAGAAGGGAAAGTAAGATGAGAGGGAACAAAGCAAGGCAGTTTGCAGCACGTTAAGTGAATCAGAGCAATGGCCTTTCTTTGCCTTTCGGGGTTTTATCACCGCACGTCTTGCGAAAGCAATAGGTGTGAACCCGCCGTGGAGCCCGGCCAGGTTTGCAGTGCTCGCTCGGTGCCTCCCGACGCCGGGGATAGTGGAAAAGTACCGGCTTCTCCTCCCAGGCTGCCACACGAGCCTTGTCGGGGTGAAGGAATCAACCGCTGGCACGACCCGGGAAGCACCGAAGGGAGACAGCGTTGCCACCACATCCTGTGGAGAAGGAGGTGGCGAGCGTGGTGCGCTCATGGTGCCCTCCCGTGCCAGGGTGGGCACGGGGCCTCCCTGCCTGGCAAGGGGGCTCCACGGTCACCTCCTCACCGAGAGCATCCCTGCAGCACGCCGGCTGCATCCCCCGGCTGCTGACCGGCACCACCGGCAGGTCACGGGGAGGAGAAGCACAGCCAGCACCGACCACGGCAAAGCCTCGGTGGGGAGGTGGAAATGTCAGCCTGGGACGTGCAGGTCCTCCTTTCCCAGCCCGTGGTTTGCAGCCTCTCTGCGCGTACGGGAGCTGCTGCAGCAGCCGGCTCCTGTCGGGAAGAGGGGCATCGGTCTCCAGCCTGGTGCTGGGCTGGGAAAGCAGCTCCCACCACGCCCTGGCAAAGCAAACGGGCTCAGGCACACGCCACAAAGGCAGCCCAGCCCCATCCTGCTCGGATACAGGGAAAACAAAAGAAATACCACAAAATCAAACAGCATCACTGCCCGGGGCACAGAGGGCCAGCTTCCCCCACTCCTCTCTGCAAGGCTCCTCCACTCCTCTTTTTTTCCCCTTCCACCATCACTGCTCTTGTGAGTGAGAGGGCCAGAGGTTCTCTGGGAACCAGTTTAGTCGGGTATTTATTCTTTTCCCAGCCCCTCAAAAATTTCCCCTGGGTTTTATCAGCGTCAAACAGAGACATCCCCCCCTTGCCCCGTCCTCTGCTGATTCCCCCTGGCCTGGGCAGATGTTTGCTGATGTGGTGGCGGGAGGGAGTCAAACCCCAGCCACTCTCTACCCTTCCTGCTGTGGCAGTTTATGCCACGGAGTTATTTTTACCAGGAAATCCAGCAGTGGTCAGCCCTCTTCTGGCAGCTGCCCAGCCCTGGGGATGAGGAGCACCACCACCCACAGCTCCACCACCATCAGCACTGCTGTGCCACCCTCCCTGCTGGGTGCCCCTCCCTGCCCTCCAGCACCCTCCTGCTCCCCAGCATCCCCCACAGCAGCACCAGCTGCAAAACATCCCATGGTGCAGGGTCGTGCCTGTGGCTGCCCCCAGCAACCTTCTCCCTCCCCGTCCTGCAGGTTCCACTGCACCCCCCCCACCCCAGAGGCATCTCTGCCCTGGGCCATGTGCCACTCACAACAGCCTGAGTCACCGGGAACCTTCCTCTGGGGCTTCACTCTCTCAGCCCGGATTCTGGGGAGAGGTGGAAAGCGGCCAAGGGGCAGAGAGGCAGCTGAACAGCAGCAGGGGGATTGAAAGGGCTGGGAGGTGAAGCTGGGCAGGAAGCACAGGGGAGGCACATCATGCAGGAAAGGCTTTATCTCAGGCATGTGCCCCTCATCGCCTCCAGCAAGGGCCATGGGTGAGATAGGGCAGCAGGGAGGGATGTCCAGGACAGACACAGCGAGTGTGAGCACCCTGGGGATGCTCCAGGCTTCACCCTCCTCTGCTTTGCCCCAGAAACACAGTAGCCCCCACACTGAAGGGTATCCCCATGGCAGCCCACCATTGCCCCTGTGCTTAGAACGACTCAGAAGTCAGTCAGATGGGGGAAAATGTCTTTTCATTGTAAAAATCCTTTCTAAAATGAAGAATAAGTGTAAAAGCCCTGCTCCCGAGCCAAGCATGGCTGTGGACCCAGGGTGAGAAGATCCTTGCTGGAGTGCACCACGTTGAAACTGCTCCCTGCAGGTCTGTGGCAGAGGAAAGGGGGCTGTGAGGTTTGTTCATTAAAGTTGATAAAAAAACCTCTCAAAAATAACTGTTGTTAGAAAACTCACTCAACTGGTGTCCCAGGAGAAATGTCTCTGAAGTTCCTCATGGCTTCCTTGCTCAGGCTTCCCCATCCTCCCCAAGGACACACCTGGAGGCTGATCTAGGCTCCAAATTCCCCTCTTCAGGGTTCAGGGTCATATTGACAGCTCTTACTCTTGAGAACAGGACACTCACCCCTGCCTGGATCTCTTTGCAGAATCAGCTCCAAACTCATTCATTCTTCTTTGGCTCCCACCATGAAAGTTTCCAACACTTCCCATCCCCCTTTGCTCTGGCAGCCCCAGACCTGCCCAGCAGTGGTCCCCTGCCCTTCTGCACCCACTTTCCCCTTTTGTCCCCTTGTCCCTCTGTTAAAAAAGCAGGAGGTCTGCCCACCCCTTCTCCCAGCATCCTTGCTCTGCTTTGGAAACCCCCATCCTGCACCCCCAGCTCTATGCAGGCTGCAGAAAAGTGGGAAAATCAGCATTACTTACTCCCCAGGAGGAGCAGTTCAGCTGCCATCCCTTCCACCACAGAGCTTTTCCGAGCAGAAAAGGCTCCTGCTCGTTCACCACAAGATGCTTCAGGCAGTATCAAATAAAAACTGGTCACCACCAGAACAATTCCCTGCACAAACACCTGTACAGCCACACTGGGATTCAGCCCCTGGCTACTGCCAGGAATGAAACCCCAGGCCTGTGAGTCCTCACCCTGTGGTGCCGCTGTTCCATGAAAAAATAAGGGGATGAGAGAGATGGAGAGGGATGAGGGGACAGTGGCTGTCAGCTCGGGAACATCTGAGTGGAAATGAGAGCTGCAACTCTGCGAGGATCCCAGTTTTTCATCTACTCTGTTTCTTTAGATTTTATTTCTGTTCTGGGAAAACTGGGGGGAGGGAAATGTATCTGAGGCCAAACAAACCATTTTCTTTTGCTAAAAGGGAAAGATTTCATCTCTTCCTCAGCATTAGAATAATTTCCATTTCAAAAGCAGGCTGTGATTTTGAAATGAAAATCCAGACTGTCCCATCCCCGAAGGCTGAAGTGGGATGTTTTGACAGACCTTTCTCTTTTTTTTTTTTTTTTCACCTCTAGGGCCCTTTTGCCTGGAATCAATATATCCCTGCAGCGAGCTCTACATTTGACAAGCAGCAACTTTTCACCAGCTAAACATCCCCTTAAATCTTCATCAGTTGAGGACAAGCCGCAGAGGTACGGAGTCCTTGTCGAGGTCCCTCTGCCCTTGGATGCAGTTTACTCCATCCTTACTAATTCCTCCAGGATGTCACCTGGCAATCCACACACTCGTTAGCACTTAATGCACAGCAAGAGGAGACGATACCTATTCCTCCCACCCAAAATAACGCCCTAATGTTTGAAAATAAATGGCAGAAATATGTACGAGCAGGTGTCGCCTCCTCAATGTTGTCTTGTTTGTAGCCAGTCACAAGACAACATTCTCATAACACCAGAGGTAAGCAGATGGCACTTATTAATTTACATCGTAAATATACTCTAATATGTACATGGAAAAGCCAGTTCTGTGGGAGGCAGCTCTACCTGGCTCCCAGGAAACACCACGGCACAGACCCTTCACCCGAGATCGGAGACGGAGGTCCCGTGTCCCTCCTCTGCTTCCCCAGGGAGGATCTGTGTCTCAGGGGGAACACGTGCCAGTTTCCTACAGCAGCAGCAAAGGAGTTCCAGAGGAACCAAGGCATTTTGCACCCCCTTGGAGGCCTATTTCCACAGCTGTCGCTCGGTTGCCCCAGGCACCAAACCGGAGAAAATTACACCCAAAGTTATTAGAGGCAGCAAGACTCCAGGCAGCATCAACACAGCATATGTCCCAAAGTAAACAGATTGCACGGAGCTTCTCCGACACGCTGAGGGGCCGCCGGTGCCCAAATCGCTGTTCCCGAGGTGCGGAGCCGACTGCAGGGAGAGGGCCGGGCGGTGGGAAGGAGCTGTTGGTTCCCTGGCCCACGGAGAGGTGTCCAAAGGCTCTCCCGAGGCACCGAGGAATTCTCCTGGCCAGGCCGCCCGCCAAAGCCTGCCATGGTCAGGGCTGGGTGGAGAATTGTCCACGCAGATGGATTCAGGCTGAAAGAGCTCCGTCCTGTCTTCCCTTCCCGCCCCTGCCCTGCTCTCCTCTGCAAACAGACACAGTTGAAAATTGGTGAGTTTTCGATTTTTTCAAAAAATTTTTTTTTTTATTCTGGAAGAGGCACAAATAAACGGGCAGCAAAGGGAACCCACCGTCTCCATGGAATCTAAGAGGGGTAGCTTTTGGCTGAAGGTGGTTCTGAGTTGGGGGAGCACCAGCCCAGCCTTTCTACGGACACTGTGGCTGCAAAACTCAGCCCAGTTCCGAGGGCTGTGGAGCAGGAGAAGGAAGGACAGTCCAAGGACTGCAGACTCCAACCTGCCAAGAGCATCCAGCCTGCCTGGAAATCACTCTCTGTGCTGGCTAATGCAGGGGCTGACCCCAAAATCCATCTGCCACTCATCCTGTTTGGAGACCTTGCAGCTCAGATCCATACCTGGCTTCAGACTGGGGAGGTGGGGTCCAGGTCCTTCCCTGTGCATAGCTGGCTTGCAGGATCACAGCAGGATCACACCAGATTGGAGGTGGGCATCTCACACACCCTGCTCCACCTCACTTCTGGACTCCCTCGTGGAGCAGACACGGGCTCAGGGCATCCTCAAAATGTGGCAGGGGCTCTGCCAGGCCTCGCGGGGCTGTAGCAGTGCCGGGCACTGGAGGTGCCTTGGGGAACCCAGAAGTGATGCCACAGGAAGGGAGAGGGTGCTGGGGGGCCCTCCCTGCTGGGGAGCTAGGAGCTGAACCCAGCAGGGAACAGCACAAGACAATAGACGCCTCTGTTCCAAAAATAGCTGGCAATGTGGCCGCTTTCCAAGGAGGAACCCAAATCTGGAGAGCGCACGAGGCAGGCAGCAGCTTGTTGGATGCCAGAGGAGCCGGACAGGCACATTTCAGAGAGTCAAACAGGCACCCTGACAAATAGGTAACGTGGCAACCAGGGGCCTGAACGAGCAGGTGCTGAACTGCACGTCCTGCTGAAAGACACACCGGGCTTGGAAACCGGTCACGGGAGGCTGGCAGGGAACCCACAGGCTGGCAGGGAGCCCGCCTGGCTCCCGCTCCTCCAGAGCGCTCCAACGCTCCCTCTCCCCAGGGCAGGACAGAGCAGACAAGCACTGGGAGCCTGGTCCCACCACGACCTCGTCGTGTTCCGCTCCACTCCCCGCTGCCCTTTGATGGGTTCCTGCAGTGCTTCCAAAAGGGAGGGGAGTGCAATGGTCCGGCTCCCGGAGTTATCCGTCTTATCAGTTTCCCAGGCACTGAACCAGGAGCAGTGCCAGGTGGCAGGGTGGCCGTGTACCTGGCAGGGCACCGAGTGCTTATGGAGCTGCTGCTTATCTCGCACGAGCTCCAGGCTGGAGGATGCACAGCTCCTGTGCTGGAAGCTGCATCCTTCCCTCGGGGCTGCAGCACCAGGGCTGCAACGTGCCCTCAGCCTGGGAGGGATCATTGTTTGTGGGAGACCGAGGAACAGGCAGAGCAAAAGTGCCATCATGGTGTCTGACTCTCTCCAGACACGAGGCTGATATTCCCAAACAGGAGCAAGGAGAGCATCCCAGCTGCCTTACACTGCCACCGTGTTTGGGAGGCTGCCTCTCCCCCTCTCCTCCCAGTCTCTCCATCTCCACCACTCAGTGGGTGTTTGGCCACAACCCCCAGCTCACACCCGTGACCCTGGGGACATCCCAACAGTCACCAGCTGAGCACTGGTCAGCACAGTGAGGGCGTTTCTTCCAGGCCATGTCCCCAGTGTCACCTGCATCCAGCAACCGCCCTGAGCACCAAGGATAGAAAAACAACCAACGCGCATCAGGAGGTTGTGGTAAAAGGCACGTGGTGTAACCTCAGCCCTGTGTGATTGAAAATCCACGTGCCATCAGATCTGAGCAAGGTGAGGCGCAGACCTGGTCCCGCTGACCCCCCTCTCCTGCACCCACCCCAGTGCCCACCATCCACGGGACCTGAATGATGGGAGAACATCACCCACGCTGCAGAGTCTGCACTGGGGAGAGGAAATTCGCTCCAGCTGCCAGCTCTGGGTGATAAGACAATCTCCCTTCATCTCTTATTGCCTCTTGCTCCACCCTTTCGTTGGTGTTTTTTTTCTGGTTGCACCCAAAGCCTGCGCTCCCCGGGTTGCCCCACGTCACATTGACGTCAGGGAGGCAGCAAGGGGCAGGATAATGGGGCTTCTTTCATAACCTGCCTGCCCTGGGGACACTCATTAATCATGATACGCAGATAACGGCCCGGGGGACCGGCTGCCAGCAGGCCCAAGGGAGCCCACACTGGTTTTTCTGCACAGCCGCCCCTGCCAGTCCAGGAACAGGGCAAACACACGGAGAAAGGAGGCTGGAAAAGGGCAGGTACCAGGCCGGGGGGGCTCAAGGTGGGTGCACAGGCAGTTTGCAGCAGGGATGTTGGTGCAGCAGGGACTGACAGGGCTCAGAGTAAACTGGGCTAGTGGAAAGTGCACCTGTCCACGGCAGGGGGTGGAATGAGATGGGCTTTAGGGTCCTTTCCAACCCAAGCCATTCCATGATTCTATGGCACTGTTCAGCAGGGTTGCTCCAGTGTTGGCACAGGACCTTCTGCACCCACCCTGGGACAAAAAATTATGGATTTAGCCACAAGCCTCCGAATTCTTATTTATCCATCTGTCTCAGTGCTCAGCTGTGGGTATTTGCACCAAGCATCATCCCCATCAGGAGCACAACAGAGTCATCCCACGCTCCCAGGCTGGACACATCCATGGCACAGGAACGAGTCTTCAGTTTTTCCATTTTGCTTCTTCTTGAGCACCTTTAAAAAAAAATCAAGAAAAATATCTTTAAGAGTTCCCCAGCCCTACCTCCTTCTCCTTCATGCCTGCTCCTTGCTGGAAAAAAAGGACTACCTTGGCTGCTGGATTTGTCTTGCTCAAGGAGGGTTAGTTGTAATCACTCCTGGCGTGGCTTTATGTTAAATACTGGCCCAAGCCTGCTTTTGGGAAGAGGGCATAAATTTAGGGCCCATTTTGAGCCACAACCCTCATTTGCAGACTTTGATCCCTCTCTGTGTAACGAAAACCCATTTCTTGTCTTGGGGGAGTCTATTGTAGACAGAAGAGACCAGTGTGGTTTGCACGTGGAAAAGAATTACTATGAGACGCTTTTCAAAACATTTTTTTAATTGATGTGCTCCCAGTCTCCTGTTTGCTGGTGGGTAATTAAGTCAATTAACAAGCATCTGTTTATTTATTTCCCTCATTTATGGATGTAAGCAGTTTGCAACAAGGGCCTGTTGTATCTTGCCTGCCGATACATGAATATTCAGGCAATCGCTTGACTCTATCTCTGGACCTGCCTCCTCCACCTCCAGGAACCCAGGCACGAGCTCCAGGGTGGCCAGGGATGGCACAGGCTGTGCCTTGGCTGGATGGGGCTTGGAGCAACCTGGTCTAGTGGAAGGTGGCCCTGCCCAAGGCAGGGCCTTGGAATGAGATGGGCTTTGAGGTCCCTTCCAACCCCAACCATGCAGTGATACTTTGATTCTAAGTTCCCTCCTAATCTGCATTTTGGCAAAGCCCTTAAGACATTCTCTAAACCCTCCTGGGGCTGTTTTTTTTGTCCCTCCTGCAGACCAAGGCTTCAGCATCCCTCAGAAAACCAGGCTTTGGCTGCAGGGAAGCCTGTGGAACCTGGAAAGCAGCACCCACCTGCCCTCAGCCCATGGCAAGATGGTCTGATTTAACACATCAGCCCAACCATAGAATCACAGAATATCCTGAGCTGGAAGGGACCCACAAGGACCATCCAATCCAACTTCTGGCCCTGCCCAGGACACCCCAACAATCCCACCCTGACCCTGAGGGTGTTGTCCAAACGCTCCTGGAGCTCTGGCAGCCTTGGGGCTGTGACCAAACCCTGGGGAGCCTGTTCAGTGCCCAACCACCCTCTGGGGGAAGAACCTTTCACTGAGATCCAACTTAAACCTCCCTGGTACAGCTCCAGCCATTCCCTCATCCTGTCACTGATCAGGAGAGCGAAGTGATCGATACCTGCCCCTCCACTGCCCCTCGGGAGGATGCTGAAGATCACAATGAGGTCTCCCCACAGTCTCCTCTTCTCCAGTCTGAACAGACCAAGTGACCTCATTCGGCTTCCTCTCTCCTCCCTACACCCATGCTCTTCCTGGATGGCTGGGAGAGGAAGCACCACCATGAAAGCAGCAGCTCCCTGGGAATTTGTCATCCTTGGGGATCATGTGGGGCATCCCGGTGCATCTCCACCAAGCCCACTGACCATCCTGGGGGTCTCCCCAGAACCTTTTTGGGGTCACCCAAAAACTCAGAGCACTTTGGGGTCACCAGAGCACCCCGGACACCACTCTGTCCCACCTCCTTTGTAAAGCAAGCTCCGTGTGCCCAGAGCCGAAGGCCACGATCCTGGCAAGCGCTATTCCCACGTGGATGAAATGGCTCCCAGTGATGCCTTCAAAGAGTTATTTAATCACAGGGGAGCACAATTAAGGAGGCCTAGGAGCAAGAGAAAAAAGGATTAGCAGTATCTGGGAAGAGCATTCATCACAGGGAGCAGTTTGCAGGGGCACATCTGCTGCTGACTCCTCTCTTCCAGCCGCACCGGTTTTGTTGCCGTGTCAGCAGGATGGATGTTTACTCCCTTCTAAAGCCGTCAGGCAACTCAGATGCCGAAACCCTGGAACGCTGAACACGCTTGTGTTCCAGAAGGGGGGGGGGAAGGATGCTTGGAGACGAGGGAATTGCCAGAGCAGATCAGACTGGCCTTGCATCCCCTGCTCCTGGCGTGAGATGCCATCAGCAGCTCAGAAAGCAGCTGTGGGGCTCCCTGCCCGCCCTCTATCCCATGCTTGGGACAAGGGAGGGTAAGACTCCTCAGGAGCCTTTCAAAATTCCTTGGGTTTGGTAAATTAATTAGTTTAAATGAGCAATTAGAGCTCAATTTAGTGTTATCTCAGTGCAGCACCCGCTGACTGGCTGCACCTTCCCCTCTCCCGCTCTTCAAACAAGAGTTTTGGTGTCTTATAGTGAAAAAACATCGGGTCTGGCAATGCCAGAATCAGGGATGGAGGGGCTGCATGCTGAGAAAACAGAGGTGATGGTCGGTGAGGGAGGGTGTGTCATCTCCAGAGTGTGGGGAGCACCAGGGAGCTGCAGATTTGGCCAGATCCTGCTATTTTTGGCTGAAGATCTCCAGGGTGGTTGGAGCTGGCCAGTCCCTGCTTCCAGCCAGGATACCCCTGCAACATGGATCCAGGGAATTGCTACTACTGTTTGGGGGGTGGGCTGAATTCCACCTCACCAAATGTGGGGAAGGGATGGGAATGGAGGTGGAAGGTAGAAAACTCCAAGCAGAAGCAGTGGCATGGCTGACTACAGATGGCCTGGAGCAGGCAGAGCACCTCAGGCATGATCTACGGCAGTTCCCAGGCTTCAGGGGTGGGATTTGTGGTGTCTGGGAGCCAGCACAAACACACAAAGAGCCTCCTCCCATGAGCAACATTGACCACAGGGTCCTCGAAGAGGCTGGACTCTCACTACCACTTATTTCTGAGCTCCCAGAACTTTGACATCCAGTTCTGAGACAACTCCAAAAAGCCCAACAAAAGACCTAGGAAACACCTCCACAGTCTTATTTACAGCAGAGTGGGAGGTATAATAATAACAACAATAACAATAACGATAATTGGATGAAAGTTTGCAGGCTGTGAAGTGGCCACCATCCATCTCCACCACGTCCCAGCCCTGCCAGAGGACACCCCCCCCCCAGACACTGGTGGGATCACAGCTGACAGGACAGGGCCTGTTGTTGGGTTCTGCTTTGTATTTTGGCAGGGAGAGAATCAAAAGTTTTAGTTTTTGCCTTAAATGCTGGATAGCATCCCATATTGGGTGGGGTCTGGCTTGAAAAGTTAACAATAAACTGCCCCGTGACAGGTTTTGGTGTTTGGCCTCTTCCAGTGCTTCATTTTGGATGTGAGGTTTCGGGGGCTGTGGTGGGGACGACAAGGAGGTACCAACATGAGGACAGGGGCAGTGAACAGCAGCAGCAGGAAAAGCATAAACACCCCGGACACAGGGGAGGAGGGAAATTTCTTCCACCCACTTTTCCCCCAGAGAAACCACCCTCAGGTCTGGCTGCCCCATCCCTGGAAGTGTCCAAGGTCAGGTTGGACGGGACTTGGAGCAACCTGGGATAGTGGAAGGTGTCTCTGCCAGTGGGGGTTGGTTTGGGATGAGTTTTAAGGACCCTCCCAACCCAAACCATTGCGAGATTCCGTGATTCTGTCAGAATCACATCCTCTGAGCCCTCATTTAATTCTTTTTAGAGTCTCTGGAAGACACCAGTGAAGACATTCTTTTCCTCGGGAAATGAAATAATTTGCTTTCCCCCATGGAAATTATTTCTATTCTGCACCTTTTCCTTAATCCCACACAATTTGAGAGAAGGTTGATTTATAGATTTTGGAGGCTCTCTTTTTCCCCACTGCTGCCAGAAATGAAACGGATCATGGAGCAGTTTAAATCCCACACTGGGTGAGGTATCAGGGTGTGTGCTGAGCACTCCCCTTGACCCCATGGACAGGGCATGTGGGGACGAGGGTGGGAGAGGATTTGAAACAGCACCTGTGGCTCCAAGGGACAAGAGAAATTACACTGCTTTGTGAGGTGGCTCTTGGATGGGAGAACACCCCAGGGATTGCCCTCCTGAAAAGCACTGAGGGCACTGTTTGGGATCCTGTTTCCTCATGCTGACAGCCTCTGGGAGCTGGGCTCTGCTTCCCGTGGCTTTGGGATTGGAGGACACACTGAGTGTCATCAGAGGGCTGACAAGGGATTAAAATTATCATTATTATAATTATTATTCCCCCCCCTTTTTCTTTACATATGACAAGTTAGGTGGAAGATATGGAGGAGGTATATTCTGGCCATAGAAAGGGGCACCTGATCCAAATTCCAGGGAGGAGAAGGAAAAAATGGGAAGTGAGAGAAGTAATTGGTGCACAGGAGGATGAAAGACAAAGAGTGAGCAAAGGGGTCACTCTGCAGGGGTGGGTGGGTTTGGAGGGTCTTTATAACCCAGCCCAAGTAGGGTTCCACTCACAGTCTTATTACCATTAATTACTACCTCCACCTAATCTGTGATTCTCCTAATCTACCTATTTTTCCTCTTCCAAGCCCTTTACAGGCACTTGTGTGCTGCACATGGAGCCAACAAAGATGGCAGGGGCACTAAAGGCAAGATGCAGCAGGGATGAGGCCTTTGGAAAACACAGAGAGTGGGAGAGGGGCTGAGACACCCCATCATTGCCTCCCTGCCAAACCCCCCCTCCCTGGAGGGCCAGCACTGTGCCATGGTGTTTATTTGGAGAGAAAAAAACCAAAACCAACCAACCAAAACAAACAGAAAAGCCTGATCCCTCAGAGAAAATAAATTGAAAAAAAAACCCTCTCCCTATAAAAAACAAGAAAACCCACCAAAAAAATCTGAAATCCTCAAAAAACAACAAACAAAAACCCAAACAAAATAACCCAAAAAAACCACAAAAAGCCCCTAAACTTCTCCAAAAATCCAACCCCCCCCAAAAACAACCCTCCCAGAAAAAGTCCAAAAATCCCTGAAAACAAACAAAAAAACTCAACCTCCCCCCAAAAACCAAAATAACACCCAAAAATCAACCTCCCCCAAACCAAAAAAGCTATCCCGAAATAACAAAACAAAACACAAAAATACAAAAAAAAAACCTAAAACCAACCAACCGAAAAAACCCTCCCAAAATAAAACCCAACCCTACTCCAAAAGCCCCTCAAGAAAAACCTCACAACCCTCCTCCAAAAGCAACACACAAAAAACTCCCCCCCAAAATATTCAAACCAACCCAAAAAAAAAGAAAAAAAAACCAAAACACCCTCTCTCCAACCCCCAACAAAACAACAGATTTTGGGTTGAATGTGGAAAACTTTCTCTGTGGGGAAAGGAGGTGCTTTGTCCACATAGAACTCCACTTCACTGACCTTCAGATCACAGCAAAGGCAAACACGGTTTTCCTGGATTTCCTCTTAGAAGGGACTGAGCAAAGGGTTTGGAAAAGCTAAATCTAAAAGAAAAGAAAAATAATTTAAAGATAACAAATAAGCTGGAGGCACCAGCACAACTGCCCCGGCACCTCCATGGTGCCCTGGGTTTTGGGGTGGGTTGAAAGCCAGCTGGGTTACAATCCTACTGAAAGCTCAGCCTGCTGCTTCCTCACCTCCTGCCACGCCTTTGGTTCAGGCAGAAGAGCTGATCGAACAACCCCCATTCCCATGGGGGCTTTTTGGGACGGTGGAAACCTTATGGGGATGGTGGAGACCTTTTGGAGATGGTGGAAGCTTTGGTTGCTTCACAGTCTGCGGGCAAATGTGACCGTAATCCCTTCCCCACCCTGCTCTTCCCAGAGGTCTTCTCCACGAGTTTTCTCCTAAACTGGGAAGGGGAATGAAGCCACGACAAACACAGGTTCTAAGGCACCCAAGAGACTCCTGGTCTCACTCCCAGGCTGACTTGTCTGAGTTTCTTCCTTCAAAAACTTCTTGCCTTTACCAAGGACTAACTAGAAATCATTAAATGGTTTGGGTTGGAAGGAATCTTAGAGATCGTCTCACTCCAACCCTCTGCCACAGGCAGGGTCATCTTCCACTAGCCCAGGTTGCTCCAAGCCCTGTCCAATCTGGCCTTGGACACTTCCAGGGATGGGGAGTCCACAACCTGGACTTGCTCCCTGTTTTCTTGGCGCCCAGAAACTCTCACTCACACAGATGTTATGGACTTTCCCCCTTGAACCAGAGACTCCTCTCTCTGAGAATTTTCCCAAATGGCACAAAAATGTGTTACTGCTGGACTGGTTGAGAACAGATACAGGCTGAGCTTGGAAAGGAGAGAGCAGAACTCTCAGCTTTCAGGGGGAACAAGCAAAAATTTCTCTCATATTCACATTTTCCCCAGAGGAAAAAAAACCTGATGTGGAAAACACCCAACACACTCATTTCCAGAACAGCCCTGCCCTTGCACTGCCTCCAGCAGGGATGCCAGGTGGGAATACCAACCTCAAAAGGTGCTTCCCATTTAGGTACAGACCTGAAGACAAGGGAATTTGGGCCGCATTTCTAGAGGGTTTGGGATCCCTGTCTCGTCTTACCTCTGCACTTGTGGGAAGGTAACTCGCTCCTTCCTTCTTTCTCATCCAGCTCGGAGCAGATGCTGATGTGTCTCTTCAGTGGGTGCTCAAAGCTTCCTTCTGCATCCTCATGGATGAGTTGTGTGCCTGGCTGCAGCCTGCAGTGCTGGGTACAGAGCAGGGCTTCAGGGCTGCATCACAGGATCATGGAATCCCCGAATGGTTTGGGTAGGAAGGGACCTTAAAGCTCAACTCATTCCAACCCCCTGCCATGGAGAGGGACACCTTCCACCAGACCAGGTGGAGTGTGCCCCCCTGCCATGGTCCTTCCTCACACAGCTCACTGCCCATGGCTGAGGGATGGAGCAGCCACCACTCAGGGGGAGAGGGAAAACCTCCCAGGATCGCTGCCCAGAGCGGGGAAGGAACACAATGGAGAGGTTACAATGAGCCCATAAATCAATTTGGGGAAAGCAGGGAGCATAAACACCCAGAGGGTCACTGAATACACAGGGAAGTGGACATATAAGCACAGGCAGGAGTTTTAATAAATACACATTCCTGGGGAAACTCCACCTCTGGCACCAGCAGGGGGTTTATCCATGGGCAGAACCAGCTGGACACGGAGGAAGGACAGATCCTGGACCCACCTGCCTGGCAGTGGGTGCAGCCGAGGTGGGATGCTGGTTGATGTGACAGGGAATGTCTGTCCCTTCCTGGGTATCCCAGCAGGAACAGCTGCACGATACCCAACCCTGCAGGAAGTGTCATGACAGGGAAGTGGCTCCAAAGACCAATGGAAGATGCATTTTTGTGGGAAATCCAGGGCCACTGACCTTGGGGAGAGCATGGTGAATGGCACAGAGCAGCTCTGCCCTCAGCCCTTGGGTGGGTGGTCTTTGCCTGGCTGTCTGACAAGGCCACTCCAGAGGACACCCTGAGGGACAGGACTTTTGCATGAAGTCCTTCAGGTCCAACCACTGGGCACTGGGGTTCACCAAAGGAGAAGCTGTGGCTGCCCCATCCCTGGAAGTGTCCAGGTTGGACAGGGCTTGGAGCAACCTGGGCTAGTGGAAGGTGTCCCTGCCCATGGCAGGGGGTGGAACTGCATGAGCTTTAAGGTCCCTTCCAACCCAAACCATTCCATGATTCCATGTGCAAACACGCTTTTTTATGGCTGTGCCCACTCCAATCCTTCACCTCGTGCTGGATTAAAACCAAAGTGGCATTAAAATGATTGCCCTGACCCTCCCTCCCAGCTGCAAGCTACATTTTCTGGGCCAGAAATATCTGACAACCTATTCCCTGAAGGATGTAAGGAGATCTTCAAATTTGATGTGGCAGCCTTTCCTTCCTCCATTACGGGCAGCACTTTTCCTTAGGGATGAGCCCTGTATTTCTGCCCTCAGCCAGAGGATGCTCTACCAGTGAGGAAACAGGCTCCAGCTCCAGAGGGGCCCGCATGGACTCCACTGTACAGGCAGTAGCAAAGCCAGCATTTGACTCCATCCTACTGCCTCCTAAATCCCTGACTCTTCAAAATCCCCCAGCCCTCAGGATCACCCTGCAGGGGTGGCCGAGGAGCCAGGCAGGAGCAGAGGGTGAACCCCAGCCCCCGGTGTCCACAGAGGCAGCTCTTCCCCTGCAGCTTTCTGCTTGCTTAAGCAATGCTTCTGCTACTAAATTCAAAAAAACAATAACATCCCCAGCAAGAGATGCCACTCACGATAACTGAGGGAACAGATAAGACTCCCAGAGGTGTGTTATTCCTGTTCAAAGCCTTGGTCACAGTGACCTCCACGGACACTTTAAACTCAAGCTGTTTTAATAGTGTTTCTTTGTTTGTTGTTGCATCCACTTTTTAAAGGAACTTTCAGAGACTCTGAGCCCTGCTGTGTATCCGCTGTTCTCTGGTTTTCTTATTCATTTAATGAGGCAAAGACTAGTTAATTAAAAAAAAGGTTTCCATCTCCCAGCTGACAGATCGCCCTTGGCTTGAGCGATTGTGCTCCCCACCCTTCTCCTCCTCCCTCCTCCCAGGAGATGGCAACCGGCCCCTGAGGGATGTGTTTGCACCTTACAGGGATCCAGTAAATAAAAAACTTATTAAAAACAATAAAGAAACAGAGTCAGTTTACTTCCCATCGAGCCCCAAAGCTCGGGCACGTTACTGCTGTGGGGTGCAGCATGGTCCTGCAGCACTGCTGGGCTGCAGCCCTGGAGATGAAATCTGCACCTTTCCCACAGCTTCCAGTGAGGTGCCCATCACCCAGCAAGAGAGGGATGGAGCTCCAGACCCCAACCCTGCCCCACAAACCCCTTCTTCGAGCTCCTGAAGTGTGGATAGGAGTAAAACTTGGTTTTCCCAAAACAGGCTCCTTCCTTCCCACAGGGACCCTCTGATGGCAAGACCTGTTTGGCACCTCCCAGACAGGACAAGCCCTGGTTGGCACAGCCTGTCCCCTGGCAGGGTAGAGACTAGAATAGCAAAAACCAGGCAGACTGGGCACCAGCATTCCAGCTGGAGAGAGAGGGGATGGGTGATCTCATGGGGCCCCACACAGAAAAGCTCCCTATCCCTGCCTCCACACCATTTTCAACACAGAAATGCTGCTTCCAAAGCAGCAGCCACGCACAGCTTCATCCCAAACCCCTCCATGTAATTACAGATCCATGGTTTCTTCTGGGCTTCCACTTATTTAATCATCCCTTCTCATCTGCCTTTAATACCCTGAGCTCTGTCAGAGGGCAAAAAACAGCCTTCACATCCAGAAGGACAAGAGTTCCCTGCAACAGCTGCTATATTTAACAGAAAAAATACACTGTGTTGCCATGGCAACCCCGGGTTCTAAAAATAGAAATGCCATATCCAGCACGGCCGAGAGCACAGGCAGCGCTGACGGAAGCTGCTTTCATGGAGTGCTGGGAAATGGAAGTAAACTTTTATTCCTCGCCGGGATTGGCATCGAGCAAATCATGCAAAACCCACACGGTCCTTTGCTAATTAAAACCTCGATCCAGTGCAAAGGATCCCCACTTGCCTTGGCTCGAACACTGACCCAGGAACCTCAGGATCAAAAGAGTCTTTGAGGGTGGGAAGGAACTGGTCCTGCCCAGCAGTGATGAAGAGATGGATGCGGTGCTGGATGCAGCTGTTTTTCCTCCTGGCACTGCCACGCTGAGGCTCAGAGCAGCCAAGTCCCCGTGGTTCTGGCATCAGGGTGTCAGGGTCACCCCTCGGCAGCAGGTCTGTGGGGTAAGGCTGGGTTCTGGTAAGCTGGGTTCTGGTAAGCTCAGAGGAGCACCCAGCCTTGCCTTGCTGGCTTTAAATGACTGCAGAGCCGGTATCAGAGCCCTGAGGGAGATAACACAGGTTTCCAAATGGCCTTTTCCCCCCTCCACCAACAAAACCAGTTCTCTGGGCTTCAAATCACTGACACAGAGACCCAGCCCAGCCCAGCCCTGGTACCAAAACACACCCCGAGCTCCCTACAGCAAGAGCCAGCTGAGCATCCTCCGAAACCCCATCAGCAAGGCCGAGTGGTCGCAGCCTGCTTAGGAACAGCAGTTGCTTCCCACTGCACTCCAGGTCTCCAGCCATCTCACTAATTCTCCTTGACATTTCTTGCTCCGAGTGCAATGCATGCCCTGCCAGACTGCAACCCCGCAGAGCTGCTTCCAAGCCCCGTTTCCTCGGATGGGAGGATCAGAGTCCCCTCTCTGAGCTCTCCCCGTGCAGCCCTGGCTTCCAGGAATCCTCGTGCGTGCCAGTGGAGTGCTGGGTGCCTTCTGGATGAGGCTTGACTCCCACACTGCTCCTCAGAAGAAGCCTTTGGAGAGAAAGGAAGGGTTCTCAAAGAGGAAAATACTTCCCATTGTTGTAGCAGCGTGTGTGAGTGCTCATTCTTTTTCCCCACTTCAATAAAAACACATTGCCAGACCTGAGGGGAACCTGAGGCAATCTCCTGCAGTATTTTTTTCCCTATTTCATGGCTGATTCCAGCAGCCTCGGAGGAGGGTCCAGAGGAGGCCACGAGGATGCTCAGTGGGCTGGAGTCCCTCTGCTCTGGAGCCAGGCTGGGAGAGCTGGGGGGGTTCCCCTGGAGAAGAGAAGGCACCAGGGAGAGCTGAGAGCCCGTTCCAGGGCCTAAAGGGGCTCCAGGAGAGCTGGAGAGGGACTGGGGACAAGGGATGGAGGGACAGGACACAGGGAATGGCTTCCCACTGCCAGGGGGCAGGGTTAGATGGGATACTGGGAAGGAATTGTTGGCTGTGAGGGTGGGGAGGGTCTGGCACAGGTTGCCCAGAGAAGCTGTGGCTGCCCCTGGATCCCTGGAAGTGTCCAAGGCCAGGTTGGACGGGGCTTGGAGCAACCTGGGCTAGTGGAAATTGTCCCTGCCCATGGGGGTGGCACCAGGTGATCCTGAAGGTCCCTTCCAACCCAAACCATTCTATCATTTCACGGTTCCATTATTCTGTTCTATGAAACCAAAAACCCCCATGTTGTGCATTTTTGGGATTATCTGCAGTGGTTTGCAGCAGTGCCAGCACTTCCCTGACCACAGTGCGTGCTCTGTCTCAGTCTCCTGCTACTCTTGTTTCATAGGTTCTTCCCACTGGGATATTTGGAGTTTTCTCAGTATGTCTCAAAGCAGGATGAACTGGGCACATTTAGGTACCTGCACAGAAAAAGGGGGTTGGGGTACAATGGACAAATTCGCCTGTCCAAGGACCAGAGGACTCATATGTTCTGAAACCAGTAAATAACTGACTGCAGGTTGAAAAGGCATTGAAGACAATGTCACTTGGCCTAAAACTTGAGTAAAACAATCCCTTCTCTCTGCACACCTGAGCACCAGACCTTGCTAAATGCATGAACCCGCCTGCAGTGGGGCCAAGGGGGTGAATTCCAGCAAGCAGTGGGGGTCATTGCATATCCCACTGTGGGAGAGGGACACTCACAGGGGACACAGGGACACTGCCTGTCCCTTGGCTCGTGCCAAGGGAACACCTCTCCCCTCCATCTGCTGTGTCTCTGGGTTTGCTAAATACACTGGCACGGCACAAGTGATGCCACAACCCACCCTGTGACCCAAAGCTGGACAAGATGGAAACACTTAGTGGGTCACTAAGCTGGGAAGTGCCCAGAGCGTGTTGCTGTGCAGTAAACATCACTCTTGCCACACG
The DNA here is from genome assembly GCF_003945595.2 of Pipra filicauda. Taxonomy (NCBI): domain Eukaryota; kingdom Metazoa; phylum Chordata; class Aves; order Passeriformes; family Pipridae; genus Pipra; species Pipra filicauda. The sequence continues at coordinate 551,404 of NW_024104401.1, forward strand.
GACTCACCCAGCTGGGGTTGCAGGCACATCCAGCTTGACGGGAACCTGGCTGGAGGGAGCTGGAGCTGGGAAGAGCAGGAGAGCATCGGCACGGGCTTGGCAGGGGGGGAAGGGATCTCGCTCAAGGACTTCAGGTTTTGTTTGCTTCATCCCTCTTCATCCTGACCCAGTTCCTGGCCAATCCCAACTTGCCATGAGCTCATTGCAGAGAGGATATAAACACTGGATGTTTCTCTGACTCCCTCCACCACCTGTGATGTCCTGCTACAATTCCTGCTCAGCATCTTTCCGCAGCCTCCCCGGGTCTCTGGAAGCAGAGCACACTTGTCCTCCTCTATCTCATCTCAGGTCTGGCCCACTTTTCACATGCCCTGCATCCCTTTTCCCCTGCAGTGCCCAGAATTCCGAGGAATGGTGTTCCTGCAGCTGTATCAGCAGCACAGCAGCACCTCCTTGTCACTGACAAGGGCAGTAAATCCGCGGCACTTAAAGCGCACAAATAAATCCAGACCTTTGCAGTGTGTGAAGGGAGAGGCTTTGACAGGGAATATTCTCCCAGACTGGTCAAATGGAAAAAGGCATGGATGAGATTTAACCTAAATGCCCTGGTGTGATGGCAGGGGGCCCCGCTCCTCCGGCTGAGCTGGACTGAGAGGATGAAGGAGGGGATGCTGCTGGGGCTGGTGCTTTTAGAGCAGGGCAGGGAGTTAAGTGCACAGAGCCTGTTACTGCTAATGGTGTTTGTGTTTAGAGCTCCCCAGGCATTGCTTTCGAAGCTGCTGTGCCCAGGCTGTTAACCCAGGCTCACCTGCTGTCTGGCTTTTGGGACTCGGAAGCAGAACCTCCCCGTGTGTGGATGTGCAGGGCACGGTGGGAAGCACTTGCTGCAAGTGCTGCCATTTGCCTCCCCTGTTCCTGCCTGTCAGCTGCTCCAGAGGAAAAGGAGGCTGTGCAACAGCATCTCAGGATGGTTGACAAGCAGGAATGGTCCAAGCTGCTCTCCTCACCCAAATCTCACTGATGCCATGGGAAAGCCCTTTTTACAAGGGCCTCCAGTGACAGGACAAGGGGGAATGGCTTCCCACTGCCAGAGGGGTTAGGTGGGATACTGGGAAGGAAATCTTTAGTGTGAGGGTGGGGAGGCTCTGGCACAGGTTGCCCAGAGAAGCTGTGGCTGCCCCTGGATCCCTGGAAGTGTCCAAGGCCAGGCTGGACGGGGCTTGGAGAAGCCTGGGCTGGTGGAAGGTGTCCCTGCCCATGGCAGGGGGTGGAATGAGGTGATCTTTGTGGTCCCTTCCAACCCAAACCAGTCTGTGATTCTGTGACTCTATGATTATGTGAAGGAGAATGTGTGGTGGTGCTGAGAGGCCTGATGGGTGAAAATGAGAGCCCCTAGAGGGACTTCAGCTCAATCTCCAACCCTTCATCCCTGCTCCAGTGACCCCCTCCATCAGCCCACCCAAACAGCAGCTCACAGCCAGGTCCCTGTGGGAACTGGGGACACTCAGCACCCCCCAGGGCAGCAGCAAAAGTATCATGGACAAAGCTTCAGGTCCTTCAGTGTCCCACCTTATCAGTGACCAGTGCACCAGTGAGCCACACCTTCATGCTGGAAGTAGGTGGAATTCCTTATCCTGACTTCTGTGAAAGAGAGAAGCCTTGCTCCTCTGCTGCTGGGCACTCCAGCATCCTCCCCTGGGACCTCCTTCTCCTGGTGCCTGTCTCAAAAGGGAGGAACTGAAGATGATAGATTCCATGAGGGCATCCTTCCCTGCCCAGGAGGGTTTCCATCACGCAGTAAGGCCAGACCACATGCAGATGGAACAGCAACCTGCCTGCACACACTCACCCACGGGGTGCTCACGGTCGGGCGGGGGCTTTCTCAAGGAAAGAGGGCTCCTGACAGCATTGTCCCAGCCTCAACCTGCTGACAGCAACCACAGGAATGCAACAACAGCCCTGCACGAGCCCACACACACTGATAAAGCACTTGGCTGACACGTGGACTGTGTGGCAGTCATGCTCTGGAAGTCAAACATGAGAGAGATCATGAAAAGTACTCAAGATTTACAGGGTTGAGCAGAATAAACACAGTAAGCTGCTTAATTTTGATGTGCATCTGGACAGATTCACCCCAAAGGCTTAGCTGGGACCCCTGGAAGAAACTCTGCTGGCAGCAAACTCCCAGCCCCCAAAAATACAAGACACAGCCCAGAATAGCAAGGGCACCAGCACATCCAGGCCATGCCTCCAAACAGGAGGTGAGACAGCTTATCCCAGAAACCTGCATCCCAGGGTGTCCCCCCATCACAAATTCTCACCCTCCTCCCGATTTCATGCCACCAAGCTGGCTCAGGTTTGTGCCCGGTCCTTGCAGACACCCCTGATCTCACATTCCCACCTCTGGCAGGATAAAACTGAGAAAAATCCCAGCAGGACACGTGTTCCATTAGGAATCTACGGAAAACCCATGTTACAAGCCAAAGGATAACTTGGGTACATCCAATCTGCTGGAACTTGTGTGACTTGTGGCTCCACTGCTGCCCCAAATCATGGAACCACAGAATGGTTTGGGTTGGAAGGTTTCTCAAAGCCCATCCAGTGCCACTCCCTGCCATGGGCAGGGACACCTTCCACTAGCCCAGGTTGCTCCAAGCCCCGTCCAACCTGGCCTTGGACACTTCCAGGGATCCAGGGGCAGCCACAGCTTCTCTGGGCAACCTGTGCCAGGGCCAAACCACCCTCACAGCGATTTTTCCAGCCTGTTCTTGAACAAAACCTGATATAACCAGCCCAAATTTTGCCTCAGGATTCATTTCTTTGCTCCAAGTTCAGCTGGGTCTATATCCAGGAGCCAGGAATTAAGTAGCATAGCTATTCCAAAGTAAATTGCTCTACGATTGCTTTTCCATAGCAAGATCATTGTTTTCTTAGGGCAAACCACTTTTATCCTTGAGGAAAGTGTCAGCAGGACGAATAGCCAGGGAAAACCTGGCTGTGCTGCTATTCTGGAGTTATTATCAGGTAAAAGAGGCCAGTGAGCTTCCCCTCTACAGTGTTTGTGGCCAAGCTGGCAAAAAGGAACGGTCCACTCTTTAACTTTCCCTCAGCTCAGTTGAGGATGTCAGAGCTGGGCTTCCCTATAAACACCCTCAGTTTGGGACAGGGGTGTGGGGACAACACTCTGTCTCCAAACCAAAAGGGCACAAGAAAACATGGAGCTGCTCCAGCCAGGGAGAAATGTCTGTAATTAATGTAGTGGGAAAATTACACGTTTCTACAGCCCCCCCAAACACAGCACCAGACATCCATTTCCTGCAGGGCTGTGGACGTTTGCCAGCCCACAAAATAAATCACAAAACCACAAAGCCAACAAGGAGGAAAAGAAAGGGGAATTATCACATAGGATGCAGCAGCCTTTTGTACCAGGAAAATCACCACTGTCTCCACCAGACGTCTATTGTTTATCAGTAATATTCCCTAACGCTCCCACCACTGGGGTCTCAAACAGAACAATGGAGGTCTCCTTGGATTTTGCAAGCTCCAAGAGCACAACCAAGGGGTATCTTGGGAGGTGTACTGATCTGCCCCGGAGGCATTCGTGGGACCGACCCCAAAAAAACCCACAGCAAACCTGATATTTAAGAGACTTTGGCATGGGTAAAAAAATGGAATAAACCCAAAGTTCCCTACTTTCCTCCAGGAAGAGGGTGTCTGGAGTGCAGGGATGGAGCACTCAATGGTCTGGCAGCACCTCTGGAGGGACCGTGTCCAGTGATGCTGGAGATTAAAAATAAGAGAACAAACAGTTTCAGTGAGGACTCGCAGTCCTGCTCCCACACATTTTCCCTCCCCTCGCCTTTCCCCGTTTAATGGCACGAGCTCCCACTTCAGAGCCCATGGAGTCAATGAGAGCCTCTCCACTGACTTCCAGCTGCCAGCACCGGGATTGTGACACCGCTTTTATGACTTCCCCCGTGGCTCATGAAGCTGGGCTTTATCAGCAACAGGAGACTGGAGGAGAAGGTCCATTAGTGGGTTTCAGAAGGGCAGTTCCTGTTTTCTTCTTTGCCCAGGGCTGTGTTAAATGAATTAGGGGTGTGCTCCATACTTCCCAGAATATCCTTTGGCTGCAGCAACCCCGGCAAATGCATGAGCACTCCCGAGGGGTTTTTTCCTTTTCCATGTGCCGTGGGGTGAGAGCTGCTGGACAGATTCCTGGTGGGAACCACGCTGGGGCACCTTGGCACTCTGGCTAGAGGGGTCTCTGTGCCAGGACCTGGTACCTGATCTGAGGGCTCCTTCAGAGCACAGAGTGAGCCATGGGCTGACCAGTGTCCTCAGAGCTGGACCTGCTTTTGTGCAAGATCCACAGGAGGATCCCCAAAATGCTTCACTGAAGCAAACTGAGTTGAAGTGCTCAAAGGGACACCCAAACTCATCCTCTGCTGCTCACACAGAAGCTTCTCCACACCACAGGTACACTGAAGTGTGATCTCTTGGGTTGGAAGGAACCCTAAAGCTCATCCAGTGCCACCCCTTCCACTAGACCAGGTTGCTCCAAGCCTTGTCTGACCTGGAGGCTTTGACTGAGGTTGGTTTATCTCACAGAACACCCTTATTTTGCTGCCTTTCCACCAAACCTCCATCAGAACCAGAGGTCCCATGACCTGGAATAGCCATGTTTAAATTCGTTCCCTATCCCAGGACTGCCGACCCCAAATCCTCACACCTCTTGTTCTTACCCTGCAGTGGGCAAACACAGTTGGCACTTAGAAACGTAAGGAAAAGAGCAAAATGCTTCCCCACACCTCAGGCACTTCAGCTTTTCCTTTGTTTCCTTGGCTTGATTAAAAAAAAAAAAAAAGGAGAAATTGTATTTATTGACACACGCTCAACAGTGTTCACTTGTTTAGGAGAAAAACATGTTTCTCTCTCTCACTGATTATTGGCTGTTATTCCAGAGGCAGAGAGAACAGCAGCCCTTAAATGCCTGCCCGTTCCTCAGCGATTTGTGCTTTTGTGTTTTGAACGACGTTCCCAACTCTGATAAAGGTATTAGTGTATTTCTCAGGCTGAATAGCAAATTATTAAATGCAAAGCCCTCTATTTATGCACTTCTGTGCTGAGAACTTCAGCGCAAAACACTCAAGACACCCAAATTCTCAAGGTCCCCGCAGCAGCTCCCTCTGCTCTGCACAGACCAGGTCCCCAGATGACTTGGCTGCGTTTCTGGGGGACACATTTCAGGGATTAGGGCAGGGATAGATGTCTCCTGGACGTTTGCACAGCACTTTGCTCAAAGCAGTGGCTCCAGGCAATATCCTCTGAACTGGGTCCATGGCAAGCTCCCTCTTGAGCTCATTATGACTAAGTGGCACACAGGAACCGATAAGCACACTCAGGATAAACACATCTGGAAGCTACAAAGAAATGCTTATTAGCATGCTTTTTTTAGGGTAAAAATGGAGCAAAGCTGAAATACAGAGAGCACGGTTTACAGTTTTCACCTGGGAAGTGGGAGGGAGGGAAAGCTGTCCCCAAACCAGAGCTGCTTTGACTTTTTTGGATACCTTAAGGAAATTTAATAATAAAAAAATAGTTTCACTTTTGTATTATTGTTTAGGTTTTTTGTGGGGTTTTTTTGTTTGTTTCTTCATTTGTTTGTTTCTTCATTTGTTTGTTTTACAGCCTCCTGTAGTTTGTTTCCTTTTTTTTTGTTTGTTTGGGGTTTTTTTAAGTATCAGGCAGGTCACCAGCCCTGGGCACAGCTAACATAAGCCATAGGGCATTGTCTTATGTGTCTCTAATTTAGGGAATTATTAATTAATAATATCTAATAAAATAATAATTATAATAAATAATAATAATAACAAGATGAGCTTTAAGGTCTCTTCCAACCCAAATCCTTCCTGGGATTCTGTGACTCTAAACACAAAGGTTGTTTGTAATGGTTTGGACTTAACAAAGTCATTTGCCGGTGTCCTTTCGGGATGGGTGAAGGAAGGGTTGGCAGAAGCCACTTAGAAATCAGGGGACTGAACAGCTCATTAAAAAATAAAAAAACAAAGCACTCTCATGTCTGGGTTTCAGGCAGGTGACAACAATAAGCAGCAACAAATGAACATCAGTCTGTGCTCACAGAAAATGCCTCATCTTGGCCATGTGCCCACAAGGATGCATTAGTTCGTGCTGTCAAGACTGCTGTATTTAAAAATAAAATATAAAAAATTAAATATTCTCTCAGACAAATGGAAAGAGAGGGTGATGCCTGGGAGCCAAGTGTCCCAGCCTGGAGCACTTGATGAGTGAGGGTCATATCCCACGTCTAGCTCTTCCCCTGCACCATGAGGTGCCTGGGCTGGGGTTCCTACCATGCCCCTGCCACCTCCCATTTGACAGCACCAGCAATTCTAACACAGCAGGAACTCTCTGGGAGACCTGGACTGTGCAGCCACAACACTCCCAAAACAGAGGGTAGAGACAAGACTGTTTTCTGGGGAGAAGTCTGTGCATTAGTGGCTGTATTTCACCTCCCTGCATTTTGCTTTCAAGCCCTTCCAGCATCCCAGACATCAGCTCATCACTTTCCCACCGTTACCTGTCCATCTTTATTACTAAGAAATAGCTGTGTGACTGCATCTGCCTGTAGCTCCAGCTGACAGGAGGGCTTTATTGCGCTTGGGTTTAAAAACACTTTACAAGGGCTCAGAGCCTGTCATTCATCCATTTCCTACAGTCACAGAATCACTGAAGTTGGAAAAGACCTCCAAGATCATCGAGTCCAACCAAAAGGTGTTTAATTCCTTGTATGCTGCTGAGAACTGAAATTTCCCTTCCTTTGAGACTTCTCTAATCATCCCTAATAAAACAAAAAATACACATCTATCCTCCTTAGCAGCCTGGTCACGTATTTTACCAGGCCTCCTGGTTCCTGCCTGTTCTCAGTGACAGTGACTCAACACGAAAGCTTCAGCACGTTCCAAGAGCAGCCTTTGGTCACTGGAATTTTTAGCCTCCGTCTGACACATGGCTTTTGGGGGCAGAGGATTTAGCTTGTTGTGTCTGAGACCATTGCCCTAAATACTTCCTACTCCTCTCCATTTTCCCAGACATTATATGATCCCGGAGGGCATTTCACATTCCCTCCAACTTCACTGCAGCAGAGCCTAAAATTTGCGTTGCCTCTTCCAGAGCCTAATGAAGCCTCATGAGAACAACAGCTTTTTGTGTGCTGTTACTCTCTGTATCTGAAGGATACTCCTGAACTTTAGCCTGGCTTTTGCTTCTGGCTCCTCTCCTAGGACTTTGATCCAAGAAACCCTCTCGACATGTTCCACTTGCTCAGCTGGGGAATTCAGCACTGCGGTATCTTGCATTGCAGATTATTTTTAGGGATGATCAAATCGAGACAGATAAAAATAAGGAAGGAGCTGGATCTTTGCTGGAGCTGACTGCAAAATGCTGTGACTTACCAGCACTTGGCCTCATAGCCAGAGTGGAATTCCCGATCCAAGAGCACACCTTCCTGTAGCAGCAGGTGAACTGGTCAAGGAGGAACCAAGAGACCCCAGGGGCTCAGTTGTGCTGCTTAGGGGCAACACAGTTAGAGGACAAAAAGGAGAGATCACCGGAGATAAACACAGACATCTGCATGCCAAAGCACCCAAATCAAACCCAAACTGCATTTCAAAGTCAAGGGAACATCATCCTGGCTGTGAAGGACACCCTGAGCAAGAAGGGCCGGCAAGGCTGGGGATGTGCTGCCGAATTCCACTGAAGCCCTTTAATAAATGACTATCAGATCTTTCATAAACTCGGCTGGGCTGTGTAACCACAGCCCTCATCATGTGGCTCTTTATTGGAAAGGAAAGAAGAGCAGAAACCAGTGAGACACCTCTCTGTGTCATATGCCAAGACTCCAGAAAACTGTCTGGGGGGAAATTCCAGAGCACGGTGAGGCAGAAATGTGAAGGACAAAAACTGAGATTTTTTTCGCTGATGTGAAGAAACAGACTCTGCTGGTCAGTCTTGCCTGGGGAAAGAAAGTAAAAAAAAACCACCTCTGAGGGATGACTAGTCTAAACTAGTCACTTGAAGGTATTTATTTTTAAGCAGGGAATTTTTCCTCCTTTTTTTTTTATTTGGTCAGGTTGACTATTACCAACAGTATTTTAGCATCTGCTGTGCCTGCTGACCTACCACATTTACCCTACTTACACTAATTCAACTTTAATTAAGTTTACTAGGTGTTCATCCAACATCAAAAGTAAGTCAAAGGCTTTGCAGAGCATTGGTGAAAGTCTCAGCATGACTGGGTAGTTTTACTTTAAGTAATTTTATTTATACATTTATAAAAAAGAGGGTTTTTTTTTAAGGGGAGGTCACTTCTGACCTACTCCTTGTGACCCTTCCTAGCACCTGGTCTGCAGTTCCCTTTAGAACCAGCAATACAAGGACAGGCACTTCCTTTAGGAAAATTGTTCAGCCTTTGATCCTGGGAAAGCCACTGATTTTAGAGCAATTGCTCTAAAACTGCTTGAGCAAAACTCCTTTTTTTTTTTCTTCTTCTTTTTTTTTCTGTTTTGTTTTTGGTTTTGTTTTTTAAACCGAACGCAAACTCTAAAAAGAAGGTTTTTGGAAAAGAATATTTTGGCAACAAAGCTTTCAGTTTAGTGCTTGGCAAGCTGTGAAGGTTTTGCTTTGAAAACTCAAAATTTGTTCAGAGCTTTGGGGTTTTGCTATTTTTTTGGCCTTTTTAAATGAAAGTCCATGTTGGCACTGGGAATAGGGGGGTTCTGACACACAGAGAAAAGCTCAGCACTGGTAATTTGTAAGTTAAAAGACGAATAAATCCGAGTCCAAGCCCAAATTCCTGGGAGGACCGCGCATAGATGCATGGACTGATTTCCCTCTAAATGACGTCCCAGGTAGCTTTGGAGGGTGTTGGAATCATGGAATGGTTTGGATTGGGAAGGACCTTAAAAATCATCTCATCCCACCCCCTGCCATGGGCAGGGACACCTTCCACCAGCCCAGGTTGCTCCAAGCCCCGTCCAACCTGGCCTTGGACACTTCCAGGGATGGGGCAGCCACAGCTTCTCTGGGCAACCTGTTAAGGGTGTTGGGGACCTCCAAAAGCAACACCTCCTTGGTTTCCTCCTCCCTGAAAGGCCCCTTGCCCGGCAGCTGATCCTTGGTGCCCTCCTTCACCTTCCCCAAGCCACACTGCTGGTCCCAGCACACACTTCTCCCAAACCAACTCCCTGGGACACCACTGCCTTTGCAGCAGGGATGAATGATCAGGGCCTCTTTTGGCTGCTGGATGATTCGACAGAGAGAGGCTCCAACCTTACCGTAAAAACACTGCTTTGTAAACAAAGCAGAGATGAGATTTATCGCAGAACAGGAACAGGGAAGTCATTGTTCCAAACACTAATCACCTGTTTATCGTATTTTATTTTCGGGCTACCAGAAGAAAAATGCTCATGGTGAGTCTTGTGTGCACAAACACGGGTTCCTCATGAGGCATTCCGTGTGTCAGTTAAGGCAAGCAATGGAAACCCTCTCTGCAGGAATGAAATGGGTGCATATGCCATAAAGGCCTGGGAAAACAGATGCCCCTTGCACACATCTTGGAGTTAATCCTCCCGTTAGTCCTTGGCCTGCAATGCATAGAACAGGATAACAGTCTCCTCGGGCCGTTAAAAACAAATCCAGAAAGCCGGGATTTGTCACGGAGACGAGATAAATTTGCTCCCAGAACCAAGAACCTCAGATTTCATCACATGGAAACATCCAGCCCAGAAGCATCAGCTCCTCACACACATCCCAGCAGGGTAGGACCCGAGTCACAGAGGTCTGGTTTTAGCCCTGGATGAGCCCCAGGCAGGAGGAACAACCGAGCAGAGCAAACCAGAGCTGTACCAAGTTCATCAGCAACTGTGGCAGATGCACCCCGGTGTGTTTCCTTCCCGGGGACCCAGCAGGGTGTCCGAGCCACACATCCTTACGGAGCAGGGGGAGAAATCTGGTCTCTACCTTACACGAGGTAAGTGCTCCCCCTTGATGTTCTGCTCGCACTGACGCTGATTCGCAGCCTTTCGTGGAATTTGTGCTATAAATACATTTGCCAGATTCCAAAATAGCCTCGCGGGGTTACACTCCAAACAGAGCTGCTCCCTGATGTTTCCTGCATCTATTTTAGCGGCTCTGCAAAACCTGCAGCAAGCCTCGTTTTCTGGGATCCTCTCTTCCAGTGACTAACAGGGAGTGGAATGGCTTTGGTTCCAAACCCACTTGCTCCGTGGCACGGGGAAAAAGCCGAGAGGTAACAAGAGAAACAGAGCATTTGGCAAATGTGTGTTGAACTTCACACAACAAACCCATTAGTTCAGGCGGCCCCATCTCTATGGCAACCAAACAGCACAAAAACAAGGCATTAACACCTAAATTTATTAGTGTGCAAGTGCTCAGCTTGTATCATTCCAGGGGTATATTCCCCTCCCCAGCTCGTTTGGGTTCACAACAAGACAATTCGATTCTAGTTCAAATGCCAACATAAACATCAGCACACAATTTACAGACAGCAGAGCTGAACCTTTCGCATTTTTAATCACAGTTTGCAAAACAAATAACAAAACCAAACAAAAAAAAGAGGCTGCGTGTAGGGAGTTAGCCAATTTCCATTTTATTTTGTGAAATTGTTCAGGATTTGCAAGTCACAGGCTGGGGGGGGAGAGATACTATCCACCCTACCCCAACAGCTCCATGAAGATCTTCATCAGGAGGAGGAGTTGGGAATATATACTGCTTCTCCCCAGATAATTTCCAAGTGTCTTGCCTTTATTTTAAATGGATATTACAAGCCCTAGGAAAATGTGTAACATAATCTGCTACAGGTCATGTCCCAGGCACTGGGGGAAGCGTGGTGATAGTTGGGTATGATGTTCACTCCAGAAATAAGCAAGGGAGTGGGGATAAAGATGCCAGGAAACCTCTTTATCTGGGAAGATGCTTTAAGTGGGAAGCACCGTCCCAGGCAGTGAGCAAATTCCAGTGGCCTCAAGAGCACAGGCAGTACTGGGACAGCTTGCAGAAGACAACAGAGTGTCAGATCTCTCTTTACAAGTCGAAGTGAGGCAGGGAAACAAAGGATGTGTCTCAGCCCAAGGCACACCTGAAGCTGTGCTGGGGCTGACAACACTTCACATCTAACTAAGTGTTCACTGAACTTCTCTTTTCATCTTTGCTTCAGAAGTTAGAATTACTTTCACTAGGAATAAGGATCTGGCTTTCTTGGAGTGGATAATCTTAAAGAACCTAATCCTGGTCACTGTCAGAGAGAGGAAATCTTTGCCCAGAGAAGCTGTGGCTGCCTCATCCCTGGAAGCGTCCAAGGTCAGGTTGGACGGGGCTTGGAGCAACCTGGGAAGGTGTCCCTGCCCATGGCCTGGGGTTGGAATGAGATGGACTTTAAGGTCCTTTCCAACTGATTCCCCCTTCCATCATGGACAGCTGTTTCCAGCTGAAAGGCACCTTGTCTTGGGGCTAATAATCACCACAGATTCGGATCTAATCATTAAGCATTCTGTGTCTTTGCACAATGACAGCAAAGAAAATCCAGGCTGAACACTCAGGAAAAATCTTTAGTGGGAAGAGCAATATTGCCCTGGGAGATGAGGCCTTAAAAAAAAACATTGATCTCCTCCAGCACCCCTCAGGTGGAGGCAGTAGAGCAGTTCTGAGCTGGCACCAGGGACACCAAGCACTGTGCAGAAGGTCTAATGGCAAATTGCCTGTCATCCGATTCCAGCGATGTGATCAGAGGACGTTTAAGAGAAGGGCTGTGATATATTCACCACACCCCCATTAGCAGCAGCACAATCCATTACCAGCATCCCTCCGTCCCCAGGCAGCGCCTCCTCCTCAAAGCACACTGCCAAGATTTAAGCTGACCAGGGCCCTGCTTTCCAAGCCCTTCAGGCAGGTTACAAGAAAGCAAATTAACAGGTTGAAACCCTGACAATTTGCTTCTGAAACAAGGTCGCTGAGGATCCCACAAGTCCCTGACTGGCTGGTTTGCTATGGGCTGAAAGGCATTTCAAGAACATTAGCACCGGTGCCAAAAATAGCTGGGCTTTGTCCCTGCGGCAAAACAGCGGCAGGAGAGGGGGGAGGAGATCTAATGTCGGTGTGTGAACGGGCAGAGTGATGGGGGGAGTGGAGACGTTTGAGGTCGTGGTTTTTGGGGTGCCTCCATGGCTGGGAAGAGCAAACGACAGAGCTTAAAACCTCCCGTCAGCCAGAACCGACTCTGACACGCCCTCAGCTGAAGGTTAATGGTTGGACTCATGATCTTAGAGGTCTTTTCCAACCTTAGTGATTCCGTGATTACCTCTGACAATGGATCTGAGCACACAGCAGCAAAGCCAGCTCCAAACAAACCTTCAGCATGTCCAGTCCCCTGCGGAAGACACAACTCCACCAAAACAAAACGCTGGGTGACATCATGCCCACTTACTAATGTTTTTCCTCTACTGGAAATTTTTTTTTTCCAATTTCCAGTCTCTCCTTAGAGTTTTTTTCAAAAGAAAAAACTTTTGGTTTTCACAGCAGTGAAATAACTGCTGTTGAACAAAATTTAGCAATTATAACAAAGCTTTGTGACACACTCAGCTTCCGAGTGACCTGGAATAAGGTATCTCAGTACCTTCTTTCACCGCTTTCGGCATTTTATTTTTATTTCCTTTCTAAATTAGACATCTGGAAACCTCCATGCTGAGTTCTGGGGCTTTTCCACCTCAGAGTCCTCTGGGCTGACAAATTCCTGGAGTGAGATGAGGTCCTGGTCCATGAGAACACAGAGCAGCTCTGACTGCTCCTTTCAAACACAGCAACACATCTGGGGACAAAGGCAAATGGCTTTAAGCTGAAGGAGGCAAGGTTTAGATTAGATAAGAGAAAGAAATCCTTCCCTGGGAGGGTGGGGAGGCCCTGGCACAGGTTGCCCAGAGAAGCTGTGGCTGCCCCTGGATCCCTGGAAGTGTCCAAGGCCAGGTTGGACGGGGCTTGGAGCAACCTGGGCTAGTGGAAGGTGTCCCTGCCCAGGGCAGGGGGTGGAAGGAGATGAGCTTTAAGGTCCCTTCCAACTCAATCCACTTGGGATTCTGAATCCTAGAATTCACTCCACCATATCACTGCCCTAACACTGGGATAGAGGCACATCCTGGGTACCAGCTCCCCTCACTAATCCCCTCACCCCACACAGGCATGCACAGGGATGCAGATTGTGCAACAGCTTTGAAAACCCCTCCAGGCCCTCTGGAGACGGTGCCATGTTGAATCCATTAGCTGTGTTAGGAACAAATGAGTGAACAAAAGCCAAGTTTGTGTCTGTGGGGAAGGCAGAGGAGCGAGACACGTAAGAGCAGAGAGGTGGAGCAGAGTCACCGGCGGGTGCCCCGTGATGCTCATCAGTCCCGGGGGAGCTACACCCCACCAAGAGCTGCCCAAATCCAGACCTGGAGGCTGCCTGAGAGTGTTTATCTCAGTCCTGCTCCCATGCGTGCGTGTTCCCAGCAGGAGAGGATGTAAACTGGCTCAGCCATCCCTGCCCAGCCCTCCATCCTCCGCCACGTGCCAAAACTCTTCTGCTCACGCTAGGTCACATTTCTTGGCGGAGAGCTCCGCTCCTTCCCTCCTCTCCCTTCCCCCATGCTCCTGGTGAAATATGAAAACAGCCTGCCACCTGCCATTTGCCTGGCCTGCTTCTCCCTGTCTGCCAAAAATTAGCAACATGCCCCAAAATATAATTGGAAACACTGCACCGCACTGCAGGGGTCCCGTTGCTGTTGCATAGAAGAGGCTTGACAAAAAGCCAATTTAATTTCTAGATTCCCCGGGCTGTGTGGAGCTGCTAAGTGAGGAGGAAAAAAAAAAGTCCCTTTTATCAGGCCAATTCCTATTAGTAGATTCAGATCTTTTAACGAGCCGTGCCATAGGAATCAGTGAGCTGTCACTGCCAGCAGATTTAGGGCAGCGTTTCTTGGAATTGGAGTCGTGTGGGAGGTCAAGAGTTAGGAGCTGGCATTCCCAAACTTCAGAGCTGGAAGCTGGGGTGTGCAGAGCGGAGCTGGAGGTGGCAGAGGGTTTAGAGGGGCTGACATCAAGCGCAGGAAGCAAACTGCCCAATTCCCCCTCCTGCCCGGCAGATCTTGCACAAGTCCCCGGAGGATCCTTGCAGGAGGGATTTGGAGATGCCTCCCACATGTCCCGTGCCCAGGACTGCTCTGACAGCAGAGCAGATTGACCACCGAGGCTCCACAGACCCTGGGCCAGCCCTGCAGAGCCAGCAGTTATCTTCTTTTTGCAGAAAAAGGGCAGAACTGGCAATCAAGAGAATATAGGGCACCTCATTCCCACCACTCTCTGGCAGAGATCTTGGCCAGCAGATTTCTGAAACCAAAAAGCAACATTTCACCCCAAAAGAGCTGTTTATGCTGTCAGGGTTGACTTGCCAGGCTTAGGAAAGAGCTGTGCCAGATTGCTTTATTATTGTCTTCCTTCCCCCTAGTACTCAGGGTCTGCTCCTTTGTTACAGGGTGTCTGCATCCAGGGATGGGCTAAAAACCAGTTCCCTTGGGGAGCCCTGTACACACAGGCACAGGGAACTGGCCACTCTCCCAGCCCTGATGGATATTAGGAGGAAATCCTTCCCTGTGAGGATGAGGAGGCTCTGGTACAGGTTGCCCAGAGAAGCTGTGGTTGCCCCTGGATCCCTGGAAGTGTCCAAGGCCAGGTTGGATGGGGCTTGGAGCAACCTGGGCTAGTGGGAGGTGTCCCTGCCCATGGCAGGGGGTGGAAGGAGATGAGCTTTAAGGTTCCTTCCAATCCAAACCATTCTGGGATTCTACGAAACAAATTGCCAGGCTGGAGTTGGAGCCCTACTTATTTCATGTCTTCCCTGGAATTCTGCTCTCCCCTTGCCCTTACATCCAAGCTGTACAGCACACTTAGGGTGTTATGGTCCAAAGAGGGAGAAGAGTGTTCAAACCTGAATCACAGCACTGCTACGTAACTCCCCAAATCCTCCCTGGCCACGTTCCTCGGAGAAGATGCATAGGGATGCTCAGGTCAGGCATCCTGGGGACACTCAAGTGTAACTAAAGGCCTAACCAGGGCACTGGGAAAATGGCATGTCTCTGGAGACAGGCAGGGAGAGTCTCATTTCATAGAACTGTAGAATATGCTGAGTTGGAAGGACCCCCAAGGATCCACAAGTCCAACTCCTGGTCCTGCACAGGACACCTCAACAATCCCAGCACCAGACTTAGAGCTGGGACTCAGCTACCTAAATCCTATTATGGATCTGGTGTGTGGAACAGCCTTAATTTCAGTCTCAGAAGGGAAGGGCAAGAGGGAGCCCTGAGGAAACTCCAGATTCCTTCTCATCAGGCTGATTACTGAATAGACTTTAACAGATCAGGGAATTAATAAGCATTTGGTCAAGTCTAACTAAACTACTTTGAAATTCTTCAAAATTAGATTTTTTTTTCTATAGTGAGCATGCTATGAAATAATAGGAAGATGACCCCACCTTTCCAAAAAATAAAACAAAAAAAAGCCATTCCAAAATCCACAGCTGCTCCCCATTTTCAATAAGCTGTTTAAAACAAAATAAACCAATACATTTTGCTCCAAGAAATGTGCATTAGGCACTGGCAGCTTTCTTCCCTCGTTCCTCCATCCCCAAGTATTTAATCTGGAAGGAGGGGGAAACCTTGAAGTGATACATGTGTGAAAAGCCCTGAGAACAATAGCTGCTCTCCAGTTGACTCCAGGGCTGTTATTAAACTCGAGATTCCCGAGCACAGTTTGAGCAGCTCTGTATTCACCAGCACCAGGCTCTGATAACGCCACCAAGTCAGATCTCCACCTACAAATCCCTGGAAGTTCCCAGCCTAAAGAGCAACGTGCCACAGGTTGGCATGAGCAGGCTCAGCAGGGTGGCATTGTGGAAACCTCCCCTGCCAGAGCGACATCCCAACGGGCTAATCCTCAGTCCAGAAGGGGCAGGATCTTACCTGGAGCCAAACGTCACCGCTGTGTTTTAAAGTGAGCTTTTCCCAGCACAAGGTGCAGTGGGAATGTCACACAAACCCTGCTCGAGCCCTCGACTCGTGGGGATGGAAAAGGCTGGGGCAAAAAAGCAGGAATCCAGAGGCCCTTCATAAATCAACGCCCCAAACCCATTTGCACCGTGCAAGTGGAGAGGCAGCACCCATCTCTGCTCCCTGTCAGCAGGGACAGGATCCCAGGGAAGGGCTGGAGCTGTGTCAGGAGAGGATCTCAGGCAAAGGTTCTTCCCCCAGAGGGTGGTTGGGCACTGACCAGGCTCCCCAGGGCAGTGGGCACAGCACCAAGGCTGCCAGAGCTCCAGGAGGGTTTGGACAACGCTCTCAGGGACAGGGTGGGATTGCTGGGGTGTCCTGGGTAGGGCCAGGAGCTGGACTCAATCCTTGTGGGTCATCCCTTCCAACTCAGGAGATCCTGTGATTCCATGAAAAGCAGCAGCTCATCACTGTCAATACATCTGCACGGTTTATGTTTATTTTCAATATCCCAAACCACCTCCCACTTCCACCAGGCCTGTCATGACTATTCACTGCCCATTTTTACTTGGGAGGTGCTGCCTCAGTGGACAGGGATGGAAAACCAGTCAATTATGGAGCAAACCGCACAGGAGGCTGAGGAACTGGGGTGGGAAGGAGGGGCTGGAGCAGAGAAATGCTGCAGAAACCAGACCATGGTGCTCTGGAATTAGCAGCACTGTCCCTGGATGTGTCAAACAGGGCAGAGGAAGTTGAATGTTGCTGTTTGCAACCAGCTCACAGCTCTGAAAATGGGGAGAAGAACTCAAGGGTATGTCCTGCACTGAGGGTCCCTTTTTCTAGGCTTTGGAAAATGAAGCTTCTCTTGACAGCCAGGACTGCAAGTGTGCAGCTGTTTCCTCTAGTCCCCTGGACACCAAGCTGGGAAATAAGGCCATGACAATTTTCTCTGTGTTTAAAGAGAAGCCTCTGAAGCACTGTCTTCAAATCAAGCCTTCATCAGGAGACCCAGTCAGGAAGAAGGAGCAGCCCAGTCTGCT
This sequence comes from Pipra filicauda, assembly GCF_003945595.2. Classification (NCBI taxonomy): domain Eukaryota; kingdom Metazoa; phylum Chordata; class Aves; order Passeriformes; family Pipridae; genus Pipra; species Pipra filicauda. Next base: position 568,556 of record NW_024104401.1, read on the forward strand.
TTCCAACAGAGCCTAACCCCGGGCAAAAACCAGAGATGATGAAAGAACTGAGGTAGGACTAAACTGCTCTGTTTAAAAGCAGATCTTCAGGCGTGAAGGACTCAGAAAAGCAGGCGAAGGAAGGTTTTAAAGGCTGCAGGCAGCTAGAGACACTACCCCCAGCACATTGCACCTCTGTGGCAAAATTAATCTCCTTTCCACAGAGGACACATAAAGGAGTCACTTCACTGGCATTCCCAGGAGACCTTAACTGAGTTATGCATCAAACACCTCTCAACTGCCATTGGATCTGAGTCCCTGATTCCCACAGACCTTTTACAAACTCCCAGCCTTGTATTAGTGACAGGGAGCTCAGCAGTAGGATCTCTCCATCCACCTGAACTCCAAGATTTCCCCGAGGGCAGCAACGAAGCAAAATTGCTCTGAGTCACCTCTTCTTGAATGTGATGCTCCCAAAATGGTTTGGGTTGGGAAGAACCTTAAGGCTCATCTCATTCCACCCTCTGCCATGGGCAGGGGCACCTTCCATGAGCCCAGGTTGCTCCAGGCCCCGTCCATTCTGGTCTTGGACACTTCCAGGGATGGGGCAGCACTTCCAGGGACGGGGCAAGGGCTAGGAGAGCACAGGAGATTTCCCAGAAAGTTTCAGATGTGAGGAAGCATCCAGGTGTACCACTGGGCACAGTGATGCCAAGGCAGCTATCCAGGGAAGTTTTCACCCTGACCGTTCTGCATTTTCAGTGTTGATCTCGTGGCCCTGGTGCTGCCTTCCCTGTCAAATCCAGAGACTCAGGCTTGGCAGCTGCAGCTCATCTGCTGTTTGTCACAGGCAAGTGGAAGCATTTTAAATTTATAGTGAGAACAAAAGGACCCGTCAGCATTCCTGCACAATGACAGAGGGGAGGTCTCCCCTCCTCCCTCCCCACGGGCTCTCCCAGAACTGTTTGCAAACAGCCTGTTGACAACACTGGAGCAAGAGAGAGGGTACTGTGAGTCAATTAAAAACGTATTAAGAGAGAGTGAGCAGGAGGGACTGACCTTCTGAATCCAGCTGTTTCACCCTTCCTGGGGGACAAGTCAACTGAGACCAGAAACAAACAATCCAAACAAACGTGAGGTGCTTCAAAAAACTCCCTGTCCTTGCTGTGCTCCAGCCCCCCCAAGCCCATCACGGACTCACACATGATACACTGCACTGCTAAACACACCCAGGAAAATAAGACCAGCTCAGAAAAGCTCGTTGCAGCCTGTGTTCATAGTAAAGGGCTCACCAGAGAGCTGAACTGACTGAAGCCAAGGTGTGAATAATAAAAATCAGCTGCCAGGACCAGGTTGTAATTCACCTCAGAGCTCTGATGGAGCCCAAACATGAAAATCTTTCGATATTTGCTGCTCAGGTTTGGATAAAAAAAAAATCTAAAGTGGCAAATGCAACACCTGTAGAGCTTCAGAAGTCCTGGGTGCTACAAGGAGTTCAGTGCTCTCAGGCACATGGTGGGTGTCCTGGGGGTGTCCTGTGCAGGGCCAGGAGTTGGACTCAATGACCCTTGTGGGTCCCTTCCAGCTGGGGGTATTCTGTTCTATGATTTTATTCTCTATTTCTCTGAGCACACAGTTAAACAGCAGAACTCATTGCCACAGGACTTCCTGGGAGTCAGGAATATGAGAGGGCTCAAAAAGAATCAGGCCTCATTGAAGACAAGAGATTTAAGAATGCCTATTAAACACTGGGATCTGATGGAAACTTCCAGGTCTGGACATCCCCTGAAATCCTGATGCTGTAAGAAGCTGAGCTGGAAGCTCAGGGGTGCAGCAGTCTGAGGGATGTCTCTGCTCCTACTGTATAGGCCACCTTCCCTAGGGTATCACAGAGCCATGGAACCGTGGAATCTCCTGCGTTGGAGGGGATGAGCCACAAGGATCATCGAGTCCAGCTCCTGTCCCTGCACAGGACCATGCCCAGCAATCCCCCCCTGTGCCTGAGAGCGTTGTGCAAACGCCCCTTGAGCTCTGGCAGCCTTGGGGCTGTGACCAATACATTTATATTTATATTATTTACTAACAGTGGTATATTTATCAACAACCCGGAAAGGTAATGTCAGTCTCCCTTCTGACTGAGCAGGGATGGAGTTTGGCCTCAGCTGAAAAGGCCAAAGTTGATTCTTTGCTGCTTTACAGAAGCAGCAGCTCAAAGCTGTGGAATTCCTGTCCAGACTCCACCGGAGCTGGGAAGAGCTGCAGGGGCAGCAGGACAGAGAAGCTGTGGCTGCCCCATCACTGCAAGTGTCCAAGGCCAGGTTGGATGGGGCTTGGAGCAACCTGGGCTAGTGGAAGGTGTCCCTGCCCATGGCAGGGGGTGACACTGGATGGGCTTCAAGATCCCTTCCAACCCAAACTATTCTGTGATTCTCTGATTTAGGTTGGTTTTGGTTCAGTCTGGGCAAGATTTGCATGCAATCCTACTCCTGTTCCCACTGCTCTCCCTACTCCAGCTGAGCTCTAACCTCTGGAGAGGACTCTGTGCCTTCCCTGATGACTGTGCAGCACCTGGAACAGCAAAGTCCTAAGCAGGAGAACCTTCAGCTGGAAGTCAGTCACACCTATTCAAGAGACCCTAAAGCAGGTTGATGCCTCTACTGGTGGAGCAGATGATGTGAAGAGGCTCAGAGATGACTTTAAGTCCCACAAGGAGCTCCAAGTGCCTGTGCCCCACCACCCTAACCCTGCTCAATGGCAAAAATCCCAGGAGCTCTCCCTGCAACAGGAGTAACAATCTTTTCATCCAGCATCCCGGGAAAGCTTGCTTCGCAGGAGGCCCTCCCAGGCTTTCTGCAGCATTTCCTCCAGCCAGGCCTGTCCTCTTGCCTTCCCCACCAAGGAACACTTTGTTCCAAGACAGCTAATGACCCACTTGCCCATAAAACAGCATCAGGTTATTTGTCCTCTCCTCTTCCACCGCTCAGCTGCTCCCGGCCCGCCGAGCTTGTCGGGGCCAATTTCGTTGGCTTTTCCATGGAGGCAGTTTTCCCTCTCTGCATGTGTTTTCTGTTCCGAGTACAGCACAGTTTCAACAGGTTTTTGATGCTGTTGTTGTTGTTGTTTCTGACCAGAGTTGCTGTTATGAAATGCATCCTCACGGCCCTGCCAAGGCCCCGGCAACGGAGAACCAGCTCCGTTTGACGCAGGAGCAAATTGAGACCATTTGGTACTTGGGGGCACTGGACATCTTATTCAATCTGCAAGGGAGCTGGGAAAAGAAATGAGTTTCTCTCCCCCCCTCCTTTCAATACACTCATTTATTCCTGCAGAAACAGACTGTTTCTCTCCCAGTCTTCCCTTTTCCTTAATTTTATCCATATGCCGTCCAAGATGGACATGGAAAATCACTTGCCCGTTGCTCTCAGCAGATGCCTGCAACAGTTGGGTCAATAAATGAGCCTTAGGGACACAAGCTGTCCCTTGCACCCTTTTGCCAGGGGCAAAGCTCCTCGGATGGCAGCGGACCCAGAGCAGCCCAGGGCCAACCCTGCGAGCCAGCACAGGGCAGAGACCGGCAGCTGGTGACGGAGCCAAACTCACGGGGGAGCACCCCCTCTTCCAACACACCGGGGGGGTTGAGGCCTAGGGGAGGAAGGAGGCTGCAGATCCCCTACCAAGCAAGACCTTCTCCCCCACGGAGAAGGGGCCCATGTCCAGGTCCCAGCTGTCGTGTGAGGTCTGGGCGGGCGTTTCTCTCCCCGCTCCGCTCCCTGACGGAGCAGCTCATTTCTCAGGGAATGGTGCCAGCGGGGTGAGGTGGTGGGAGAGCTGGACACAGCTGTGCTGCCAGCACCCCTCAGACGGTGCAGGCAGGGCACACCACGGGCCAGCCCAACAGCAGCTTGGCTGGACTGAGGCTGCACAGGACCAGCCACTCCTGCATCCAGCACGTGCCCAGGCAGATCCCTCACTCGGGGCCACGTTTCCATCCCGAAAGAGATAAAAGGGATGTTCTGGGTGGAGAACAGTGCCAGTTAAATCACAATGGGAGAGAGACCACACCAGCCACCCCACAAGGTGGCTGCAGAAGGTGGCAGGTCAAGCAACACATCTTCCTTCTTATCCTGGCACGAGAGAGGAAAGCAAAGCCTCCTCTCCATGCTCTGCCATTTAGGACATTCCAGGGAGTTGGCTGCCCCAAGAGAGATGCTGTTCCCTGTTGGATTCCCTCACAGCCTGGACTACAATGGCTTTGTCCGGCCTTCAGCATTACGTTGCTCTGAGCTGCTCCTCGAGACTTGGACACCAGGGACTGGCCCTGAGGAGCCTTTGCACCCCACCAAGAGTTTTATTAAATGGGGACACCCTGTTTTACCACACACAGTCCTGCCAATCCCAAGAAAAGAAAATCCATCCATTCTGGGGACTTTGGTGGCAGCACTTTTGCACCACTTGGCCTTGCCTAGAGAAGACCCCAGTGTAAAGGCTGGGCTGTAAATCATTTTCACACATGTTAATGTGTCTGGTTTGGCCAGGGAAGAAGGGCAAAGAGGGACTTACATGAATATTGTCTTTAAACATTGCATAATGGCTTCCCACTGCCAGAGGGCAGGGTTAGATGGGATATTGGGAAGAATTCTTCCCTGGGAGGGTGGGGAGGCCCTGGCACAGGTTGTCCAGAGAAGCTGTGGCTGCCCCTGGATCCCTGGAAGTGTTCAAGGCCATACTGGAGCAGCCTGGGCTAGTGGAAGGTGTCCCTGCCACGGCAGGGTGGGAGGAATGAGACAGCCTTTAAGGTCCCCTTCAACCCAAAGCATCCTGTGGTTCTGTCTTTCTATGATAACTCCAGGAAACCTCCCTATGAGCTCCAGGAAACCTCCCTTTTCAGGCAGGGTCTGGATCTGCCTGTCCTTGCCTCCTGCCACAGATGAAAGCAGTTCTCCCTGGAATAACTTCTTAAAGGATGTCCACCAGTGCAGCTGCCCTGCTGTCCCACAGCCAGGAACCCAGTTTCAGTGGAGAGCTCATTTAGGAGGAGGTAGAGTTAAGTGACAAAGACATCAGGCTTATCAAGGTCCAGCTTGGGATAGTGGGAGGAAACGCAGCAGCCAGAGCACATGCCAATATTGTTAATGCCTTTTTGGTCTGTATCTTAGACAGGGTTTATTTTGGCAGCTGCAAAGTGTGTTAAAAAACCACGTCCTTGTTGTATAGATTGCACGGACTGTTGGAGAGAGCCAGAGCTACTGGAGCAGGGATACTCTGACAGCAGAGCCCAGTCCTCACCTGGCAGAAATCCACCTGGCTCCAGCAAATCCAAGGGCACCACATCGATTTACACCAACTGAGCAACCGCATCCAGTTGTTTGTTTGGTTTTCTGACATCTCCTTTGGGCTCCTCCTGCTGAGTTACGGGAATGGTGGGGTTTAGATGTCACAGTGCTACGTGATTGTCACCCAACCATGTCCTGCAGCAGTTCAGCAACATGTGACGGGCTCTCCCAGGGCCAAACCTCCCTGCTAGCACCAGTATGGCTTTCTCAGCTCTGATACCCCCAAAATTCTGAAGGGATCAGGCAGTTCAAACAGTTCCAGGAGCAAAAACTTGGAAGTGAGAGGTCTCTGTTTGCCAACAACCATCCAAGCAATTTTTCCCCCTCCCCTGGCACTTCTTCCGTAAAAAACATTGTTTTACAGGGCTAAAACTAGAACCAAGTGGGTCTGTTTTCTGATTCATGGCCAAAGGATGTCAGGGACTTCTTGATTAATCAAAGAGAATGGGAGAGATGAGTTGATAATGCAATCTCAAGCACGCATCCATCTCTTGCATGTCAGAGAGGGATTGCTCCAGTCCATGAGCCATCCGTGGTGGTGTCCTAGAGACATTCTCCTCAGCAGGGCTGTGCTTTCTGGAGAGGTCAAGGTGCTGGCCACCATGTGGATGGAAAGCACGTGCTCTGGCCCTCACTGATCTGCTGGAAAGCTCTGTTCTTAGCTACTTTGATCCAGGAGGTAACCAGCTTATTTCCTGCTGAGCCAACCGAAGGGATGAGTGTCGTGACAGCCCAGATAAGGTTTGGGTTGGAAGGGACCTTAAAGATCATCTTGCTTTGACCCCTGCCATGGGCAGGGATACCTTCCACTAGACCAGGTTGCTCCAGCCTGGCTTTGGACACTTCCAGGGACAGACAGGCACCTTTGTGGGCCCATGGGAAAGTGATTCCAGGAGGCTTTGTTCCATGTGAGCTGGGGATACCACAGCTTACGTGATTTGGGGGGGGAGCTGCCATTGCCATGCTGTGGTTCCTCAGTCCTAGTGCAGCTGGGAATCTCTGGTTGGAAAAGCCCTCTAAGACCATCGAGTCCACCATTCCCTCAGCACTGCCAAGCCCATCACTAAAACCTGCTCCCAAGTGCCACATCCTCACATCATTTGAATGCCTCCAGGGATGGGGACTCCACCACTGCCCTGGGCAGCCCCTGCCGATCCCTGACTGCCCTTTTGGTGAAGAATTTTTCCCTAATATCCAATTTAAACCCCCCTGGCACAGCTGGAGGCCGTTCCCTCTCCTCCTGTCCCTTGTTCCCTGGGAGCAGAGCTCGACCCCCCTCCCCAGCTCCCCCCTCCTGTCAGGGAGTTGCAGAGCCAGAAGGTCTTCCCTGAGCCTCCTTTTCTCCAGGCTGAGCCCCCCCAGCTCCCTCAGCCGCTCCTCATCAGTCCTGTGCATCTCGGGCTGTCTTATTCCAGCAGCACAAGAGCCGAAATCGCACCCATCGTGTCGCTATTGGTCGCTCGATCTTCGCTCTCCCCACTCTTCCTCCTGCCGCCCCCATTTCGTTCCACATTTTTCGCATTTCTGGGGATTGTTTTTCCCCTCCCGGTGCTGCCTGGAGCTCGCCCAACAGAAATAAACGCAGCCTGACCATCGCTGGTGGGGCGAGGGGCAGGAGGTCACACTCTCGGTAAATTTAGCCTCTCACTGACAGATTTATCCTCCTTAATCAGAACCAAGTGGAGTTTGCGAGGTTTGTTTTTGTGGACTGAACTTCCACAAAGTCAGCGCGCATACACCTCCCCCGCCCTCCCCAATTACATAAATGCCTTTAGTTAAGAGCTAATTTCCTGGAGTGTGTGCCAGCGCCCTCTCCAAGCAAACAAAGCAAAGACCGACAGCGTGGAAAAAAAAAAAACAACAAAAAACAAAAACCAAAACACAATACAAAACCAGTGAAAGGAAGATTATCCTAATAAAAGGTGAGGAACGAGGTGGCAAAGGAGCTTTTCCCCATTTCTCCTCCTTCATTTGCACTTGTAAGATAAATGAAGGGATGGGGAGCACCTTTCCAGCCTGAAAGGCCGAGGTCTGCCAGCCTTGTGTAACAGCATCGGGAGCTCGCTGTGAGGGGGGGTGTTGGCAAACTGGCTCTGTCTGAACTCGTCTGGATTCCACCAGACCTTGTCGCCATCCAGCATGATCCAGAAAGGCCCTTTTAGAATCCCGGAATCCTTAAGGTTGGAAAAGACCTCTAAGATCATCAAGTCCAACCATCAGCCCAGCACCACCACCACAGCGCCCCGGTGCCACATCCACACACCTTTGGAATGCTTCCAGGGATGGCGACCCCACCACTGCCCTGGGCAGCCTGTGCCAGTGCCTGACAGCCCTCTCTGTGGCAAGCACAGCCTCAGGATCTCACCACAGCTGGCCAGGAGTTGTCTAACACAGGTACTGAGCCTTCCTGGGCGCTGTGATTTGTCTTTCCTCCTGTCACAGAGAAATAAGGTTTTGGTCAGAAACTAAAAGGCAGGAGAGCCTGGCAGGTTCATCAGCTTCTCTGCTCCTGTCCTTTCCTCATCCAACACTGGCACTGCCAAGGCATCCTATCCTGCCACAGCTTGGATCAGCACAGGGGGCTGATCCAGGTTTGGCTCCACAGTCCTCTCCTGGGAGCAATTTGGAGGCTGTGTGGTAGGAGAGACTTTGTGGACATCTCCCTTCGTGAGGCTCCTCCTCTACATCTGCCCACAGTCTTGCTTTAACATTTCCCTTTCGTTTTCCTTCCCACCACGCTATTAATTAAGAACATTCCTAACATGTGCCAGCCTGGAATGTGTTGTAATGACCACTTTTTTCTTCTGTTTCAGTTTTAACAATTGTTTTTATTGAGCTCTTAAAATGCAACCAAGCCCATAAAGAACAGAATGGAAGAGGAAAAGTTGAGTTCAGACTCTGGTTAGATTTGATAAACTTCCATCAGGTCTCAGGGCAGGGGGACCACCAAACTGGCTTTAGATGGGACCCAAATACCTATGAAGGAGCTGGAGGCCTCTGCATCATAGCCGGGGCAGGAGGAGCCCCTCCACAGCTTGTCCTGGGAAAGCCTGAGGCTGAGGACACTCAGGGTACCCCCACAACTCCCCGCCCAGCCCATCTGAGGATCTCTGCTTAACAGAAATACCTAGGAAACAACCCTTGGAAAACAAACCTGGCACGAGTGGATCTGGGACGGGAACTCTGCCTGGATTTTTGAACACCCTGGTGGTGTCAGCAGGCAGAGATGAGCCCTGGGCAGCACTCACTGCCCCAGCTGTCTGCTCCTCCAGCCCAGGAGAACCTCCCAGTGCACTGGGGCCACGCACAAATTTAGGTGGGGTTGGCTTTCCATCATAATACCATCAACATTTTTTCCCCGTTGCTGCAATAAGGATGAATCTTTCTGTGTCCTTGTAGTTAGGTCAGCCCAGAGGCATTGCCTAAGCACCAGAGAGCTCAGCTGGGCAGAAAGGAGAGAAATTCCCTCTGCTAAGAGAAACTGCAGGAGAGGGAGGCAGCAACGCAGAGGGGAGAGGTGCACTGACATATTTGGTGGATTAGCACGGGTTGAGATGGAGTCCCACCCCTGTGACATCATTAATCCAGATTAGGCATCTCCCTGTGTGAAACTCCCAAGGAGCCACCCCAGTTTTCAGCTCTGTAGCAGGGTTTTTTCCCCCCTTGCCCTGTTTGGGTGAGAAATAACTGCCTGTATTCAGGACAGAGCAGCTTCTGCTGCATTTCAAAGCTCAGCCGACAGCTGCCTGGATGCCCTCGGGTGCTGGGGATGGGAGCTTCTCTCCTTGCCCCTCAAACAGAAGTGGTTACCTGGGGGTGATGCAGCTGCCAGGCTCTGCCAGACCCAACTCCAGCTGGGAGGGGGAACTGCTCCTTCCACAGCAGTGGAGCTGCAGTGCTGCAAACATCAGCCCAGATGTGCTGCCAGAGCTCACTTCGGCCCTCGTTCCCCACTTCCCCCATCTCCCAGGGGCCGTACTGGACCAAGCGCTTCTCCCCTGCCTGGAGACAGGTCCCACTTCCCAGAGGAGGAGCTGGGAAGGGAAATTTCGGCGTGGTTTTCTTCGCTTCGGATGAAACTTCCCCTCGTTTCGCCTCGAAAGCGAGCACACGTGGGGCTATTTTTACCCAGGTTTATTTTTAGCCCGCCTTTCCTCCGTCGCCTCTCACGTGGCTGCGCGGGAGGGGCGGCCGCGGCTGGAAGGGCACGTCCTGCCCCTGCAGCCGGGCAGGGCTGGGGGCAAGCACACTGCTGGGAATGACAGCACAGCACCCTTCCATCAATCCCTGCTCCCAGCACTGCTCCCAGCCCACAGCTGTTGTTCCCAACCCACCCTGCTGCCCACGGCACCCCCCCTGCCAGAGACACCCCCACCCAAACGCGCTCCCATCCCACCCTGAGGGACCCTCAGTGCTGCCCCTCCCCGTGCTGGACCCACGGTTTGGCCACAGGAAGGCAAAAGGCCCCTCTGGGGCAGAGCCTTCTCTGCCTGGCCCTGCCTTCAAGCCAAGCAGCTGGGAGAGGGGACTGGGACGATCAGGAGCTGCTTTGGCCGGGGCTGTGAACACCCCTGGGCAGGGAGGAGGCTGCCCAGCGGATGCTGTGGCCCCGGGGATGTTTTTGGTTGGGCTGAGCCATGGGCAAAGGTCTGGGCTTCACTCCTTAGGGGAAATGCAAACATAGCCTTGAGCCTTGGTGTGTTTTCCCAAAGGGGAATCGCTGCTTCCCACCAGCATGACTAACCTCCCCCATGGCTGTGTGGTCCAGCCAGCAGCAGCTGCTCTGGAAGCGGCGCTGGGAGTGCGGGTGAGGAGGGGGAAGGGGAGGCAGAGGAGGTTGGACCTCGCTCAAGAGACTCTCATGTCCCAGAGCTGCCTGTCACCCTGCCATCGGCTCCCAGAGCATCTTCCCAAGGCTGCTGCTGATTTCCATAAGGGAAAACGCAGCCTCTCCATCCCAGTCCATCCTGGATAACAGCGTGTCACGGTGCCCACGGTGCCACTCTGCCCCCCGTGCCAGCCTGCAGCATGCACTGGCAGGTCCCCCGTTACCATGGCAATGCTGTCAAGGTTCAGATACTTTCCTCCATCCCAGTTTATCCTGCTGTTTTATTTCCCCCACCACTCCATACTTCAGGGAGGGCTGGGATGCAGCTCGGCTGTCAGGGCCCCGCTCACATTGCATGAAGTCCTTGCTGGGGAATAACAGCATTAGATCTCTTGTCACCACAGAGGCAAAGCTGGAATCAGTGAGCAGATACTGATAAAGCCTCTGCTGTCTCTTCTCATTAGACTTAATCACAGGGAAAAACCCAAAAGGCCTGAAATATTTTTAAGTGACAGGGATTTTTTTTTGTTGGCCATTATTTTAAAAGAAAAGCTCCCCATGCAGAGGGCACAGCTGTGGGTACATCTCCTTGTCACGGCGGGGCCCCCCTCATAACTCACCTCCCCAGAGGGCACCAGGGCAGACCCAGCATCACCCTTCCATGGATGGCCCTGCCCTGGGAGTCCAGCCCACACCAGAATCCAGCACCAGGCACCTGGGCAAGCAGGAAGCTCCCCAGGAACATCTCCCTGGTTCCTTTTCAGCCAGGTGCTATTTCATGGAATCACAGAATCACTAAGGTTGGAAAAGCTCTCTCAGCTCATTGAGCCCAACCCCTAACCCAGCACTGCCAAGGCCACCACAACCCACGTCCCCAGGTGCCACATCCACGTGGCTTTTGGGCACTTCAGGGATGGTGACTCCACCACTGCCCTGAGCAGACTGATCCAACCCCTGACTGTCCTTTTGGTGAAGAAATTTTCCCGAATATCCAATCTAAACCCCCCCTGGTGCAACTTGAGGCTGTTCCTTCCCTCTGGTCCTGTCCCTTGTTCCCTGGGAGCAGAGCCCGACCCCCTCTGGCTTCCCCCTCCTGTCAGGGAGTTGTAGACAGTGAGAAGGTCCCCCCTGAGCCTCCTTTTTCCTGGTGGCCTCCATCCAGCTTCTCCATAGCAACATCTAGACATTCAATATAGATGTGTCCCAAAACCGCCTTTGCTAAATGCCGCCTCTCTCTACCACAGAGAAGCATTTTCAGGGAAAATCCCAGCTTGATCCCAGGCTGGGTGGTTTGTGTTCATGCAATGACAGCAGCTCACCTTTAGCTGGTATTCCCAGGCTCTTTCCTACACTGCCATTGCCCCAATCCTTGTGCACCCAAGTCCTTTTAGCCTGTGGTGGGATAGGACGGGGATGAGAGACCTAAAGGGGCTCCAAGAGAGCTGGGGAGGGACTTTGGACATGGGCATGGGGTGCCAGGACAAGAGGGAATGGCTTCCCACTGCCAGAGGGCAGGGTTAGATAAGACATTGGGAAGAAATTAATCCCTGTATTAAACAGAGCTTTCAGTCACTTGGAATCCCTTATCCGAGTTCTGAACGCCATGGAATTGGGGAGCTGGGTGGGTGGGTCGCTGTCCTGCCCCCGGGCAAGCCCTGCTTGGGGTTTTTCTCCTTGCCATCCTTGATTTACAAGAGTGGTGCTTTGGCTGAGGATGCTGATGAGCTGATGTTGGGACACGGTTCCAGGAAAGGCAAATCCATTAATCAAAGTGCTCCCAGTTCGAGGCAGGTGAAGCACCAATAAATATCGAACAGAGCGAGTGAACCAGACTCCAAAGGAGTTTAATAAATAAATGACTATTAAAAAAATATATATCTGCAGATGCTCATGCCAACCCTTCTGGAGTCCCAGTCCAGGTCTGAATCACAGCTAAGAGTGCCCAGCTCCGTCCTCCCAGGCTGACATCCTGGAGGATAAAGGCCCAAGGCACACTGCAGGCTGCACAGACGTGGGTCAATGGGAAGGGAAGTGCTGTCTGGCAAAGAAACGAGCTGCTAATTTATTGAAATGCTTTGGAAAATAATTGCATTTGGAAGCCTTCAGCTGTCCTGGGTTTGTGCCTTCGTGCAGGACTGGAACTTCAAGAGATGGGACATAAAAGGGAGTGGAAAAGCAAAGAGATCTTTGAAGCTGGGGCAGGAGAGCACGCGATCAAACGGAGCCAAACTCCCAGCTCCCACCCCACGCAGGCAAAGCTTTGCAGCTCCCATGGACGAGCAAATTGGGAACAAATCAGCCCTGTTTGTTTTCATGGGGGTGAGAAATACCTCCTAACCTGGCAGCAATTCCTGTTCCTTCAGACAGCTCGCTCACAGCAAGCAGGATGCGGGGATAGGACCCTGGGAGGGAAGAGTGACCACTCCACCCGCTGTCTTGGCACGTGGGATGGGTCACACACAAGGTCCTGCCCCACGGATCTCTCTGATTTCAGGGCTTCCCAGTTGTCACCAACATCCTCCCCAGTGGGTGCCTGCTGTCCTCCATCTACAGTGGGAATAGGGGGCTGGTCGGGGAGGGCTGTGGAGGTGCTGCAGTGAACTCCAACAGAGACCTGGTCTCTGAAGTGCTTTGGTCAGACCTGTTTTGGCAGGATCCTTGTGGATCTGGAGGATCCTTGTGGCACAAGCTATGGAGGAACAGGTTGCTTTTAGCTTTCCTCTGCAGCAGTGATAAGGAAGATATGATAACTGCTGTGATTCCAACACAAAAGTGTTAGGGAGCTGTAAGATCAAGCAAACAAAACAAAGCCCCAAAGATCAAAAGAGTTGCAGTTTTACCTGGATGCTTCCAAGTCATTTGCTTCTGATGCTGATGAGTGAGTTTTGCCAGGTTTGGGTCCTGGAGTGCCAAGGAGAGGAGAGCAGAGGCAGTGAAGGTGTCCACAGCATCATCCTCTCCCACCTGAGTCTCCCTGCCAGCATCTGCTCCTGCCTGCAGAAGGTGCAACCTGGTCTAGTGGAAGGTGTCCCTGCCCATGGCAGGGATTGGAATGACATGGATTTTAAGGTCCCTCCCAACCCAAACCATTCTGGGATCCTCTGAAGGTGCAGGAGGCTGTGAGCATGGTCCCAGCCCCCTGGAGAGGAGTAGGCTCCAGAGCCCAGCCAGTGTGACATGGACCTCTAGTGACTCAGGGGACACTCCCCATTCCCCACATCTGGGGGTGACACTCATGGAGATGGAAAATGTCCTTGTGTCCTTGCTGTCCTTGTGCAGCAATTCCCAGGTGAGTTGTGGGGTTGCTGGTGGTGAGCTGGGTGGCACTGCCAGGCTCTGGATGGGGAAGGGGGTCCTCATCCCGTGCCATGGCTTGTCCCCCAGCCATCATAGAAGGGTTTGGGTTGGAAGGGACCTTAAAGCTCATCCAGTCCCACCCCCTGCCATGGGCAGAGACACCATCCACTATCCCAGGTTGCTCCAAGCCCTGTCCAACCTGGTCTTGGACACTCCCAGGGCTGGGGAGCAGATAGAGCAGGATGAAAAGCAAAGGGGAGAGAGCAGTCCCGGGAAGGGCCGAGGAGGGAATGAACACAATTCCAGCCTCAGCATCCCCAGCCCCCGCTCTGCCAGGGGTTCCCAGGCGCTCCCACAGCACTTGCACTGAGGAGAGGGCAGAGGACAGATGGGGTCACTGCTCCAGCAGCACAAAGAGGGGTTCAGAGCTCTTCCCACTAGAGCTGCCTGGCTTCCCTCCCCCCTCCCAGTGGGTCCACTCAGTGCCACCATCCCCATCTTCCTCTTGGGCCATCCTCTGGATGAAGGTCGTTGCACAAAGCCACAGTAATTGCCCTGCCTTGGAGGGCTCTTCTGAAAATCAGCACATTCAGGAAAAGCATCTTTGAGGTGCCCAGTGGATGGGGCCATCCCGGTCCCGGGGACAGAGCTCGTATTCAGGCTCTGCAAACAACGGGGCATTCAGCAGGGATGAAGGGACAGTAAATTCTGAAGTGAGGGGGGGGAAAAAAAGCATCTTTTCACACAATTTGCCTCGAGGAACTCAATGTCATATGATGGGGCCAAGGGACTTGTGGGATCAAACAACTGCTGAGCCGACCTTGGATATTGGATTATCCAGAGCAAAAAATAAACTCCATTAGAAACGGGAAAGCTCAGTGGGTGAGCCACATGTGAGCCCCAGAAACCACTCGGGTTGTTTGGTCCATCAAGGACCACGTTGGAGAAGACTTCCCGAGGAGAGACCACCTTTTCTGGGAACAGGTTCTAGGGAGCAGCCTGGATGAGGGCTCCAGGACTTCCTGCAGCTTTCCCTGAGGATCCTGGCACCAGCTGAGGAGTCAGTAAGAATCCTTTGCTAGCCACAGTGGCAACCAGCACTCTCACTGCAAGGATGGCTATCAGGATTCTCTCCTTCCAGCCACTCCTGGAAGATTTTCCTTGTACCCATTCATGTTGTTACTGGGAAGATCTTGGCTCCTCATTTCTGCACCTGCCCTGCAAGGAGCTGCAGCCATCATTCAAACCACGGAATCATGAAAGGGTTTGGGTTGGAAGGGACCTTAAATCCCATCCAATTCCACCCCCTGCCATGGGCAGGGACACTTCCCACTATCCCAGGTTTCTCCAAGCCCCGTCCAACCTGGCCTTGAACCCTTCCAGGGTTGGAGTCCACAATCTCTCTGTGCAACCAGGTGCTGGGATCAGGTGTGAGGGCACCTGCAGCTCAGCCCACATCCCAACCTCTTTGGATGGCACGAGCAGGAGTGGCTCGAGGCCCAGGCCTGGCTCAGTCCTTCCCTGATGCAATAAATGGACCTACAGCAGTTGTGGGCTTGATTATCAAAACCAGGAGGAGGTGGGAAAACATGAAGATAGGAATACACAGTCAGTCAGGATGAAACTAGGGCTTGGAAAGCTCAACTCTCCTTCCCAGTCTCGTTTTATATCAAAGGTTTGATCTTTTGCTTGAGGGGCAATGTCGAGATTTTTTTAATAGAAGTACAGTTGGCAAGAGGGATGGAGACTTGTGCTGGGAACTTGGAATAAAACATGTTTCCCTTTTAAACTGCAGAGGGAGAAGGCAGGGAAAGGTTTAGAGCAGAGGAAGAGCTGGTACAGTAAAATATTACCTCCAAAACCAAATATGGCAATAAAAGCCACCAAACACCTTCAATTACTGAAGTTTCATAGAATCATAGAATCATAGAATCGATTGGGTTGGAAAAGACCTCCGAGATCATCGAGTCCAACCCTTGGTCCAAATCCAGTCCATTTACTAGATCATGGCACTCAGTGCCACGCCCAATCTGCGTTTAAAAATCTCCGGGGATGGTGAATCCACCACCTCTCTGGGCAGCCCATTCCAATGCCTGATTACTTTTTCTCCTGATATCCAACTTAAATTTCCCCTGGCGAGCTTAAACCCGTGCCCCCTTGTCCTATTGCTGAGTGCCTGAGAGAAGAGACCAACCCCCACCTGGCTAGAACTTCCCTTCAGGTAGTTATAGATGGTGATGAGGTCACCTCTGAGCCTCCTCTTCTCCAGGCTAAACAACCCCAGCTCCCTCAGCCTCTCCCCATAGCTTATGCTCCAGTCCCTTCACCAGCCTTGTTGCTCTTCTCTGGACCCGCTCCAGCACCTCAATATCCTTTCTGAACTGAGGGGCCCAGAACTGATACTCAAGGTGTGGCCTCACCAACGCAGAGTACAGGGGAAGGATCACTTCCCTGCTCCTGCTGGCCACGCTATTTTTGATAAAGGACAAGATCCCATTGGCCTTCTTGGCCACCTGGGCACACTGCTCATGTTGAGCTTCCTGTCAATTAGTACCCCCAGGTCCCTTTCTGCCTGGCTGCTTTCCAGCCACTCTGTGCCCAGCCTGTAGCGCTGCAGGGGGTTGTTGTGGCCAAAGAGGACCCGGCACTTGGCTTTATTGAACTTCATCCCATTGGAATCAGCCCATCTCTCAAGTCTATCCAGATCCCTCTGCAGAGCCCTCCTGCCTTCCAGCAGGTCGACACTCCCTCCCAATTTGGTGTCATCAGCAAATTTGCTGATGATGGACTCAATCCCTTCATCTAAATCATCAATAAAGATATTAAACAGGACTGGACCCAACACAGACCCCTGGGGAACACCACTGGTGACAGGCCGCCAGCTGGATGCAGCTCCATTCACCAGCACTCTCTGGGCCCGACCCTCCAGCCAGCTCCTAATCCAGGAGAGGGTACACTTGTCCAAGCCATGGGCTACCAGCTTTTCCAGTACTCACAGTATGTTAATTAGTACTCACAGTATGTTAATTCTTCCCTTGGGTACCAGCGATGCCGACTTGAGAGCACAGCCTGGAGAGGACTGGGGATGCTGGTGGAGCTTTCCTTGCTGGATTGAGCCATTCCAGCACATTCCCAGGCTGAGGCTTTCCAAGCTGCACCACCGTGGGCTGCAGAGCTGGGGAAGAGAGGGGAGGTCAGACAAGCCCAGCTCTGCACCTCTGCAGGTTGGGCTTCTCCTTTTAAGCTGGTGAGACAAATGTTTTGAGAAGACACATTAAAGCCATGGCTGCTTTCTCCAGGGAACTATCAGGCTGATTGTATTTGGCCAGAGCACGGTCCCAGGGTCAGGCTGTCAGCTTCCATTAAGGTTTGGATGTGCATCACCGAATGGAAAGCACTTGGATCCACTGCAGCCCCTTGGATTGCTTTGTGATGAATCCCATCATTAACTCGCTCCACTTGGCCTAGTGAAGGTGATAAGGCTGGGGCTGCAGCACTCCCAGCGGGATCCAAACCACATGGCTTTCCTGGGAAGGGCAGCTCCATCAGGGCACTGCCCAGTCTCCCTGTTCCTTTGTCCCACTGGGATGCACCTGCCCCAGATTTTGACCCAGGTGGATGGGTTTGGGTAATTAAGGGTAATTAAAGCTAAGCCATGTGTCACTGCTTCACATCTCCTGCCCGAGGCACCAGGCTGTGCTCCAGCACTGCTCCACCAGCACGGCAGGAAACAGAGGTGGAAGCTTCCCTCTCTTTTTTTAAGTCTCTTGCCCATGGATCAGGCTCCTTGTGACCCCTCCTATGCCACGCCCAGGGGTTGGAACCCCACTGCAGCTGGTGGAACAGGGCTGCTGGGGCCCCAGGCTGGGACTGAGCCATCCCAGGCAGGAGCAGGGTGGCACAATGGAATCTGGGCTGCTGGCTTTCTCCCTGGGAATTTGGGTAGAAGGTCTGCTTGCCTCTCTAACACATCCAGATCAGGGATTTTCATCCCCCAACATCATCCAGAGAAACAGAGCAGCTCTTCAAACTCCTCTGACCACCCCCTTGGTGGCACATGAAGAGGGGCAGAGAGGTCCAGACCAGCCACAGTTCCCTCCTCCTCTCCCAAGCACATCCAAGGGGACAGCCAGCCCTTCCCCAGGACATGGGAGAATGCTGAGACCTCTCCTCGGAGACCAGGGTGACTCAGCTCCCCCAGGGATGGGCAAGGGACCCACATGGCAAACATGTGGGACCTGTGCCACAGCTCCCCAGCCCCCAGCTGCCCTGGAGGTCTCCAAAGGGAAGAGCACATCCCTGGATAACACTGCAGAGCTGGGAAGATTGCTCCCCACCTCTTCAGAGCACATGTTGTCTCTGCAGTTCCTCTGGATGCTGAGCTTAATCCGCTCAGACCAGTTCCAAGTGTGCCTGCCTTGCATCCCATCGGCAACGAGGGCTGAGCAGGAACACTTCCCATCTTCCTTTGGTTTTATGATCTCATGAATTTATCAAGGGTAATTAAGCTGCCCCTGGTTGAGGCATCCCAGACAAGCTGCTGCAGTCCTGCTCTTCCAGAGCAGCTTCTCCAGGATGAGGAGGGCTTGGCACCACCAGCCCAGGCAGCCCCTGTGCCTGGAAATCCCGCAGCGCCATCGGGCGTGTGGCAGGAGCCTGGGCCACGTTCCCAGGCCTGGGCTGCATGGGACCAGCTCCATGGCTCCTGCTGGAGAGAGAAGATGCAAAGTAAATGCAAACAAGTGCTAAGTGCATTCTCCAAGTATTTAGGGAGCTGAAGCAGGAGGGGTCCTGCTGGGAAACGCAGAGCTGTGTTTTGCGCCACTCAAGGGCGTCAGTGGCTCCCGAAAATGATGGGATCCCCAGGTCTTTGCTGAACCAGCCAGCTGGCTTCTAACATGCAGCTCAGCTGAATTTTCTCTCCAACAAGCTGGTTGAAGTTTCAGGCCCTGCATTAACTTGCACACAGCATTTTGGAAGCCCCGGGAATGGTCACATGTACCCAAAGCCTTTGAGGCACCACGCGGGGCACACCCGCCTCTGGCTGCAGCAATCCCAGGGGGTGCCCCAGGATAGCTCCCAGCAGAAAAGACAAGCAGGGTGGAGCTGAAGGCTCTCCTGAGACGCTGTGGTAGTTTCCCACCCCTGGGGCTCTCCCTTGCAGGGGTTAATTCCAGCCCCAACACACAACCTCTGCCTTTGTTTGGGCACACCCGGCCTGGGGCTGGTTTGGGCCACACCACTGCATCCCAAACCACACACGGAGCTGCAGCCACAGACAGCAGGAGCAGCCTCCCCGCTCCCTCCCAGACACCAGGGCTGGTAACGCAGTTCAAAGTTCTCCTCGGTACAAAAATGGGCTTTGAGGGTAATTTGTTGCAGCTTGAAAGCAGCTGAAGTTAATTACAGAGCAATGAAATATCACACTTTAATATTACTTCATTCCCCTCGGCTGGGCTGCCATTAACGCTGCTCTGCTCCGAGGGCTGGACCCGAGTGCTTTCCAATCTCCAGATAACATCCCAGTTACACATGGGAGAGGCAGGTCATGGGATGCACGACCCACTGGAGCCCAGGAGAAGGGGGGACGGAGCACAGGGCTGCCCGTGGGGGCACCCAGCACGCACAGTGGGGACTGGGAGGAGTGTCCAGTGCTCCCCTAATCCCTGCTGGGGGACCCACGGAGCCTCCAGCCCTGTGCTTTCACCTCAACTCCTGTTTGAAATTCAGGCATCTCCTCTCCACCAGCGCACAGGGCACTCCCACAGGTGATGCTGAGGTCCATGAGCAATCCTGCTGTCTGGCCCAGTGGTCATCCTGGGAAGTCCCCTGGCTGCAGGCCAGCACTCGGCCAGGTGAGCTCTTTACTCACACATTTCTTGAGCAAGAGCTTGAGGCCAAGGGCATTGCAGGTGTCTCCTCTGTCCTCTGTAGGCCTGGGAAAGTCTGCTGAGAGGATGGAGAGCAGGAGCCTGAGATGGTCTGTAAGGCAGGCAGAGGAACAGGAGCTGCCCAGAGAAGATGCTCAGTGCCCCTCTTGCCCCGATGCCACTTGGGTGCTTTCTCTGCCTTGGAAACGACATGGAATAAGGCAAACAGGGAACACCAGCGTGGACACAGAGGCCAAAGCACTTGCAAAGAGAACCTGCGTGGCCCAGGGATGGCCACAGCTACCACGTGCTACAGGGCACCTCAGAGCCAGGGGCACGGGAATCCCAGGGTCCGAAATAGAGTTAAAAGCACAGATTTGAGAGCCTTTTCCACATACCCAGGAGCCTTGGCCACCGAAGCCTTCTTTCCCCACGGGGCCTGAAGCCGTTTCTGGCTGCCGTCATCCCGCGGGGCTGCTCCGAGGCACAGGCTGCATTGCCACCTAATGGGATGTGCCGGGAAAGCCCCGAGCGTCCTGCTGGAACCCAGCACGACGGAGGCTCTGCGGGAGGTGCAGATGCTTTCGCGCAGCTCCCCTGCACCGGCAGAGATGATCCGGTCGGGATGACCCCGGCGCTGTAACACAAACCAGCACCAATCCAAGCGGGAGCTGTGCCAGGGAACAGCAGCGCCAGGGAACAGCAGCGCCAGGCTGTCCCAGCCCGCTCCTGCCTGGGCACACGGGGAACGAGGTTTATTGGCTCTCAGGGGCGTTTTCCCTCCGCTGCCCCCGCGGCTCGTAAAGGCTCCTGCCAGCAGAGCAGGGGGCACTGAGCTCTCCGGGAAGCGGATGTGTGGTCCAGTTAAACACACCTCCTGGCCAAAAGGCTGCATGCAGACAGACACCCAGGGAAAACCAGATCCACGGGGACTCCAGAAACGGATGTGGCTGGGAGGAAGGGGGGCGGTTGTGCCACGAAAGCACAGGACCAGCTGGGCAGGGACGGATGCACTGTGCCACAGCCACAGAACTGGACACAGCCTTCCACCCCCCTGCTCTCCATCACCACCTGGAGAGCGACACGGCACCCACCTTCCATGGTCCATCCTGGAGAACTGCTGGAAGCAGCAAGGGTCCCATCTCTTCAATGAATGTGCTGGACAAAGTCACAAATGCCATCCAGAAAGGCCTGCTCATACCCCTGGTCCTGCCTGGATCACCAGCTTACAACCCAGCACAACCCAGACTGTGACCAGGAGCAGCAAAAGAGAGCAGCTTTGATGCCTCACTCTAGTTGAGCCCCTCACCTCTCTGCAGGGTTCTCTTTGCTCAGAACAAACACCCCCATGGAGAAGCCAAGAGGGGATCTGAGACCTCTCAGATTCCACAGTGGCTTTGGTTTCCCTTCCTCACTGAAGGTACAGCCCCTGCCCACGTCAGCCTGGCTTCCAGGACTGCCTCAGCTGGCCACTGAGGACAACAGGAGCCTGATTTTTACCCATATCCAAAGACAAAAGCAGAAGATTTCATCAGGTTGCTTCCTGCTTCAGCATTGGGTCTCTCCTGTAAGCAGAGAAACCAGAACTCAAAAAGAAGCAAATGGAGCCTCTGTCCCATTGCCAAGTCCCACCCCAATTTGTGACACCCTCATCTCTTTACAGGATGACATCAACCAACCTTGTCTCCCAAAACACCCAGAGAAGATGGGTTCCCACCTTCTGCCAGAGCCACGTGAGCAGCGAGAGGACAACGCCTGCTGGAGGGAAGGACCAGGAACCCAGAAAACCGAAACCATTGCTCTGCCACAACTCTTAGCCCCCAGCAGGGAGACACGCTCTCCTGTTTGGAACGCCAGCAAGTCCTCACCCAACCAGATCCACCAGCAACCCTTCCCTGGCCACACACTCACGTTTCTCCACCTCACACCTCGGTGCGGAGACACGGGTGAGGGCTGGGAACACCCATCTGGAGGCGCAGCAGCCCATGTGCCTTTATCCCTGTGCAGCACCGCTGTCTGGGATTGTGTCTGCAGGCCATGCTCCCCGATCCAGGAGCAGGTGGAGGAATGAGGTGTGGTGTCTGCCTCTCCCGGAGAGAACCGCAGCGGCCGCCGCGTGTTCCAATCGCGGCTGTCTTTGAAGAGACTCAGCACGGAGCTAATTGAGACAAGGCTTTCTCAGGATTTAAGTACCGTTTGTAGCTGTAGTTTTTGTTTGGAAGGGTGGAGAACACAGCAGGAGTGGTCCCATCAGATAGCAGGAGCAAGGCTGGGCTCCAGCACCTGCCGAGGAACTACCTGGCACCGGGAGGCACCGCGCTCGTTTTGATCTCGCTGTGAACACGTATTTGGCAAAAAAAGAAAAAAAAAGACTTAAAGCTGGGAACAGGAGTAGAACCTGCAAGTTCCATGGCATCCTGCCACCTGTGATGCTCAGGAATTACAGCTAAGCAGGGCCATGGGAAGCAATGCTGTCAGATGGGCTCAGTGTTGACCAGCATGGATGGGAGCTCCCAGGGCCACACACTCCCATGGAGCTTTGCCCAGGATCATGGAATCATGGGATGGTTTGAGTTGGGAGGGACCTTTAAAGTTCATCTAGTCCAACCCGCCCTGCCACGGGCAGGGACACCTTCCACTATCCCAGGTTGCTCCAAGCCCCGTCTAACCTGGCCTTGGACACTCCCAGGGATGGGGCAGCCACAGCTTCTCTGGGCAACCCGTGCCAGGGCCTCCCCACCCTCATGATGCCATCTCCTGTCATTTCCACAAACGCAAGTCAACAGAAAGCCATACCACGGAGGAGAGTCCATCCTTTTCCTTGATCTTTGGACCTTCTTTTCCTCCAAGACATCCCTGAATGCAGATGGCTTTTGGGGTTCTCCATAAATGCTCAGCTCACACTAAACCTGCACAGGCACATTTTTTGGGGAGCAGCCCATCAGGTGCCATCCCAGCTACTCTCTGCTCTGGTTGCTTCTACTCACTACTGCACAAATGATTCATTTTGCCCAGTCTTTTGCAAACAGCACTGGGAGCCAGCTGGAATGTGTTGTGCACCTAAATTGAGCTTGTTCAGCAAGCTCTTCCACAGAAGGGATTCATTCCAACCTCTGCCTGTGGTGGGGGCACAGCACAACTGAAGCAGCACAGATAATATATCCTAACCTCACTGCCATTATGGTGCTGCCCCATCCCTGGAAGTGTCCAAGGCCAGGCTGGATGGGGCTTGGAGCAACCTGAGCTGGTGGAAGGTGTCCCTGCCCACGGCAAGGGGTGGAACAAGATGGGCTTTAAAGTCCCTCCCAACCCAACCCATTCTGGGATTCCATGATTAAAACATCAAAGTTTCACCTTGAAGGAGGAAAGGGAAGAAGAAATGGGATCTCGTAACTGCAGCCCTGGGCCAGATGTCACTGCTGAGGAGCACAGGGTGGGCAGGGACAGGCCAGGGGCCACCCACACGTATGTTCAGTGGAGAGGCTGCCCCTGGCACACCCTGGATGGTCCCAGCTGTGCCCTGGCTGAGGAGGAAGCTGTTAATGGCCATACTGGGAGAGCACAGACATGCTCCAGTCAGCCACAGCAAAAAGAACCAGACAGGGTGGTGATGAGACCAAAGCTGAAAGGCCATAAGCTGAGTTGTTTGAGTGGGACAGGTACTGGCACGAAATCATGGGTTCCTGAGGCTGAGGGGCTTCACCTCCTCATCCGAGGCTGCAGCACAGCAAGCCTTTGTTTTGGTGGCAGCACCATCCCCACCCACCTCCTGTGCCACCAAAAAGTGAACCCAAGGGGCAGTTTGTTGCTGAACTATTGGACCGACCAACTGCAGCCACTGGGAAAGCTGCTGATTCTGCCCATAAATGTGCCCTTTCCCAAGGAATCTGCCTTGGCAAAGCAGGCAGAACCGAGCATGGGACATGGCAGGCAAACTTCCCCACGCATTAACACTGGCAGTGGGAATTTGGGATAAGAGGACAGACTGCAGATGGTATCACACGTGCACCTACGCGGACGCACGGAGAGGACTTGAGCCGTGTTATCTTTTCCAATCTAAGTAAGAACTGGAAAGGGATTCATCCAACTGGCACAGCACAGCCTCCAAAACACAAAATCTTTACAGCTGGTTTGCTAAGAGATGTTTTTTTGACTTCTTGGAGTGGGAAGGAGGGAAGAGAAAAACACAGCTAGCACTCCTTCCTACAGCAAGGGGAGAGAAAGTTATTTCCTTCACAGATTCAGGGTGTAAACAGTTTTACTTTTAAAGCAGAGTTAAAACCTGAATAAAATACAAAAAAAAAAAAAAAACCATGCTCAAGAAGCATTCTGTCATACCACACTGCTTGCCATACAAGCCATCACTGCTTTTCCTGACTGGAATTAAAAGTCTTTTACATCCAAAGCTCAGCTCAGCTCTCAGGGTGTTGCTGGAACAGGCAGGGAAGGCTCTGGAATCTGCTCTGCACCCCGCTGGAGTGAACACAACAGCTTCCCCTCACAGCACCAAACACCTTTCCAGGAGATCTGACATCAGGCTGAACACACAATGC
Organism: Pipra filicauda; assembly: GCF_003945595.2. Lineage (NCBI taxonomy): Eukaryota > Metazoa > Chordata > Aves > Passeriformes > Pipridae > Pipra > Pipra filicauda. Next base: position 592,416 of record NW_024104401.1, read on the forward strand.
CAAGTGGATTCCAGCACCTGGAGAAAGCAGCAATGCTGAGAAGGACACCTGGACAAACAGAGCTGGATGACTCCAGAGGGATCCTAAAACCACAGCAGGTGTTCCTTTCATCTCCACACTCCTCAGTGCTGGGAGATGGAGCTCTGGGCTCGTGATCACACCGTGCAGGAGAAGAGAACAGCAGTACAGGCTGGCAGTCCTCGGGGATTAGGGTACCCCTTCCTGGAGGAGGGCATGGGATAAGCCATAAAACATGGAAACAAACAGCTACAGGATCAGCAAAAAGAGCCACATTTCTATCCCACTGCTCATTCATCTCAGTATCTAAAACCAGGCCCCCAAGGCTCTTGTTAAAGGACTCTCTCCATACTGGTTTTGATATGGGAAGGGGCATGAGCATGACTTGGCTGCTTAATTCCAAGGCACTGCCCTAAATTCTGGGATGCCTGGAATTTATTCCTGGGTGACTGAAGCAGTTAGCCCCTTGCTGGAAAGCAGTTAGCCCCTTGCAAAATTAACTGCAGCCTAAATGTGGAGAGCGTTGCTTGAACCAGTGCCAAGGTGCCTCATTTCTGTGACTAACTAACACCAAATGAATCATTTCTCTAAAGAAAACCCCTCCAGCTTGGACTTTCAGGGACTTGCAAAAATAATAATTACATTTGTCTTTTATACCCAGCAAACATTTTGCTCTACAGCGGAATCAAAGGGGAGAAGCTGAAAACAACCACTGGCAATTATTTTGAATTTTTTTTTTTACACTTTTAAGCACAGACATTTTGCTGTGTAAATTGAGCTCACTTCTCTCCATCTCTCAGTGAGCTTTGCTGGGGTCCAGCAAGTGCCTTTCAGCAGATGTTGTTCCTAATGAACCCAATAAAACACCACGCATGACAGAGCAAGAAATTAACTTTACAAGAGCCAGGAGGATACAGGTTTAATTTCTCTTGATTCAGCAGAACAACAATAATCCTGTATAATAATGCGCCACAGTCCTGAGGAAGAGAAAGCTCAGCTCTGATCTTAAGCCTGCCCCAGATCACTTTGCTATCCAACATCCGAAGTCCTGAGTTGATCAGGGAGAAAAAACAAACCAGGATAAAGTGGTTTTCCTTCTGGGAGACGATTCCCTTCAGCTGGACGGGGATTTGAGCGGCGTTGTCTTCGTGCTGGTGTGGAGCAGGTGCCCTGAGCTCGGCTCCTCTTCACTCGAGTCCCGTGGCCCCTCGTGGCCGGGGGTGTCACTTCAGCCAGATCCACTTGTCCCCCACGTCGGCGTTGTAGCCCTGCCTGTACTTGCGCCCGGGGAGCTGCGGGAGGCACAAAGCTCAGTCAGAGACACAAAGTGCTGAAGGGCCTCCAGGCACCTGCACAACACCAGAGGTGTCTTCACATCATAAGAATAACGTTTACAGGAAACTCACCCCTGAGCTGTGCAGCTGAAGGGGGGACCCACAAAACCCACTATGCCATAATATATATATAAATAAATTAGGCCAGTAATCTCTACAGCATATCCCACCTGGTTTCATCCAACTCCTCCCCAGCTAGAGAGATGACTCCTCTCACTGTATCATGTAGCAGAGGAACTGAATCAATCAGTAGAACCTCACTCCAAAATAGGCACACACATTATTAAATACATGAAATACTTCATGCATGAGATACCGAGTTAATTACGATGTTAAATTAAACCATTCTAATGGAATTGCAGATTTAGGCTTCAAGAGCTGAACTTAACTTCATTAAAGCAAAAGCAGTATCTGCCTGTCTTCATAAGCCAAGCCAGAAACCATTATTTGGTGGAAAAAACCCAAAGTTTCTTGAACCCTCTACCCAAATTTCAGTGGTACCCTGAGACCTAAGCAACAACCAGGTGTGGAAGCAGCTTCCTTTGGTAAGTACTGACCACAACCTGGAACGCCAGAGATGGTTAGATCCCAGCTCCAAAAGCAGAATCCATCTCCAGAACCTGCATTCCTACCTCCAGGAATGAAGAAGAGACAGAACACAATGCTCATCTTTGAGCTCCAATACTGGACTCAAGAAGCAAACCACCATAAAAAAAAAGCAAATTAGTTTTGTGGGAAAGTCTGTAGCAAGCAAAGATGCTGTAATAAAACTCTTCCTTTAAAAATAAGCTATCTGCTGGCAGCCTTTGCAAAAATTAAGCACAGATCATCTGGTCTGTCTCCACACAAACACTGGTTTCACTCAGGACCCCTGAGCTATCCCGATGGTTTTTCCTTTCCAAAAAAAGAAGAGTAAGACTATCCAGTTGCAGAGAGCTGCCCCTGCAGAGAGAAGCAAGACCCCGTCTCAATAAAAATCTATACTCAGGACACAAAAAACAGCTATTTAATCAAAGATGAAGCCTGTTGTTTTGAGGAAGTGGAGGGCTGTGGGTTTTTTTTACTTGAAGGTCAAAAAATAAGACACTTCTTTGCCTAAAAATCAGGCTAACAGGAGACTTTACCTCCTTCCCGAGACATTCCCCACCCTGCCTTGTTGCAAGCATTTGTGATCAGCTTTTCTGAGGTTTTTCAATTAAATGTCTTGTCTAAATATCAGCAGAAACCACACAGTCCTGTTGAGAGTTCCCCCTGCAGAGCAGAGAGGAGATGGGAGATGAAAATACCTGATTACTGTCTCTGCCCCACGGATCTCCAGCGGAGAGCCAGGGAGGACACCAGGCCTGCTGTGGCCAGCCTGTGACACAAACACAGCTCTCCCTGCTCCTCTCCAGGCAGCACATAATTGGCCCTTTGATACTTGAAGAGATTCCCAGATAACTAGATTATTAAAGCAACAGGAGATCTCTGGGAAAAGACAGGAGTTTACAGTTTTGTTTCTGGGTAAATCTGCCCTCTGTAAAAAAGCTACAACATCAATCCCAACAGAACTCAAATTCATTGTCCAAAACAAATTCCCCGTGTGCCTTTGCTTAAACACATGCCAGACATCAAAGCAAATGTTATAATAAGTATTCATCCATAACTCCATCCTTCCCAGTGGGCCTTGGCAAAGGCAGGGGAGTTTGGAGACACGTTACAGCCAACCTGTCAAGATAGCCAAAAAAAGGGAAGAAGGCAGAGTAAACAAATCCCACATTACCTAGGAAGCAGGATGATGTGAGCTGATGTTCTGTGCACAAGTGACACAGATGACTTCCCAAAAATGGGCTCTTCGAATCCCCCGTTTCACAGCTGGGATTGCAGTAAAGAAAGCTGCAGACCCAGGAACAAGGCAGGTTTTTGCAGACCACTGCAAAGAGGAGGGGTAAGAGCACCAGGGAAGATCTGGGGATGCCAGGCAAGTGGTAGGATGTGCCTCTTCTGGTGAAGCTGGTGCTCCAAACTGCACCCAGTTGAAATTCCCAGGCTTGGCCAGCACGAGGGCAGGGATGGAACAGGCAGCCAGCCCTGAGGCTGCTGGGTTTGCAGCCAGACTGCCCAGCCCAGAGGAGAGATGATGGAAAAGAGAGAGGAAAAAGCTCTATGGAACTTGCCAGTAGCTGAGAGAACAGAAAGGGATTGAATATTCACCTTCTCTTCCAGTACAAATCTCCTGGAAGCATCCCAGGCCAGGTTGGACGGGGCTTGGGGCAACCTGGGCTAGTGGAAGGTGTCCCTGCCCATGGCAGGGGGGGGAACGAGATGAGCTTGAAGGTCCCTCCCAACCCCACCCATTCCATGATTCTGTGATAACAGAGACCCCCCCAGACAATCCCAAGAGCTCACCCACATCCCTGCAGCAGGAGATAAGGCTGAGCTCCCACCAGGTCACTGCCAAGGAACAGATTTTTCCACTCCATGGGAATTAGTAAGACAGAGACTGAAGCCTTGGCCTGCTGCATTACACTGAGCAGAACCCAAGAGCTGGCAGCGAGGATTGTCTGAAGAAGGATGTGATAAAATCCACCACCCAGAGCATGAAACCCATGACATGAGCTGGACCCAAAGGCAGGGCCAAGCTCGAAGGCATCGAGCTGCTCAGCTTTAAAGAGCATTAGGAAAAGAGATGAAAACAAGACCCTCTCATCAGTTAAATTAAGAACCTGCCACAGAAGTGTCTGTCAAAACTATAAACATGATGAAAAGCCCTGTAAAGTGGTAGAGGCTGTGGAGTAGCAACAAACAGCTTCAGCCAGCTGTTTGTTATCTGGCTCCTCCGGATAATTCCACCCCAGACATGTGCAGGTAGAGCTCTGGAGAGTTTTAACAACCTGAAAAAGTTGTTTAGAGCCTGTCTTGTTTTCCAGTGTTTCAGGACCAAAAAGAATTACGGATTTTGCCTTCTATTCCTGTGTTGCTTTGTGCTAATGGCTGGTCTGCAGCTCCAAGAGATCTATAAATAGCCTGTTTTGAGCAGCACTGATCAAAGAGCACTTAAAAGCAGAGTCATTACTCTGCAAGCTCGGGCTCATTCATCAATATCCAAACCTCATCCTTCAGTGGCTGTTTATAACAACCACAATAATAGCCCCCTCCATCACTGCTGTTAGCAGATGACTGCTTTTTCCAGTAGAAATCCTGACTTCCAGAGGTTTGTCAGTGTTGTTGGCACACAGCTAAAATCTGAGAGAACCCAGGAAATGGAGCTTCATATATTGGCTGGATTCTGGAAGGGTTTGGCTCCCCATTGCTTTCCACAAGTACCCAAAAGGAAGTTGTAGCCAGGTGGAGTCTCTTCTCCCCAGTGACAAGAGGAAATGGGCTCAAGTTGTGCCAGGAGAGGTTTAGGTTGGATATCAGGAAGAATTTCTTCACTGAAAGGGTTGTCCAGCCCTGGCACAGCTGCCCAGGGCAGTGGTGGAGTCCCCAGCCCTGGAGGGATTTAGAAGTCCTGCAGCTGTGGCACTTGAGGACAGGGGTCAGTGGTGGCCTTGGCAGTGCTGGGTTTACAGCTGGACTCGATCTTCAGGGTCTTCTCCAGCCTCAATGGTTCCGTGTCTCAGAGCAACAGCTAAAGGAGGGGAGGGGGTGTAAAACCCCCCAAACACACATTCAAGGTGTGCAGGAGGTGGTTTCCAAAGGCCTGGCACACAGAGACGTGTGTTCCAGCCTCACTCCTGCCATTCTTTACTCAAACAAAACCCTTGATGCTGTTAACATTCCCTGCAGCCCAAGAAACAAGGGTACTCAAGAGCTTTACTGAATTGAGGTTAAAACAATTCCAGTGTGCTGAACTTGTTCCATGAATGTTGTCCTGCCCTTCATTCACTCATTAAAAAAGACAGACAATGGAAATCCTTTGGAAAGAGAAGTGTCCATAAGGAGCACCAGTTATCCACTACAGAGTGCAAATCTACTGCAGGAAAAAGCCAAGTAACAGTATCCAAGTCACACCAGCACAGTTAAACATCTCAAACTGACATTATTTCACAGTTTAAGATCCATGGAGATGTTACCCCTCTATTAAATTATATTTCAATTAATTTTAATTTAATAGAGGTCTACCCCTGGGATCACATTCATCCATGGGTATGGGATTAAGAGGGGTCTGGGAAAGGGAGGATGTGCTCCCACACAAAGTGTTTCCATTCACGGGGCTCAGGGAGAGACTATGAAGTTGAAATGGATTATTTTAATGCCAGTGAGATTTGATTGTCCTTTTGATTTACACAAGTACCTAGTGCCTGGGACAGCAGAGTCCACCTCCTAAAATAAAACAGACACAACCACCCAGACCAAGATTTGAGACAGTCCCAAGGTCTCTCAGGTTCCTTGCCTCCCATATCTGGGACAGATATCCCTGCCAACTGCCCAGGATATTTTTCATGGGAAGCAGGGTGGAGAGCTACACGTTTCTAAAGCAGAAGAGGGGCTGCTCTCACACTCCTTCCATATGTACAGGACTGGTGACAGCAGAGGAGAAGTGGGAAGGTGAGAAGAGAAATAGATCCCATGCCTATTCCCACCTTTTTCCAGGTACCCTTCATGAACAACTCTGTCATTCCCAGGTCTTAGTTACTCCTCAGGTTCTTCTGACCTTACTGATACCTAGCCAGGCAACATCCTGCTACTTTAGAAAGGGCTAAAAATATTTTTGCAGAAATAAAACAGGAAAAAAAACCCCTTAAATTAAGCCTTTCCTAATTTATTGTGTGGCTGTTCTCATTCCTTCCTGGATTCAAGAGCAGACAGGGCTGGGCATTACAGCTGTCAAACACCTCCTTTAAAAGAAGAATTAGGAAAGGAGATCTTGATCCTAAAAAAACCTAAAACTTCACCAAGCCAAGCAAAAAAATGGCAGGAGAGAGAAAACAGAAGGTTGTATCAAAGCAGCAGCTATGGCAACGATCACAAACATGGAGAACAAAGATATCCTAAGCTCCCTGCTCCTGCAAAGGCAAGAGTTGTTCCTGTTGTTGATCCAGACTCCAGCTTCCAGAAGGCTCAAGCATTTCTTCTGTGGCTCTTTTGGGAGATTTGTGTAAGCAGGAGACTCTGCACTCTCCGAGGAGATGGGAGAGCTGAAGGACTTCCTAACACCCCCTTCTGCCAGCTGCCACCTTCAGCCCCTGCAACCACAGCTGCCAAAAACAGTCAGAGCTGCACTTCACAGGCCACTTGGGCCACCTCAAACCTGGAGAAAATCTTCCCTAAATGTTTGGGCTACTTATGACCCTCACATTGCAAACACATACTCTTATACCCTTATTTTTGGGTTGTGAGACACAGCTGACTCATGTTGCAGGCTCACCTTCCCATCACTCAAAAGCTAAATAACTGGAGGCATGGCAGGCATTGCACACAAGGGTTTCCCCTCCTAAGGCTGCATTCCTTAGGAAAAAAGAGGAATAAAAAGCCTTGGGAAAGAGGGTGGGACTCTCCTCCCCTCTGACCTGTTGCCTCTTCTCCACCTGCTGCTGTGCAACACTGCAGGGGACTGCCAGCCTCACACTGCCAGGCCCTGGGGCAGAAGGGAAGAGGATGAGGAGCAGGATATAAAGCTGAAGCTTGACAAGGCAGCTGAGCTGGTGCAGCTGCCATGGAAGGAGCCCGAATGCACCTCAGAGCAGCAGCCAGGTCTGTGAGCAGCTCGAGCTTTCCTTGCCTCGTGGTCAGCACCTCTGCATTCCAAAAGCAGCCTGCCACTAGGGAAAAAGGTGTGGGGAAAACAAAATGAGAGCCTTCTCTTACCTTTCTGCGGCATAGGACAAGGGAAAATGGCTTCACAGTGACAGAGGGCACGGATAGATGGGATACTGGGGAGAAATCCCTCCCTGTGAGGGTGGGGAGGCCCTGGCACAGGTTGCCCAGAGAAGCTGTGGCTGCCCCTGGATCCCTGGAAGTGTCCAAGGCCAGGTTGGACGGGGCTTGGAGCAATCTGGGATGGTGGGAGGTGCCCCTGCCCATGGCAGGGGGTGGAAAGAGATGGGCTTCGAGGTCCCTTCCAACCCAAACCATCCTGGGATTCTGTGACTCCACGAATTCCAGCAAACAGCTGCGCTTTTATGTGCACAGAAAAGCACATGCACGTCAAAGAAGCAGTCTCTCCCCACCCCAGGAGATGCAGCAGGGCTTGCCAACAGCATTCAGAGTGTGAAGTACATCAGCACATTATTTAAGTACACTGATTCCATTAAACACAACCATTTGTTTTCATCTTCCCTGCAAACACATCTGCCTAAGTGCTCCAGCTTCGCAGGGCGCACACGGAGTTTGGAGCATTATCCGTGGGGATTGTGTGCAGTTGGAAGAAAGAAGAGAGATACAGCAGTTGTTAAGGGGAAAAAAAAAGGGCAGTCAAGTCTTTACTAGTCTGACAGTTCCTAAAATAATGTTGCTTCACCGAAGAATGAACATGCTTATCTCTGATCTACAGATCCTGACTAAAAGGTTACTTTTTCCTTGCCAGAAAAGCATCCTTAGAAGTTTGTGAATGCCTGAAGAGAATGGCTGGACCCTGCCAGGTGACTTTATGGTACGAGAAGGCTGCAGAAAACCACCTCCTCACACATGAAAAGAACCTTAGAGAACAAATTTAGAAGATATACATAAAATAAAAACGAGTTTCTAGTACTCAGAGCTGTATGTGGCCACCTCATTATTTCGTGGAAAAGCACACATACTAAAATCTTGAACTCTGAAGAGGGTTTCCTCCTCCTCCTCCTCCTCCTCCTTCTTGGTTGCTTCTAATGAATATTTTGAACAAAATCCAGCTTCTGCCTGGGATTTGTAAATCCCTGAAAACCACCATTATTAGGCAGCATGAGTTGTGTGCATGCAACTCTGAAAGACACAGCAGTTCCCTGCCTATTGGCACCATCGAGGATTTATGAGTAGTTACAGGGGAAAAGAAAAAAATCCCCTACGCAAATCATTGTATTTAGGTGGTAAACATCATTACACCAACTCTAAAAGCACACACTTCCCACAAGGAAAAGTTCGAGTTCTGTAATTATCCCATAATTAAGCCTTTACTTACAAGTCACGTGAGCCTAAAAACCTTTATCTTCAAATGCCTAAGTGGCAGCACAGTTTTACCAGCCCTGCAAGGACATAAGCAAGGCAAGGGCTTACAGTTCCCTCTCTGCAGACCCAAAAAACATCCCAAATTTGGATGTCTAGAAGCTCCTCTGCTCTCTCTGCCTGTGCAGTTGGTCTCTTGCTGTGTCACCTCTGCACAGTGGCCTTGTCTGAGAGAAAAAATTCAGACCTTCATTTGCTAAATGAAGTTAGAAGGAAAAAAAAAAAAAACCAGATCTTCCAAGTTTCAACACAAAGAATTTAATCCTTAGAACATAAAACAGCAGGTGGGGCTGGCTTTGTGTTTCCCCTTCCAGTAGCTTGTGGAAAACAGGAAAACTCAGCATCTTTTGCATTGTGCACCATCCCTACAGACACCCCCCCCATTCCTCAAAGATAACAAGTGTCTAAGCATTCAGAAGAGAGAAAAAGAGTATTACTATTGCCTAAATTTAACAGAACACCTCCTGAAATGTGCAACTCCTCCTTATTCCAAAAGACATTATCACTTTCCACAGCACTTTCCTGAATCAGGGCCTACAATCGTGCCTGCAGAAGGGAGATTATATTTTGGCAATGTTTTTTTTTGCTCAGCTTCAGCTGTCAACTAACTGGCAAGGAGCAGAGCCATGCAAGAGCACAGCTTTCCTTCCCAGGTACCCACATTCCTTCTCCTAAGCATCCCTTTGCTACATCTGCAAGGCAAGTCCCAATTTTCCCTGGCAGCCAGCTATTTGATGAGCCAGGACATTCTCAGTTCCTTGCCAGCACAAAGAGGGATGTGCTGTCGTGCAGCCAGAGGAAAAAAAAAGGCTTTCAGAAGTATTACCCCTGGTTCTCAGCACACAGCACCGAGGTCACACCTTGCTGTGTGTCAGGCAGCCTCAGTAATTCCCAGCTCCACTGCAAAGGGACATCTCAGCCCAAAAAACCCCTTCTCATCTCGGGGAAGAAAGGCACAGTCAGTGCAGATGGATATTGTGTGCCACAGTCAAGTCATGCAGCAGATCCTTCTCAAATCTGCGCTGCACGGCCACAGGCATCTCTTGGAGTGAAGGACTCCAAAAATCTTTGGGCTGAGATTGAAGCTTTGGGTTTAAAAATGTGATAGCACAGAGGATGAAATTCTGAGAGCAATTCCTCTGCTGGACCAGGGAGTTTTCAAGCCCATTAGACAACCTCAGCTACTTTCTGCTGCTTTAACCTTTAGCTTTAGCCCCTTTTACAAGCTGGAAAGGTCACATCTCAAATGAGGCAGAACAGTGTGAGCCCAGAGCCTCTCCACTGCACAGTTAGCTGAGGAGGAGCAGATTATGTGGAATATTTTGCCTACTGTGGAAGAAAACACTGGTAGTTCAGAGTTTCCAAACAAGTCCGTAAATCTGTACCTTACATTTTCATTTCAGTAAGAGACTGTATATACTAACAAGAAAAGAAAAATAACTGTGTTTTGATTATGCAAATCATGGTTTCTAACAATTTATATTGTATATTCCTCCCTTTGTCTTCAGCAATTGCTTAGAAAATAAAAAGATGCAGTGGCAGAGACTCCAACCCAACTGGAAAATAGATTAGAAGCTTGGCCAATCACTATTAATTACCATCAGTTCCACAACTTCTCTAATGAGCATTTTCAATACCTGGGCCTTGGGAAAGCCCCATGTGGTGGGAGAGGACCCCATGCCAGGTAAATCACAACCAGCACGAGGGCAAAGTCCTCAGTGGGTTCGAATCCGTTGTCTCCAGAACCAGCAAGGCAAGAGCTAATTAAAGCCTTGTGTGGGAGCCTGCAGGAGGTGTAGGAGAGTGTGGGGCCACAACAGGCTCTGGAGCCGTGCCCACATGCAGAAACACACTATTTAAAGCAACAACAGTTTGGAGCAGCGATGCAACATTCGTTCCTCCTCAAGAAAAACACCCCCTCCCTCAGCATTTTATAAGAAGTCACCACAGGTTTCCAATTTGCTTGTTTGACTCAACGGATTATTTCAGATTTCAGAGGTCAGAGACTAATCAGGGCAGGAGAAACAAAAACAAATGAAAACCACTTATCCTTTGGTTCACATCTAAAGACCAAAAAAAAAAAACCAAAAAAAATAGAATCAGCTTAGGAAACAAACCATTTGCTTCGTTACTCCCCTCGTAGGGAAGTCAGACTTCAAAGAGGTGGGGATTTGGGCAAAATCCAGAAGTTGCTCTTAGAAACGTGCATCCCTGTGCAGGCTGTGCCCAGGCCAGCCAGGAGCACCCTGAGGGGTGTCCCCTGGCTGTCACACCCCCCTGAGGGGTGTCCCCTGGCTGTCACACCCCCCCGAGGGGTGTCCCCTGGCTGTCACACCCCCCTGAGGGGTGTCCCCTGGCTGTCACAGCCCCCTGAGGGGTGTCCCCTGGCTGTCACAGCCCCCTGAGGGGTGTCCCCTGGCTGTCACACCCCCCTGAGGGGTGTCCCCTGGCTGTCACAGCCCCCTGAGGGGTGTCCCCTGGCTGTCACACCCCCCTGAGGGGTGTCCCCTGGCTGTCACACCCCCCTCAGCAGCACTCACCGCTCGATACTCGTAATAGATCCTGTCGAACTCGGTGCCTCCAATGGTGACCTCTGGAATGAAGTTAGGGATGGTTACAGTATCCAGCACTAAACTTTTGTCCTGGACACTGAGGGGGGAAAAAACAAGGAAAAGGAACAGCAGCAGTTAGTTCACATCCTGCCCCCAACAAGAGCAGCATCAATTCCCAGTTTGTCCAAATGTTGCTGCCCAGAGAAGCCGTGGCTGCCCCATCCTGGAAGTGTCCAAGGTCTGGACAGGCCTTGGAGCAACCTGGGAGAGTTGGAAGGTGTCCCTGGTGGAACCTGGTGAGCTCCAAGGTCCCTCCCACCTCAAACCATTCTGGAATTCTATGATTAAAAGAATTACTTTTCTGTTAAATAGCACTTTCAAAGGTTTTGGCTATTTTCCAGTTATGACAAACATTCATCCTTTTCCTCACACATATATTGTGTCTTTCCCCTCATCCTTGCCTCCAATTTGCTTCTGCTCCAACTTTTCCCTGCTTCTCCATTCCCTCCTCCAAGATTTTCCTCCATCATTCCTGAGAGCCTTTTCCATGAGGCACTTCTGGCTTTTTTGCTTTATATAAGTAAGGTAAATACAGTGTTTTTATTGAATCCCCCACACATTATCTTGCTAAATTCCCATCCTAAATGGATCAGTACTGAGGCAATGACAGGGTTGGAAGCAGGCAGTGCCTCTAGCATCCTGCCTGGGAAGAACCAGGGAAAATTGGCTGCAGCAGCTGCAATGACAGATATCAGGATCCACCAAAAATCCACACTGCACAGCACCAGCACTTTCAGATATCCCGAATTTAAAATGCCCGAGAAACTGCTAGAAAGGCTCCTGCTGCCTGTGGTGTCACACGCAGGCCGACAGTGCCACCTGGATGTGTTTGGGGAAAACACACCCATCTCCAACCAACACTGACCAAATCCTAAATTCAACACGAAAAACTCTGCAGATTGTGTTGTTTCCAACGAGTTGCATGTCTTTACAAATATTGCCATGCACATCAAGTACATCCCCTGAGCAAAGTAAAGTTCATCATCTTTAAGAAATTAATTTTTTCCGCTGAATCACAAATTTTGGGACCTTACCTCCCAGCACTGAAGAGTTTCAACAAATAAACTAGTTTGCTAACACATCCTGACATTCACACCGCAAATTACCCTCCTGCAGACAAACTGGTAAGGAAATACAATAATCCAGTAAAAGCTGAGATGGGAGAAGGTGAGGATAAATGACCAGGCTCAACACTTAAGATGCTTCCTGCAAACTGTGACATTATTTATCCCCATCTACATTAAATGTGTATTTCACGTGCTGGAAGCCACAAAAACGAGCCCAGGTACTTATGAAGCAAAACTTCACACACAGAAACCACGTCTAGTAGTCTGCAGTGTGCAGTTCATCCATTCTTTCCTGAATCCCAGCCAAGTGGCAACTTGTGGAGGACAATTCCCAGGCAGTTTATTTTAGTTAACGGCCAAGATGGCAAACCTGCTGCTCTTCAGACTTTGCTCTCACTGTACAAGAAAAGAATGCAAAGCTAACGATGGCTTCTCCAGGCTCTGCTCTGCACCTCCAGAAAAAGCTTGGAATCCTGACTAAAAGCACGCCCAAAGACACCTGCCACAACAATGTCCAACCACAAAACCACAGGCGCTTGCCAGGACTAATTCCCTGCTCAGCAGGAAGCATTTAAAGGCACCTTTTATGTTTCCTTAGTTTTCTCTCTCTCCCTCAGGAGAAAATCATCATTATTTACTCTTTTCTGAGTCTTTACCACACTTTCTCGAAGCAGCTCTCATTATGCAGCACCTTTACCTGTAAGACTGTGTCAACGTTTCAAAGGTAACAGAGCATGGAAGTGTGGTCCCAATAATTTAAGAACATTAGATTTTAGCTCACATAACCCTGCTATGCAGGGTTCTTCCCACAGGAATCACACCTGGAAGCATTCTACAGCCATGGGTGGCTCATCTCTTCTCCAAAAGCACCTGTAACACACCTAATTCACACTCTGTCCAGCAGCAGCAGGTGTTGAGGAATCAGGACTGACACATTCCTGCTTCCCTCACAGACAGCTTCCAGCAGGATACACTCATTTTTCAGGGAGCCTGCAGTGGTGACACACAAGTAACCGAGGTTTCATTTTCCATCAATGTATAAAACACAGTCCCACAGCAAACATCAGAAAGCCTGATGAACCTTGCCAAGGGTGCAAGGTGGGGTAAGGGAAGGAGACTGCTTAGAAAAAAATAAACCAATCAACCCTACAGAAAACCCTGAGTTTGCATAGGCTGGGCTGTGATTTCTCAACACCTGATGCTGGCATAGTCACAAAAACCTCAAGTGACCTCCCTTCCAAGCTGAAAGCACTCACTGGCCTAAGAGGCAGCAACACAGCACCATACCAAGTTCAATTCTGTGTTTATACATGAAAGTTAATTTTCCTCCATCTGCCAAAGGGGCTCACAGTTTCCCTCATTTGTGCAGGCAGAAGAGGAATGCCATGGCCAAGGTGAGCCACTCCCTTGGTGAGCAACACTCACCATCAACACCAAGAGCAAAAAAAAAAAAAAAAGTTTCCCAAGAAAAGCAGGTCTGCAAGAAAAAGGGGACGAGTTGCAACAACAGCTCTGCAAACCAATAAAAGCTACTGCAAAGAGGAAATTACAGACAAGTGTTTCAACCGAAGCAAGGTTGGAGGGGGCTTGGAGCAACCTGGTCTAGTGGAAGGTGTCCCTGAATTTCTAGGGAAATGAGAATGAAGGGTCTCTCTCCCTCACTCCCAAGTTCTCTGCTCTACCTCTCCCAGGTTCTACTTCACCAAATTCTGAAGGAGCTGCAGGGATACAACAGATTTAGCTGTGGACTTGTCTGATGCACCAAGTCACAAGCAGTAAATTCCCTCCACCAGCTGGTAAAGCAACACAGGCTACACCACACAGCCTACAGCTCTTCACCCCAAAACATGAAGTCTTCTGCAGTGTGTGTGGACAGACTGACTGTACTGGGAAGGGCACAGATAAAGTGCCTGAGATGGTGCAGTGACAGCAGAGGAACTTCTTGAGACATTTAAAAAGCCAGAATGGTTCGTGTTGGACTTGGAAAGATGTGAAGAGCATCCTGAGATCCATCCAGCTTCCTGACACAAATATAACCATTTTTACCTTTTCCCAAGAGATCCCACAGTCACGCTAGAGCAAGGGAGAGCACTCAAGGGCAAGGCAGGGAGATAAAAGGGATCATTATGCAACTGATTTCACATGGGTGCGGCTCACCGGTCTGATTAGCTGACTTATTTGCATTAATTAGGCAGAGGCCCTGCTGGGGTTTCCGTGCATTAGACCCTCTGTACAAGCAGTGAAAAGTTCTCCTCACCCCTGCCCATCGATCCCAGCCCCCAGACACGCTGGTACAAGCTGAAGTTGGAAGAGAAAATCACAGCCCAAGTCAGCCCCAAAACCTGGGAGGTCAGCAAAGGAAGCAGTTGCAGATGGAAAACCAAACAGAGCAGAACTTCTATTAGGTATTGGATATTAGGCAAAATTTCTTAACTGAAAGGGTGGTAAGACACTGGCACAGGCAGCCCAGGGCAGGGGTGGAGTCACTGTCCCTGAAATTATTCAAAAGCCATGTGGGTGTGGCCCTCGGGGACATGGTTCAGTGGTGGCCTTGGCAGTGCTGGGGGAACGGTTGGGCTTAATGATCCCAGAGGGGTTTTCCAACTTAAACGATCCTAAATACCAGCTGCAGCCTCCCACAGACACCCACGAGAGGGCAGCACGTGCCAGCACCCGAACAGGCACCAGGAACCACCTGAAACCCCACTTTCTGAAGGAAAAATGAACACAGGCATCGGGCACCAGAGCTCTTTGCTACCTGGGCACTGGAACAAGTGAGGAAAGCATCAGCCTTAAGGTTCATGGACTAGCATCTGAGATTGGCACTGGATGCCTAGGGAGGCAATGCCAATGAGGAAGACACGCAGCAGGCTCCCTGCACTTTTTGGAGGTAACATGAGAAACTTCCAACATAGGATATTCTGTGATTTAAATAAGCAGTTCATTGCAGTGCAAGATCTTAAAACAGCCACATGCTGCCAAAAGAAGAAATAATTTTGTATTATCTACGACAACAACAGCCTTGTACAGGAGACCCTCTCACCCTCCTCCAGGGTTCAATGAAAAATTGAGTCCTTAAAGCAATTTATTCCCTTCTACGGCTGCAAAGTTGAATTTTCATACAGTACTTGAACACCCTGCTCTAATTGAATGCTTTGCTTTAACTCCCTCCTACACATTGCAATTAATAATCCTTTCTTAATACCTGCACTAGTGTGGAGCTACAGGAAAACAAGCAAATTATTTTCTCTTTCAAAGGAAATCTGATTGAAATAATTTTGCAGGGTCTAAGTCACCAGATATTACCCTCCAATTACTACACAAAGAAACCTTGTCTTAGATAGTTAAAATGCACCCAAATCATGACTTGTTTCTCTCAGACACCACCCAACACTGCTTTTCTGCAGTTTCTCCTCCCCCCTTGATAGAAAAAAGCATAGAAAAGGAACATTATCTCACATTTCAGGAGGCACTTGAAGTAACAGTAAAGTAATAGGGAAAGAATGTCAGAAGCCTAAAAAAAAAAAAAAGTTTAACTTACTGCTCCAATGCCTGTCACAATAAAGGCTCCAATACTGCAAAATGCAACCCCACCTTTGACTATTTTCCCTGAGATCTGATGCTAAGAAATGCTCAGTGACTGGATGACATCATACTTACTAAAGTCTCAGATGGTGGAAAGAAACATCATCCTGCTCCAGCCATGGCCCCTTGTCAAACTTCAGGTACTCAATGTCTTCAATGACCTGGGATCGGAATGGGAAAGGTCACACACTAAGAGGTGGTTTGATCAGAACATCCAAAAAAAATCCAATTAAATCATCCAAATAGATTATTAAACAAATGAAAAAGGCTTCACTGCTAGAGCTGTATTAACAAGGCAAATGTTTAGAGAGAACATTACCATCTGCCACCCTGTTTCAGGAGGTCGTGGTCCTGCCACAAGCACTGGGCAGGCACAGCTCTGAAGATCCTGGTGCTTTCAGCCTTGGATGGCAGGGAATAAACTGGCTGGCAGGTGCCTTATTTCTCAATTCTTACCTGATCCAAGACATTCTTCCTCAGCCTGCTGTTGGGGATGAAAAGTAAAGAAGTACAACTCCCCCCTCTGAGGGAGAAGGAGGAGAAAATGGAAATAAATCTAAATTAAATCCCCTTTTTGTTACAAAAAGAATCGCCGTGTTCCATAGGACACTTGTGTGGTGTTGGGTTTATTTCCAGAAAGGCTCAGTGGCTCATTCACTGACACAACTGGCATCTGCCCCTGCGTGCTGTGTGGTTCACATCACAGAAACAAAGGCATGTTTCAGGCTGGGAAGCTCAAACAGACCTGGAGTAGCTGCACAGATGAGTCCAAAGGCTCAGGATTTCACCATCCATCAGGACCTACCCAGGCATGGATGATCCCTGAGCAGAAAGGAAAGGTAACACCTATGGCTCAGCACCCAGAACCCTTCAAACAAGGAATGCCAGCTCAGCAAATCAGTCCTTCAGCATCCCCAAACTTATCAATCCCAGATTTGAGCTTCATTTACAGCCTGGCTCCACCAGAAAACAGATCTTTGCTGGTCCACCAGGTAATTGCTCATCACACATGGCTGGCTGGACCTGAAGGAAACCTGAACTGGTGTCAGGGGGATGCACTTCAGGTGCATGATGAGGTGGAGATAGTGCCTTGAAGCAACTTGGACTGTTACAGCTCCAACCATCCCTTTTCAGAGGCCTTTTTTTCCAGAGGGAAAAGACAAAGGTGTGAGGTCAGGACCAAAATCCTGATGACATTGTCAATTCATTGACAAGCAAGCAGATCCCAGTAATGGAAGATAAAATAATAAATGAAAACCCCCTGTATTCCTAACATTAAGAAATAAAGGGAATAATTATAGTGGGTTTAAAGACTAATTTAGCAGAGAAAGTCTTAAAAAAATACAGTTGGCATGACACCACCAAAGCATATTTAGACTCCAAGCAAGTTTAGAGAGATCAGAAAATCATCAAGGTTGGAAAAGACCTCTAAGATCATCAAGTCCAACCCCTCCCCCAGCACTGCCAAGGCCACCACTAAACCCATGTCCCCAAGTGCTACATCCACATGTTTTTTGAAGACTTCCAGGGATGGTGATTCCACCACTGCCCTGGGCAGCTGTGCCAGTGTTTGTCCACCCTTTCAGTGAAGAAGTTGTGCCTAACATCCAATGTAAGTGTTCCCTAACCACTTTTAATGCCTTACAAGGGGGCAGTTGGCACACCAGATACTGCAGGTGTGAGCACAGAAAACCTGCTTTTCACATAAAGTCAGTGACCAGTAAGTTAGTTCAAAAAGCCATTACTGATTTTAATTATTCAATTTAAGAGCTGAACCACTACCAGACTTCCCTTTGCCTACACAAAAGCAATTCCTTCTCTACTCCACAGCCAAGCTTTGAAAACTCACTGCTGCCTGATGACAGGACTGATCACAGAGAGCTGCTACAACAGGGCTCAAAATGTGTTCCAGGGGAGAGAGGAATCTGCATCCAAATGAGTTTTTTCTCACTGTTATTATCAGATCAGAGATCTCTCTCCCAGCAGCTCATTAACAATGGTATCAACTTCCCAACCAGATAGAACAATAGCTGCTTAATTTATAAGGAATGCCCTGGCACCCCCTGGGAATCAGCAACAAATATCCAGGGCTTTCAAAACAACATTTAAACATAGAGCTAACTTTGTATTCCCAGTTTTATCCTCATGTGAAACCAGTCTGAACCACCCTAATGAAGCTCATTTCAGCACTCATTACCCCCTTAGCCACCACTGCCAATGGTAATTACAATGTGAAACCCCAACTGACCTTTTTAAAAGACACTTAAAGAATCATTTCTAAACTGTGTGTGTCTGCTATGAGCAAATCAAAAGTTATTAAATTCCAGGACCATAAAAAATTAAGCTCCCAAAGCCCAAATAAGCTGCAGATTGAAGCGAGCTAATGAACATTGCAGCCTACCAAGAGGGCACCCCTGTGTAAACACACACCTCACAAGCCAAAGCCAAATCCCTCCTGCCAACCCCTATTTCCCAACTTCTACTGTGCCATTCCAAAGGTGAACTGAATCTGAACAGAAAAGGGGGAAAACCAGCTTTATTCTTTGAAGCAGACCAAGTACCAGTATCTGTCACCAACATCCAACGATCACATCATGGAATTGATAATCTTAGGGGTCTTTTCCAACCTTAATGATCTTGTACTTTAACTTCCAAATGCTAATCCTTCCTCCAGTCCAGATTTGTCCAACCAGATTAAGAACTCCATCAGTGCATCTGATGACCCTATTTACAGTGATGGCTCAAGACTGCTGAGCTTGGGAGACTCCCTACTTGAACAATAAGAGCTTTAGACTGACTTTAAACCCTGATTTAAGGGATTAAAATCAAATCTCTAGCAATGGGGTTTACTACAAAAAATCCAG
Organism: Pipra filicauda; assembly: GCF_003945595.2. Taxonomy (NCBI): domain Eukaryota; kingdom Metazoa; phylum Chordata; class Aves; order Passeriformes; family Pipridae; genus Pipra; species Pipra filicauda. The sequence continues at coordinate 611,021 of NW_024104401.1, forward strand.
GGAGGAAACAAGCTGCTTTATTCCGACCATTTTAAGACGTGTCCAGAGAGATGGAAGGGGAGAAAACAGGTAAATAACCCCCATCCCAACTTTTCTTCTACCAAACACCCTGGATACCCTCTTGAAACACCAGGGTTCTCACATCTTATCCTCGCTGTTATGCTGTTATCCAGAAAAAATAACTATATATTCTCATCCACATCACAACCTTGTGATGTCATTTGAGCTCTACTTTTTATGGTTTTTTTTCTGTTTATCTGCTGTCACACTGAAGCCACCAGCCCTTTTTGTGGGTATAACCCCACAATGCCTCACAAGTCTACTGCTTAATAATCTAATAACCTCTATTATCCATTGCAGGAGAATCCACAAATCCATCCACAACAACACAGGACCCAAAATGTGGCACACACCCACAGAGGGAACCAAAGGCCTAGAGACCCACAGCACTGCAGCTAAGGTGGGGGGGGAAGAAAGGGGGGACAATTTTTAGGACCAGGAAAAAGTCCTTATCAATATTTTCTGCTTCACAAAGTCGTATGACCAGAACTTTGAAGGACACCATGGCCAAAAAAAGTAACTTTTGCCTGATGAAGGGTCATTTAAATATTCAAATAAACACCCTGCATATGCTAATAAGATTGATGAAGTAGATGCTACAATTCCAGTAAGATCATATGATAGAAACCTAGGAGGAGAAGACTGGGCTGTGTATAAAGGAGGTAGAAATTTCACCTAGTCAGGATGAAGACTCTCCTCTCCCTCCTCCCAGGCACGGATGACTCCTCTGCAAGCTTCCATGTAGGATTATCATCATCAACATAGTATTATTGTTATTATTAGAGCTCTATCCCTAAAACTGAAGTGGGCCCACTACAAACCTGTCCAGAACCACAAAAAACTTGTTGCTCTTTCCATCAGGGAACAGCAGCTACAGAGGAAAATTAATGATGGAGAAGAAAAAGGCTTCTGTTATCCCACCCAGTAACTCTCCATGAGCAGGAATGTTCAGTGAAATAAGGCAAATAATATTAAATTTTCTCCAAAAAAAGTAACATAGTTGAGTAGGAGGAAGCAGTGATCTCATGTCAATCCTGTCTCAGAAGAGAGAGATTATTTTTAGCAATGAGAAGGCAGTTTTTTGGCTTGGTCCAGGGTTAACATGTCTTGCAAAACTAATGGAGAAAAAAAATTGCCAGCTCATACAGATGAATAATGCAGGCTTACAAAGCCTGGAACAGCTCTGGGAACACAGCTCTTTGCTACAACCAAATCATGGCTAGTTTTTGGAAAACAACAGCTGTTTTATCACACAGAAAGCTGGGCACCAACTTCCACTGTCCCGACAAAGTGACAGTGATGGAAATATTCGAGTTCAGACCCTGTACAGAACACAGAGGATCCATCCATGCAGCAAACTCACCTTCTCCACATCCTCGGCCTCAGCTGTCGTGTACTGCAGAACTTCACTGCTCTCGCTGCAAAGAGGGAAGACACTGAATTCCCCTGATCCAGCTGCTCTACCCACCCTCTGCCCTGCTTCAGAATGAACAGAAACAGAGTTAAGAGGTACAGACCCCAAACCAGAATTGTTACGACTTTTTAGAATGCTCACAGTAATTCCTGTTACATCTGTCAGCTGCTTCTTTCCTGGTGCAAAATTGCTTTCAAAGGGCAAATGGCCTAGGGAACCTACATTATTTCAGTTCAAAAAAATAAAAATCACACCTAAGGATTTGTTTTCATTTCAATTTGTGGCTCCTTGCCCCAATTACAACTGCCCAATCTACTTGAAGCTAAGTGAAATTTTCAACCAGTCTAACCCAAAACTTCAGTGGACTTTCCATTTTACAAGTACATTACTACCTGTGAGTAATTTTTAGGACAATACATGCATTCCTCACTATTTACTGAGATAACTGAATCAATACAAACGCAGGCAGCAGGATCTGCAAGTGTAAAAACATTTAAAATGGTAATGTTTCCTGGTTACAAGACTATTTTGTTAAGCACCCAGCAGCCTCCAGGGAAAAGGCACTTGCAGAGCATGGCCACAAGAGGAGTTCCTATATGAACATGCTTCATACTACACATGTTCATCTGACCTCAGTAACAGCTGCTCCCAAACCTGCTCCAGCTGGAAGACCTTTCCTTTAGCTAACAAATTAAAAGAAAATAAAATAGAAGCCCAGTGTGCACATTGTATCAAACAACACACAGCAAAGCTGAAGGGCAAGGAGGAAAATTTCATAGAATCCCAGATGGTTTGAGTTGGAAGGGACCTTAAAGCCCATCCAGTCCCACCCCCTGCCATGGGCAGGGACACCTTCCACTAGCCCAGGTTGCTTCAACCAGGCCTTGGACGCTCCCAGGGATGGGGCAGCCACAGCTTCTCTTCAGTATCAACCCAAGGGAGAGGTCAGACTTGAGCAGAGCCTTATAGCAGCAATTGCATTAACAATGCAGATCAAACCACTTGATCCCATCCCTTGATTTGACTCTGCAGATTATCAGGGCTTCATTAAGAGAAAACAGCTGCTCAGTGACTCTGCAGATTATCAGAGCTTTCCTTAAGAGAAAACAGCTGCTCAGTGGAAGCAGTATTGGATATGAAAGGGAACATTAGCAATCTTAAGGGTCTGGTCCAGGAAAAGGGAAAAAAAAACAAAAATCAAACAAAACCCAAGCACTGTCTGTTCCAAATCACCAGGCAGCACCTGCCACAGCACCCAGCTCACAAATCACCACCCTTAAAAACATTAAAGACATTCATAAACATGCCAGACTGGAACAGAAACACCCATTTTAAAGCACATACCCACTATAAAACACTTCAAGCAGCATCAGGTTGCTCCAGTTAAATAGAACAAGGTAACAGGAGTTTTGCCCAGAAACAAACTGCATTTCAAGAGAACAACCAAACTTAAGCATGAACATGGGAACCGTGCAGGAGTTTGCTCAGCAGTCTGTAATTCCTCTTTTTAGACTGTGAACCAGATTTTGGGCTCTCTCAAGAGCCAGAGAATCAGTGTCTAGGCAGAGCAAGGAGTGCCAGCCAGGCATGAACACAGCTCACTGCATCGCTCTGCCAGCAAACAAACAGTTAAAGGCAGTCGTGGCTCCTGTACTGATCCAAGACAGGAGCCATCCAGAGGTCCAGGGATGCACGAAGCTGGTTTCACACATTCCCAGCTGTCCCCCATCAAGGGGACAGAGACAAAGATCAATGTGACAGGTCACTGTGAGCCCATCCGCTGACAGGATGCCAAGCAGAGGGTGTGTGCTTAACGAGCGTACTGACCATGCACAGACAAAGGGCAGGGAGTTGAAATCCCAGCAGGATTTAGGACTTTGCCTCACTAAACACCACGAGATGTATCTGGGGCTCCATCTGATCCAAGGAACAAGCAGCATTTTTCTCCTCGCCAATAAACTCGAGCAGTGTGCCCTCGGGGGGGTGGCAGTCCCAAGGCTTCCCACCCTGCCTCCTTCTCCATCCTTATTCCCTACCATTCCCTGGCTGTAGGGGACACAGTGGGAGGCAGCTGGCCGTGTACATCACACCAGCAGCTCCTGCCTGCGTGAGTGACAAGCTCCATATCCAAGTTATTCAGTTCAGTTGCTGACAGAGCCATTACACTGAGGTACCAGGGCAGAGGAGCGAGAGCCAAGGGGAGACAGGGAGGCTACAAAACACCCCAGGATGCACCTGGATTTCAATGGAACTCAATAATCAGCCTCATGCACACCCCAGAACTCACACCATTACAGACAGTTTTGATGGCTCAGGGACCTTGGAGAGTTTCCCTTCCAGAATTCTGTTTGGTTATGAGGGACCCAAGGCTGCTTTTAGGTTTTTAAGACAATGTGATTTTTGATGGAGCTCTTTTATAAGAACTGGGACAGCTGGTAAACTACCTCATCTCAAGTTTATAGGGAACACATTTTTGCTTCCCAGCTTGAAAAAGCCAGGGGAGCCAAAAAGTGACAAGTGGGAATGGTTTCCCACTGACAGCAGGCAGGGTTAGATGGGATATTGGGAAGAAATTCTTCCCTGTGAGGGTGGGGAGGCCCTGGCACAGGTTGCCCAGAGAAGCTGTGGCTGCCCCTGGATCCCTGGAAGTGTCCAAGGCCAGGTTGGACGGGGCTTGGAGCAACCTGGGTTAGTGGAAGGTGTCCCTGCCCATGGCAGGGGGTGGAACAAGGCAGTCTTTAGGGTCCCTTCCAGTCAAAACCATTCTGGGATTCTATCACAACAGAAAGGAGTTTTTGAGAGATAAAAATTCCAAAACTCTCAAGAAAAGTCCTGAAAAAAGCTTCTTTTGCATCACACTCTCCTCAGGTCACACAAACACACATCACTCCTAAATTCATTTTTAATTTCCCACTGTTGGCATCAGGCTTTTCTGGTGCCAGAGGTTATTAAGTGCACACATTATTATGCCATGACTGCAACAGCCCATCATTAGGACACAACACTGCACCCCACGGCACAAGGAGGATTCCTCACATGACCTGATCTGCTGATATGGGCAGGTATTTTAGGATTTGCACACATTTTTACTCAGAGACTTACAAGACAAAACATTTTGATTTGCTAACCTGATCTCTGGAAGGAAGGTTTTCTTGTAAGCATCCTCAATGTGCTGGAGATAGGAAGGAGACACCTTTTTCTCATATGGCTAAAAACAAACAGAGAACAACGTTGTGGAATTAATTTTCTTTCCTTTCCCACCAGTACAGGCTCCAGCCTAAGCTCCACCACCTGCCAAGAGCTGGAATAAGCAAACATCCAAGTGAACCACATAAACATTAATGGAAGCCTGAAGAATTAAGAATTTTGGAGTGTTCAAAATTCCTTACATGGCATTAAATACCTAGAGTAGGCCTCAGAGAGATCAGCTTTCCAAGGAACGATCCATCCTTGTTACCTGCACATTCAAGGAAGCTTTAGATAATAATCCAGAAAGTAGGAGAAGATTGTCTGAGTCTACCTTTTCCATAAGAAAATGCAAATGTGCATCCACATTTCCACAGTTTCAGAAAAATGCATGGGCAACCACCCACTCCAAAAAAAAATTAAAGCTTTCTTTTAATCTGTCAGGTTTCCCACACTGAAACACTTCCCTGGACAGCATTTCCCATTACCTTTGAAAAAGGTAAACGTCATTCAATCCCCAGAACACATCAGAGAACAGTTACAAGCCCATGTCCAAATATCACAGAAGGAGGAAAAAAAAAAAAAACCAAACCTAAAAGGTTTGCTGACCCAGGACTAGTTCACTAGCTCAGTAATCCAGCAGTCACTTTCTGAATTTCAGGAAGTTCACTGAACCTGCTGATCCCAAGTGACTCACACATGAACCTCAGCACGGGTGTGAAGGAGCAGTCAGCTGGGAAGCTGGAGACAGGCACTCCAGCTGGGCTTCTGGCACTCAGGAATCATACATATATAGTCCTAAAATACACTGCAAGCTGCCTGTTACCTGGGAATGACTCCTGAAGCAGCAGCTACAAAGGCTGGTTTTAAGAGCAGCTGAATTTTATAGAATTTCTCGTTACAGAAATCACAGCATATTGATGCAGTCAAGAAAAAAGAAGTTGGTTTTTGCCTTTTTTTTTTTTTTTTAAAGCAAGCAAATGAAAATACCCACGCAGATCTGACACCTCAGAGGACAAGAAGCCCTTCAGAGGCAGAACTCTGCAGCAAAGCCCACAGGACTCACACATCGGGGGGTGTGATTACAACAGACATTAACAGGCAGCAAGAGATAAGTAATAATAGAGATAATTAAGAGATAAATAAGCAAAAATAATAGAGAAAATTACCTTGCCTTTCTCTTGAATCCTCTTCTGCACCTCTGGGACAGGGGCATCTATGTAGATGACCAGGTGAGGCGGCAGGAATTCACAAATGCTGATGTCTTTGATCTCCTTGTAGTGATCAAGGCCTGTATAAAACACAAATAAATCACATTCCCCACCCTTGTATTTGCAGTCTCCTCTTCTTGGCTCACGGAGCCAGTTCAGGGTAGGCTTCTCCCCAAACAGGATTCAGGAAGTTTACAGAATAAACAACATCCACATGAAAGCAGAATTAAACGATGAAGCTGCATGCACTTAGATCTAAGAATCTAAACCCAGCTTTATCAAAGAGGAGGTTTTATTCCTGACTCGAGTTTAGTGGGATCTGGTTCTTCCTCTGTCATTTAGACACAGTAGAGCAGCAGGACCTCTAATCAAGAGGTTTGCTCACTAAGGATTGCAATGCAATCCATTGTTTGTCCCTGGAATTTTATATTAAACTGTGGGTTGCTGGGATTTGCTGCCTCACCAAGGCAGGGCAGTAAGATACAGGTGGTTAAAACCAGCTCTCAAAGACAACCAGCAACTTCCATCAGCTGTTAAAAAACAAATATACCTCCTAAATCTATGCCAAATCAAACAGCAGAAACACGAGGCAGTCAGGAAAACAGTTGCCTTCACCTCAGGAGCAGCCAAAATACCAGATTTACTAAGAACAGGCAGCAACAGCTCAGGAGCTCAGTGCCCATAACTCCAAACCACAGAATCCCTTGGGTTGGAAGGGATTGAACCAGGGGGGTTGAACCAGGTGGTTCTGTAAACTGCTCAGAGCAGGACTCAGCATTTCCAGGAGAGACATCCCAGGCAATCTGCTCCAGGGTTTGACTCCCTTCACAGTAGGAAAGGGTTTTTTTTCCTTTCAAATGAAACTTTTTGTATTTCAATTAGTGCCTTTTGTCTTTTGTCCTCTCCCTGGTGCCACTGAGAACAGACTGGCTCCGTCCAGGAATGCTCCCCATCCCTGCCCTCCCTGACTTAGACACAGAAACACCACCAGGTATTTATAAACACTCTCCTGAGCCTTCTCCTCTCCAGCCCAAACCCCAGCTCTCTGAGCCTCTCCTCACACACTGGACATTGTTTCTCAGTGACCTTTGTTGCCCTTTGCTACACTCACCCCAGTAAGTTCACACTTTTTCTCAACTGGTAGCCCAGAACTGGGCACAATACTTCAGATTTGGAGCATCCTGGTGGCATCCTCTGCTCCAAGGACACAGTGATGGCTCACATTCAACTTGGGGTCCATCAGGGCCCCCAGGTCGTGCTCTGTGTAACTTCCTAGACAGTTTTTAGCTCCCAGCATACACAAGTGCCTGCAGATATCCCTTCCCAGGGGAAGGACTTGGCATTCCCTGTTCTAGACCTTCCAACCACTTCTCCATCCTCTCCATGTTCCTCTAAATAGCACCCAAAACATAGAATCATAGAATCGATTGGGTTGGAAAAGACCTCCGAGATCATCGAGTCCAACCCTTGGTCCAAATCCAGTCCATTTACTAGATCATGGCACTCAGTGCCACGTCCAATCTGCGTTTAAAAATCTCCAGGGATGGTGAATCCACCACCTCTCTGGGCAGCCCATTCCAATGCCTGATTACTCTCTCTGGTGCATCAACCACTCCCCTCCCAATTTTGCATCACCCACAGGTCTCCTGAGGCTGCACTGTCCCATCATCCATGTCTGAAACCCAGTTTAAACCTGGTCTAGTCCCAGTATCCTCCCCTGGGGTACACCAGTAGTTACTGGCTCCAGCTGGGCTCTGCACTGCTGATCCCAAGTCTGAGCCCATTAGTTGAGCCACTTTTCAAGCCACACTGCCCACAAATGCAAGCCTTACTCCATCCCTGTGCCAGTGAGGAGGTTGTGAGGCAGCAGTGACAGCCTTGCATCATATAACCCTCAAGCACTGCTCTTCTCTCCCCCCCTGTGTCAGCCTGCCAGGAGGAGCTGACTAGCAAGAGTCTGAGCAGGATTTCCTTTTCACAAAACCACGATGACTATTATCCATCACTTCCACATCTTCATATGTTTGGACATGGCTTCCCAGAGGATTTGCTCCACCACCTTCCTGCAGTCAAGCAGAGGCTGACGGGCCTGTAGCTCCCTGGATCCTCAGCCTTAGTCCTTCTCAAAGATAAAAGCAACATCTGGGTTCTCTGATATTCCAAAGGCAAGGCAGCCAAGCCCTGTTGGCCCATCACTGACCCCAAACCCAATGCTGCAAGAGCACAGTCAGCTTGAAGGAGCCACATTTCCAGGGAGCTGCAGGAGTCTCTGGCTCACAGGACACAAGTAACAGTGCTGGGGCTCTGGCACAGGTTGCCCAGAGAAGCTGTGGCTGCCCCTGGATCCCTGGAAGTGCCCAAGGCCAGGTTGGACGGGGCTTGGAGCAACCTGGGCTGGTGGAAGGTGTCCCTGCCCATGGCAGGGGGATGGAACAAGAGGGGCTTTGATGTCCTTTCCCAACCCAAACCATTCCATGATTCTATGAAGGCACAGAATACATGTTCTTTAACACATCAGCAGCACCAAAGCCTTGAAGAAGAACTGGAAATCTCATGGCTTGAGGTCAGTCCTTGATGCACAGAACAGCAACTGATCATCTAAAGGGATCCCAAATTCCAAGCAGACTTTTTTTTTCTTTTTTAAAAAGTAAACTGCCACACTTTTGACAGATTATGGTAAAATAACCTCCTTTTGCATGCCAGGAACTCACATCTCTTGTGGATATATCCCTGTTTGAACATGGCATCCAGGAAAACGAAGTCGCTGTAGGGAGAGCGCTCCAACACCACACCTTGACCTGCAAGGGAAAACAGGCTCCAGGTTGGAACAAAATCAGCTCTAAGGTCCCTTCCAACCCAAACCACTCCGTGATTCTCTGAGTCTAAGCAACAGGTCAGTCAGTGTTGGGATAAAATCCCCTTTTCTCACTAGAAGACTCTCAAATTATAACAAAACCACCACAAAACTGTATTTAATGAAACCGAAAAGACTGAAAACAGTCACCACCAGGAAGTAAGTTGGGAGCCTGTACAACTCACAGCTATCACGGCATCCTTAAATGCCCTTTTGAAAATAACCACCAGGGACTGCCAAACTGAAAATAATTAAACTGGCAACTGGTGAGTGAAATAAGAAACAGGACTGTGCAAGGCAGTTTTCTAAATGGGCTGTTACCCTGTACTAAGGGGAGGAATATATGAAGTTGAACAAAACAAGAGCCTTTCATTTTAAAATGCAGAGAGTAGCAAAGCACTTTGAATCTCCTGGGCTGGAAGGGACCCACAAGGATCACTGAGTCCCACCCCTGGCCCTGCACAGGACACCCCAACGATCCCGAGAGCAGGTTAGCCAGGACTCAGGAGTTAGAAGTTAGTCTGGCCCTGAGCTCTGTGCCCTGTGAGCCCCACCTGTGCTGAGCAGGTGCTCCAGGGCATCAGCGTACTGCAGGACACGATTCCCATAGATCCAGGTCTGCATCCGGTAGGAGTGTCCATCAGGGCACTTGGGGTCCGTGTAGAACCTCTCCATGTTGCAGAAGCCATTGAACTTCTCGGGGAGCAGTGTCCCATCCCCAGAGATCCTGTTCATGTAATGGATGTCGGCCTCTGGGAAGTGTTTCATTCCTGAGAAGAACAACCCAACAACTGAGCACCCAGCGAAGGAATAAGTTGTGTTCACCTACAGCAAAAGCCTTTTAATACACAGTTGCTCTTTAAACAGCTCTGAAACAACCCCCAAGCCTCTGGTCTATCACATCAGAGGGCAACAAACCCCACCTTCAAGCACTGCCCCCTTTCTGCCCCCCCCCCCCATGAGAGCTGAGCACAACCTTGGTGCCACCAAACCCACTGTCCTGACCCTCCCTGTACATCCCCAGGGACAACCCAGCCTCTCCAGGAGACCACTGACCCCATCAGGACTGGGATTTCACTCACAACAGACCCCACCTACACAGGCATCCTCACCCCAAGCATTACCTATAAACCCCCCCATTCCCCAGTTAATTAAGTTCATCAAGAGCTGCTGCTTTGGTGAGGTTTCCTCACACAGCTGCACTGTTAAATTCCACCAGCTGTCAGAGGAACAGCCCCAACAAGACATACCCAGTTTCTGTGCTATCTGCTCTGCCAGCTTGCCCTTCCCTGAGGACAAGTTTCCCTCCACTGTGAAGATTTTGCTGTAGTCCGTGAACCTCTTGGTAGTTCTATCTCCCAACATGTAAGCCAGCCACCCATACTGCAAATTCTGCTCAGGGCTGCTGTGAATTCTTGCCTGGAAGAAAACACAAGGAAATCAGCACATTTGGGTTTTTTTCAGCTGAAAGTGAAGCTTTTTCAGACCTACTACGAGGAATTTTTTTGCAATAACTGTAGCACTGACATTTCAGCTCAGCAACTGAAGCAGCTGTTAGGCTGGGAAGGTGGTTATGAAATTAAAGGCTGGGAAGACAGAAAGCATGGACCAATTCTCAGCATGTTTTTAGGAGGGGCTGCTCTGCCAGAACCCTGCTCTGACCCAACACAAGGACCCAAAATGCCCAGAGTGGCTGAAGGTCACACGCAGAATGTGCCCCGACCTCCCTGGGGAGACCCTGCTTTAGGCCTTTGCTTGTGCTGTTTCGTTTGTTGCCGGGTTGTAACAGCACCAAACCCTCTCCCAGCCTCTCAGGAAAGCTGCAGCTTCCTTTCAACACGGCTTAGTGGGCAAAAGCTCGAACCTGATGACCCTGGGGGCCTTTTCCAGCCTTAGAGATGCCATGATTTCTGCACAGCACGAAGGTGGCAAGAGGCAGCAGAGCCCCTCTGAGCCCTGCCCAAAGCCCCGCAGCCCCCGATGGCACGGAGCAAAGCTCGCCCTGCGCGGTGCAGGGACCCGCCACACCCAGGATTTGTTTGGTTTAATGTCCTTCTGGTGACAGAGCCACAGCTGAAGGTCACTGGGTCACCCTCAGCCATTCACGCGGGTCCCTGCCTCACACCTCGCCTCCTCTCCCGCCTCCCTGCCTCATCCCACAGGGAACGTCCCATCCCCAGGCACAGTCCAGCCGTGCATCCCCCCCAGCGGAGCCCCCCCAGCGCCCTCCGCGGCCGGGACCCCGAGCGCGGGGGCAGCCCCAGCGCCCTGCCCGGGCCCCCCGCTCACCGCCGGCAGTGCGGGGCTCCCCCCGAGTGCGGGGCTCCCCCGCGGGCCCCGGGCGGCCGCGGCCCGGCCGAGCCGGGACACCCACAAGGACATGGCGGGCGGCGCGCGGGGATGACGCAGCGCGGCGGCGACACGGGAAGGGGCGGGGCGGCGCGCCCGGACACGCCCCCTGAGCGCTGCCACCTGCTGCCGGGGCCACGCCCCCTGAGCGCAGGTCACGCCCCTTCGCCTGGGACCACGCCTCCATTAGCGCAGGCCACGCCCCTCCGCCGCGCCGCGAGGGCTGTGGCGGGAACAGGGAGATTGGGAACGGGACTGAGAACGGGACTAGGAGACAGGGAATGGGACTGGGAACGGGACTGGGAACGGAACAGGGAGACAGGGAATGGGACTGGGACTGGGAACGGGACAGGGAACGGAAGAGGGAGACAGGGAATGGGACTGGGAACGGGACTGAGAACGGGACTGGGAACGGGACTGGGAACGGGACAGGGAGACACGGAATAGGACAGGGAACGGGACTGGGAACAGGTGGGACAGAGAACAGGACAGGGAACAGGTATGACAGGGAACGGGACAGGGAACGGGACATGGAACAGGTGGGACAGGGAACACACAGGCAGCCTGCACCATGTCTGGCCACAGCTCCCGGTAGGAAGGAGCCTGGGCCGCTGTCTCTTTCCCATACCCGCACATCCAGTTGTCCCAGTTCCCTCTGTGCCCTTCTTTGAGTGCTTGGCCAACACCTCCAAGCCCAGCTGCCTGCGGGGGGATCCATGAGAACAGGCAGGGACATCCTGCGTTGTTCCCCCACGGCATCCTGTGCTTCCCGGCACCTCCCTGCTGAGCCTCTCTGCTGCCTCCTGCCTGTCCCGCTCCAGGTGGGAGGTGGCACAGGAGCCCTGCCGAGGTCTCTCCCCACCTGTGAGTCCATGGACGGCAGGGGATGAGTGATCCCAGGGGGAAAACAGGCACAGCTGCATGATTTGGCCTCTTGTTCAGTACAGGCACCTGCTTTTGGGGACCTGGAGCTCAGGTAGGATATTCACAGCCCCCTTTCTCCTGCATCCCATAGTGCCAGAGACACCCTGGGAGGTGTGTCTAAATCCTGGGATTTAGGCTTGGAACATGTGCAGCACCCCAAGCCCAGCTCTGCCTGGCAGGAGATGCCTTAGGAAACCTCTTTGCTTAAAGCTGCTCTAGGTCTTAATCCATCTATTTCCAGTGGGTGGAAAGAGGTAAATCAGGTGGATTTTCCCAGAGGAAAGCCGGCAGTGGATGTAGGAGAGCGATGTAGAGCAGCCTTGGAAAGGCTCTGAGGTTTGGAGGAGCTGGGGAGGAGAAGTCCAGGAGGAGAGCACTGGGGGCAAAGAGGGGCTGGGGGGCTTTGGCCAAACATGGGACCACACGTGTTTTCATGTGGATGTGGCACTTTGGGACGTGGGTTAGTGGGACATTGGCAGTGCTGTGGGAACGGTTGGACTTGATCTTAGAGGTCCTTCCCAATCTAAGTTATTCTGTGATTCCTAAATCTGGGGGTGTCCCACAGGCTGTGGAAACTGCCTTCCCACAGCCCTGCCTGCCACTGGGACACCTGGGAGCAGCCTGGGCCACCTTCCTCCCACAGCTTCCCTTCTCCACTTGATGGAGATACTGGAGTGCAATTCCAGGCCTGAGCTGGATCTTCCCCTGCCTTATTGAAAATCACACCCAAATTCCTGGATCTAGGAAGGTCACAACCAAACGTTTTACTCACTTCCCATCAAACTGACACCATCCCTGCTGACCTGGCACATTTTTGATCCCATTAGCTGCCTCTGCTTTGCCCCCGGCAAGAAGCGATCGAGTTTCATTTCAAGGATTTATCCCTGGAATTTGCAAACGGCTTCAAAAACCCAACCAAACAACTCACACAGGATGTGACTGCATCTGGGTTTCCTTAACAGCTCTGTCTGCAGCTATCCTGGGTTGCTCCAAGCCCCATCCAACCTGGCCTTGGACAGTTCCAAGGATCCAGGGGCAGCCACAGCTTCTCTGGGCAACCTGTGCCAGGGCCTCCCCACCCTCGTTCATGAAATGGCGAGGAGGCTGCGTTTGGTGATGGATACTCATCCAGGAGAGGATGCCCAAGGGGTCTCGGAGGATGGAGCAGGAAAACAGCAGGTCCTGCTCAGCGTGGGGAGCTGTAGGAGTGATGTGGGTGGGCACTGCCCTCCCACGCATCCACACAACACGCGGGAGCGGCGTCTTGTCCCTGGAAATGGCAAGGGAGGGGAACAGGCTTGATTTTTAAGCGAAAGGATTTGTGGTAACGAGCAAACCACAGCTGGATGTGACGTCTCTGTGCCTGGCCTTTGTGTCCCTGGTTGCCTGTCCCTGTCATCCCTGTTTTCCCCACAGCAGCTGGACGGGGTGTGTGGGGGGGGAAGAGCGAAAGCTTTGGACGGTGTTAACCCAGGGAATTGCAAAGTGAGAGGGAACAGGCTGTTCCTGGAGGGGGACAAGCGAGGAGGTCAGGCTCTGGAACGGTGGCCCATGGACACGGTGTTTCCCAGGATTTGGTGTCCCTGGCGGGGGGGCTGTCCCACGGACACGGTGTTTCCCAGGATTCGGTGTCCCCTGGGAGGGGCGATGTCCCACGGACACGGTGTTTCCGAGGACTCGGTGTCCCCTGGAGGGTGTTTCCCAGGATTCGGTGTCCCTGGCGGGGAGTGTCCCACGGACACGGTGTTTCCCAGGACTCGGTGTCCCCTGGGAGGGGCGATGTCCCACGGACACGGTGTTTCCCGGGACTCGGTGTCCCCTGGAGGGTGTTTCCCAGGATTCGGTGTCCCCTGGGAGGGGCGATGTCCCACGGACACGGTGTTTCCGAGGACTCGGTGTCCCCTGGAGGGTGTTTCCCAGGATTCGGTGTCCCTGGCGGGGGGGCTGCCCCACGGACACGGTGTTTCCCAGGATTCGGTGTCCCTGGGAGGGGCGATGTCCCACGGACACGGTGTTTCCCGGGACTCAGTGTCCCTTGTCCCCAGGACCGAAGGTGGCGGGGGCGGGGCCGATGCCGAGGGGGCGTGGCCGGGGTGTGGCCGGGGCGTGTCCCCGCCGTGTCCCCCCAGCCCCGCCCCGGGCGCGGTCCCGCTCCGGCTCCCGCTGCCGCCGGTGCCGCTCCCGCCGCCCGCGGGATGTACGCCGGGAGGAAGAGGAAGAAGCCGGTGCCCAAGAGGTGGGTGCAGGGAGGGGGTTCCCCCCCGGGGACTCCCGGGCAGGGCGGCCGAAAACCGGGCAGCGGGAGCCCGGCTGGATGCGGGGAGCTGCCGGGAGCTGCCCTGGTGGGAGCACCGGGGGAGCGGCATGCTTGGGTTACTCGATTTTAATTAGGGTTAATTGGAGCTAACGCTGTGTCGGCTCTGGCACGCTGGTGGGAAAACAGAAATCCCAAGGATGCTCGTCCTGAATCCCAGTGAGGAGCCTCGCTGGAGAGTTTGGGCTGCTCGGCTGTGATTTTGCAAGCTGGGCTGGGTTTCGGTGCCTGCCTAAATCAAACGTACAACGATTACTAATTGCCAAAACATCTCAATTCCTTAATAATTAATTACCACTCTGCTCAATAGCTGTTGCATAACATCCCCCCCGGTGTGTGCCCGGTGTTTCCTGGCTCCTTCATGCCTTCCCCCCACCCCGAGTCCCGTCAGCCTGTTTAACCTCAGGCTTGCAGGTGCATAGGAAATCAAGGTGGATATATATTTTTGGGAGGCCGTGGTGGGGACGGATGAGCTGAGCTCAAGCGTGGGATGAAGGTGGGAACATCGACATTATAAACCTGTGGTGAAAAGTTAACTCAGAGCCTCTCTCGGCTATTTATTTGGGAGTCTTCCTGTGGAAACATGAAGGGTGGTTGTTCTGCCTCAAACCTGTCTCCTGTTCACCTCGGAGCGGCGATTCCACCCCTCTGGCATACCGGACTGAGGGTTTGGGCTGGATTCGTGTGGCTCAGGGTGTGGGAGAAGGTGTCTTTTTGGAGCAGAAGGGCCCTCGTTGCCTGGTTCTGCAGGGTCAGCCTTGGGAATGGGAAGGGATTATTCTTTGTGCCCGGTCGGATCTTGGGGCGGGATCCTGCCGGGAGAGGCTGGGTGGAGCGGGGCTGGGGGCAGTGGGATGTGCAGCCAGCCAGACGGGGTGGGGAGGATGGGGTGAGGGACTTCTCCGGCCCCTTTGCAGTTTGCCCAGGGCTTTTTACTTAAAAAAAAAAAAAAGATAAAAAGGAAATTAATAAAGAGCAATATATCAGCTCAGGCAAACTCCACTGCTGGGAATAATATCCCTTGGTACTTGCCAGCTTGCAAAAGGGACAAACTTCCTGCTGGGTTCCCGTTCAAAGGGCAGCTGGGGAAAAACAAACCACAGCATCAGCATGGCCTTTGCCCCACCGGGAGCAGAGCTTTCCACCCGGCTCCACTCCGGCCCCTCCACTTGGGGGTCACCGGCTCACCACGGGCCCCATGGCACAGTTTGCAATGTTTGCATGGTTTGTAACCATTTCACAAGGCTCCAGCAAACAGAACAGGGGCTCAGACCTCTCTGAAACACTTTTCCTTGCCTGATGTGCAGGTGTTGAGCAGCTTTGTTGAATGCCAGGGCTTGGTGTGCTGTGCTGGGGCACCAGCACTGCCTGGGGCACCCTGGAGGGGCTGGAGCTCTGCCCTGCAAAGAGGGGGCACTGGGGATGGAGGTGGTCCAAAGAGAAGGGAATTGAGACAGATTTCAAACATCTAGACCAGTCTTTACTGTTTCCATGAGCCATTTTCCTCACTGTCACCCCCCCTCTGAGGGTGCCTGCTGTGTGCTGCAGCTGGGGACATGCAGGCACAGAGATGCTGGGGTGTCCTCCCTCGGCCTTGGGGTGCCACCCCCTGTGCCTCAGCCAGGGGACTTTCAGTGCCTAGCCAGACTGTCCAAGAGATCCCATTACAACTCTGTGTTTTACCCACTCCTGTGCTCATCTCCAGTCTCGTTTTCTCTTCTTTCTGGCTGTTTGGGGGCTGGATTTGGAGAGCGAGCGAGCTGAGGAGTTTGAGGGGTATCTGAGGAAACTCAGACTGATTTGCTTCACCTCTTTTTTGTTCTAATCAGAGTCAAGGGAAAACTGTTTTTATTTTTTTTCCTTCCTGTGCGTGACTGTGATTTCAAAAGTGTTTAATCCACTAGATCCATAAAAGCCCTGGTGCCAGTGTGTTTTGCCCAGCTTGTATGGACGAGTTTGGTGCTGAGTTGTTCCAGTGGTCCTGAGTGAGGATCTGGCCCTCCTGATGCTGCTGTTACAAACCAGCAGGATTGAGCTTTCCTGGGGAAATGGTACAATTTTCCATTCGTCCTTAGGAGACCCCTTGGTCACTCTCTGAGCTGAAAATTCAACAGGCACCTCACTGCAGTTCATTTAGTGCTCATTTCCCTTCGTGTCACACTTGCGAGCAGCCCTGCCAGATGAGATTGGAGAGTGGTGGTGGAGGAGAGAGCTTAAATTGCTGCTAAATACTGGCAGATCCTGTTATCCAAAGCTCCTTTATGGAGAGAGGATGCCTGGGGAGGGGGAGTTTGTGGTTAGACAAATTCCATCAAACAAAATGAGGTGCGTGATAAGAGATGCAGCCAAGCCAGATACAGAGGGGGGGGGGTCTGAAGGGTTTTTCTTCAAGCTACGAAATTCAGATTGGCATTAAAAAATGAAGCAGACAAGGTGACATCCAAGACTCATTAAAGTTGTTAACTGAGCTCTTGCTGCTGTGCAGGGCTTTCGGCTGGAGCGTGTGAGATAACTCCAGCTGATAGAGATGGCATCTTGTGTTGGCTTGAGGCAGAGCTGCTCTCGTGGACACTGTTCCTTCTGCAGGCTGAGGGTTGGTCCCAGGGCCTGTCTGGCATCAGATGCTGTTTTAGTTTAGAAATACCCATCTGAAAGGAGCAGAAATCAGAATAGTGGAAGTAAACAATTTTTTTTTGCATCTACTTTGCTTTTTTTTTTTTTTTTTAATCGTCCAAGTCGTGGAATCCCAGAATGGGTTGGGTTGGAAGGGACCTTAAAGCTTGTCCCACCCCACCCCCTGCCATGGGCAGGGACACCTTCCACTCTCCCAGGTTGCTCCAAGCCCCGTCCAGCCTGGCCTGTGGGCAATCCCAGTGTTATTAAATGTCCTTTGCCTCTCCCAGCCCCAAACCACCACCTGCTGAGGGTGTGAAGTCCAACCCCTCCAAGCGGCACCGCGACCGGCTCAACCAGGAGCTGAACAAGCTGACGGGGCTGCTGCCCTTCCCCGAGGATGTGCGCTCCAGGCTGGATAAGCTCTCCATCCTGCGGCTGGCCGTTGGATACCTGAAGGTCAAGAGCTACCTGACAGGTGAGTGTCCATGTTGTGAGGGGGGGAAAAGCCCCTGGGGTCAGTCCCCAGGGGACTGCACAGCTCATGCCCCACCCCAAGCTTTGGGAGGGAAAGCTGTGTTTCCTGAAGATGGGATGGTGGTGAGATGTGGGATCGGGCCCTTGGGTGCTGATAATGCAGTGTTGCACCTTTAGCTGAGGTGCTGGACTGAAAATGCCCAGGAAAAGTGGGCAGGAAAGTGCCTCATCTCCCAAAATGTGGTGGAGTTGGCAGTGGTTCCTTGTGGGACCCCTCACAACACACGTTTTATCCGTGTCCCCTCTGGAAGAGATCATTGGAGGGGTGATTCTGGAAGGAAAGCCTGTGTTTGTTTTCTGGAAGGAAGGAATCACCCTCATTTTTGGATGTCACACATCCAAGTCTGGTTCTCTTTGGTCAGTTATGGGTGCTTGGTGTCCTGGAAAAGCAACATCCCTGGGACAGGGAGACCACCTAGTTCAGCCTTGGAAACTGAGGGTTGGAGAGCAGGCAGGGGAGTGACTGGGGAGGGGTTGGGGGGTGTTGGGAGCAGAGGATCCCGACCCCATCCCTCTTGGAAGGGGTGACTGGCAGAGGAACATCACTATGGATGGAGGGAGCTGAGACCTCCTGCAAAGTTCCTCCATCTCCATCAGCAGCCATCCTCCCTGTCCTTTACGTCCAAACACCCTCCTTTACTTCCAAAAACCCTCCTGTGTCCCGCTCCCACCAGCCCATGGTGAAGAAGGGAGTGATGTCTTGTTGAGCAGCAACATTTCCCTCATCCAACTGGAATGGCAGTTTAAAATTACATTAAGTAACTATAAATTTATAATATAATACCTATTCCCTGTTATTATGTTCCATATTATGTATTTTCATATTTATTCTACATTTGGTATTCTTATATTTATTCCTCTCTCTCTATCCTTCCCTCCCTATTCTTCTTCAAGCAAATCTTTAATTCTTCTTCAATCCAGTCTCACTCCAATCTTCAATCCAATCTTCTTCAATGTATTATAATTACAGTATATATAATACGTAAATTACAGTATATATCATATTTATCATATCATATAAATATGGTATATAATATGATGTATAATTATTAAATTATAAATTGAATTGAACCCCCCCAGGGTCTGTAGGCTGCTGGACCTGGCACTGCTGGGTTGATGGTTGGACTCCATGATCTTGGAGGTCTTCTCCACCCTTTATAATTCTGTGGCTGGGCTCCTTCTCCTGAGGCTGCAGCTCACACATGGAGCTGCAACGGGGGGATCTCTCCAGCAGAGCTGGTTTCCCGGGTGGGACCCAGAGCAGCTCCATCTCCAACTCCCATTCCTGGGCAGTGCTGGAGCATCACAACGGCAATGCCTCTGGAATGGCCTCGGAGGTGGCTGGCAGAGCACCCAGTGTAGCTGAGCGTGGTGGACCCTCCTCCTTGTCTGTGGTCTCGGCTGTTCCCTGAGCACCTCTGACGTGTCTTGGGAGCTGCTGAGGGCTGTGCTGGGCCTGTGCTGGCTGACTGGCTGTGAGTGAGAAAGGCTGTGACCCAGGGGGTCCTTCCTGGGAGCAGGGCCCCAGAGGATGTGGTGGAGGCATGAAGAGGCACTTGCAGCAGAGGGAAGATGTCTTTGCACCAGAGAGGTGATTGCTGCACACATTGGGTGTGCTTTGGGCTCCTCAAAGCCGAGGATGGACTGAGAGTGAGCTTTGCTGAGTGCCTATTCCTCTCTTACCTGCTTTTTTTGGGAAAACCTGGGGAATGGGGTTCAGTTCCCACGTGTCTGAGATGCGGGATGGGTGGCTGGGAAGGAAGGCAGCCGAATGCTGTGATGGCAGGATGTGATGTTTTGGGGACACCACAAGTCCCTCTGTCCCAAGCGGTGCTGGCAGAGCATTAACTCCTTCCTGCTCCCTGACCCAGCCACGGGCTGTGGCACCCAGCACATGTCTGGGCCAAGAGCGGAAATGGGGGTGCAGAGCCTGGCTGGGGGGAGTCACCACATTCCCACGAGTCACCAGGATGTGGGGACAGGGACATGCTTCATCTCCAGTGCCTTGGGCTCGATGGAATGGGTGATGGACACTGGTGGAGGCAGAGCATGTGGAGGGCAGGAAGGCAGCAGCAGCTTTCTGTGCTTGGAGGCTCCTGTTGTGTCCTCTCGCCCCCGCAGACTGAATAGACTTGGCTCCCTCAGCTTTTGCCTCATGCCCAGCCCTCTGGAGCTCTCCCAAGGCCCTCTCCAGCTGGGATGCTGGTCTCCAGGAGGAGACCCCGGTGCCAAACTCTCCGGATGGGACCTGTGCCTCCAAGCAGGAGCTGGTTGCTGCTGGCTGTGCTCAGCATGTGCTTCCCAGCGTGAGAGCTGCTCTGGAAATGCAATTGGCATTGCAGGGATTTGTGTTCCTCCTTGGAGACCCGTCCTGCCAGGCCAATTACTCCCATTTGGCCACTTGCCTTTGATTTCCAGCTCCTTCCCCTTGCTCTGCCCTTGTTTGCCCTGAAGTTCATCGTGTTTGACTTCAGATCATCCCCCCGATTCATCAAGGTCTGCCTGGTTCCAGCCCTGCCCGATGAAGCCCCGTGTCGGCTGCAGGTCAGGGCAGCCTGTTCCTGGCTGTTCCTGCTCCTGGTGTGTCCCCTCAGGCATTCTGGGGGGACGTGGTGAAGCCCCTCATGCTGTGCTTTCTGCTCCAGTCTTGCTTCATGCAGGCCCCTCTCCTGCAGCAGGAGAGCGTGGCATCACCTGGTGAGCTTCCCTGTCCCTCCCTCCATCCACAGCCCAAGTGTGGCCTTATCTCCAGGCGGGAGACAGGGGATATTTTGATAGACTGATAATTGCCTTATCTCCAGACAATTGATAGACCAATTGCACGTGGGCTCACAGGGTGATGCCCTGAGGCTCCTTTTCTTCTTGTGCTGCACTTCCTGTGCTCCCTCCATGCCTGGAGTGGAGCTTCCCTGTGTCGCCTGTGTCAAGCCTGGCTGAGGGAGGGGGTTCCAACCTTTTCCAGCTTCTCTGGTATTTCTGATATGTGGGTACTATATGCCTTTGGCTCGGGGACTGACCTGTTTAATGGGGTGTAGGAAGTCAGGCATCAGGGTCTGGGGCAGTGTTTGGGGTGGGACAGAGTGAAAGACAACCCGTAGTGGGTTTGAATGCTGGCATCAGTGCCTGCTTACAGGGTGGATATTAGGGAAAGGGTCTTGCATCTGGGTGGGACCCTGGTTTCCATCACAGGGTAGTGACTCACTGCACCATCTTTTAAAGTTGCTTTGCTTTTAAATGTTCTCTCTTCTGTCCGTGCTTTAGCGAGAAACCAGAAAATTAGTACTTTGCTGGAAATGCAAACCACTATGCAAGGCTCAGGTGTAGAGAGGGAAGCCCTCAGAGCTCCCTCCATGCCTCCACAGGCTGGTTTTGGGCACACACATCTGCTGTAAGTCCTCTGTCCCCTGCTGCAAGTGCTGCAGGTGTTGCACAGCTCTGGTGTCTCAGTTTCTCTGTGCAAAATAAAATAAAAAAAAATAAATAAAAAAAAAAAGGAAATTTGGCTTTTGAGTTGGGTTGGTTTTGGCTGTGACCCTTGGACTGACTCTTCCCCATAGTCAGGAGGAGGAATAGACCCAGGAGTCCAGGTTTCCCTCTTCCTTTGCTTTTGGCATGCACTTATCACCAGCTGTGGGTGATGCCCTGTGGGTACCTCGGGGGGGACCTGCCATAGCTGAGCACTCCTGTGTTTGCTCTTCTCACCGAGCTGAGGCTTCTCCACCCTCCCCAGGCCAGAGCCTGCTTTGGGCATCACTGAACTGTCACAGAACCATAGAATGGTTTGGGTTGGAAGGGACCTTAAAAACCATCCAGTTCCAAATCCGTCTTACCGGAGGTTATATGGATAAAACACAGCAAGGTGGGGGCTCAGGGCTTGGTGTCTCCCGAGCTTTGCTCATCAGAGCCAGCCTCTGAGTGCTGGTGGATAGCGATGACAAGCCTGGTACTATCAAAACCTGCCTTAGAGGCACTCTGAAGGTTTTGTCACTCGTATAAAAATGGACTGAACCTCACTGCCAGCCTCCTGCTGAGCTCCTGTCTGCAGACTGTTTTGCAGTGGTTGCTACTTGGACCTGTGTGATGATCTCCCAGACAAATCTGGAGTGACTTTGCTGATCCCTGTCTCTTTGAGAGCAAGTGCCCCAGGAGAAAAGCTTGTCCCTACGTTGGCAGTGCTGCGACTGCCGCGGTGCTCTGGGCTCCGTGTGCTGTGACGGGAGCCCCACTTGCTGCAAGCAGTGAGAGCTCATGAAAGCTTGGGTGGGTTTTAGTGCTGAGCAGCTTGGAAAAGCTGCAGCTGGCTGGAGAGCTGTGCTGGGCTTCGTTTCCTACAGTTCCTGTGACAAAGGAAGCAGATTCTGGGCTTGCAGATGTGGCTCTGCCAAGGGTGAGCAAGAAAATGGGGCTAAAAACGCTCTGTGAGGTGGAGAGGGTGTGCTTAGGGGATGTGCTGCCATGCCCTCTTCCTGGGTCACCCAGGTGGAGAGGTCTGCAATAGGGAGGATCACAGAGTCCTAGAACAGTTTGGGTTGGAAGGGACCCTAAGGATCATCTCCTTCCACCCCCTACCGTGGGCAGGGACACCTTCCACTAGCCCAGGTTGCTCCAAGCCCCGTCCAACCTGGCTTTGGACACTTCCAGGGATCCAGGGGCAGCCACAGCTTCTCTGGGCAACCTGTGCCAGGGCCTCCCCACCCTCCCAGGGAAGAATTCCTTCCCGATATCCCATCTAACCCTGCCCTCTTTCAGAACCCATGGAAAACCCTCTCCTGCTACAAGAGCCTGGCAAAGCTTGGGATGACTAACAGCTCCTAACAAGCAGAGGATAGTGGGGTCCCTCCCCGTGCCCCCTGGCCCACACCCAGCCCAGTGCCAGCCTGGGGCAGGAAATGCCATTGGCCACGTGTGGGCCACACATGTGCCCTGGCTGTGTTTACCTTCCTTCCAAACCTCCTCCAGACACATCTGGGCTGCTGCCCAAGCGTGAGGGAGGGCAGGGTAGTGTCCTGCACGGGCTGTGACACGTGGCAAGACTGTCTCCTGCACATCTGGCTTCCCACAAGGGTGTGCTGGGTGGAATATTCCTGCCACCACTGGCCTTCGAGTCCTGGTGGGTCTCCATCCACCTGCCTGTGGAGGAGTGCAGGATGAATCCTCCTAGACCCCTGCTGGACATTCACCATCCCTGCACTGGTGCAGTTAGGAAGGTTAGATCCAAGATCCCCATCTGTGCCAGGGACTGGTCCTGGGAAACCCACTGCAGCTGACCCTGCTGGAGCAGGGGCTTGGCTTAGGAGGTCTCCCCAGGTCCTTTCCCACCACTGGTGCTGGTCACACCAGGTTCCTTCCCAGTGCTCCACTGCAGGGCAGCTGGCACAGGTCTCACTGGGCAATCTCACTGCTGTCAGTGTTAAATTAGCTTTTTTGTTCATCTCCTCGTGTTTTGTTGTTGCCATGGGCCAGAGCTGCAGGGGTCTGGGCCTGAAGCAACTGATGCAGTGAAAGGAGTCAAGTTTAAATCTGTCCCTGGGTGAGGTCCTGCAGGACTGTGTGGGATGAACGTTTGCAGCAGCAGGTTGGAGAGGCTGGCATGGGCTTTGGGGATGCCAGAGCTCTCCTGGGCGTTTCTGTGCTCCTTGGGAAATACTGGGTGACTTTTCCTAACAGGTTTATAACCTGTGGCTTTGGCATTTGTCTGTTTTACTTGGATGGCATGAGCCTGCTCTGCTTGGCAAAATGCCTTTGTTAAACAGCTGGGGCAAAGGCTGGTGCTAATTTGACAGGGTTTGGGATCAGATCCAAGAGGAAGACAGTTGTGCATGGCTTGGTGTTGCTGGAGGAGCTGGGAGCTCCTGGTTTTTTGGTGCCAGGCATCTCTGGAGCCAGTTCAAAGGGCAATGCTTGCCGTGGGCAAAGCCTGGCACCTCCCACCAGTGTAACCCAGCCCGTGAGAGCACAACTGACTCTGGGGTTGTCACCAATAACCCTTTTTTTTTCAGTGCCAAATCCATGCCAGAGGCAAGGGATGTGTGACAAGCAAAAAGTGGAGAGATTGGATTGCTTTGCTCTTTTTCCCTTCTTTCTCCTGCTTGAGGGCTTTCCTCCACTGCAGGGCTTAGAAACCCCCTTGCAGAGGCAAGAAAGCCCCCAAGGGGGGACGAAAATGTTACTGATCCTGTCTGGCATCTTCCCTGGCTGAATGAAAGCCTTTTCAGTCTTTGGGGATCACACCAGTGCAGGAAACCTCCTCCAGTGCTCTCATGGTGCTGGGGTTCAGGACAGAGCTGGATTTTCCCCTCCTATCTTAAAACTTACACACAGAGAGCCCTTATCCAAGCACTTTGAAAATAGAAATTATCACCAAATTGCTTCAGCAAGCACCTGGAATTTGTCTAGTATTGCAGATGACTTTTCTCGTGGTCTTTTTCGTGGAATTACGGAATCATTAAGGTTGGGAAAGACTTCTGTGATCATCAAGTCCAACCATTAATCCAGCACTGCCAAGCCCACCACTAAATCATGTCCCCAAGCACCACATCGTCGTGTTAATTCCCATTTATTCTCAA
The DNA here is from genome assembly GCF_003945595.2 of Pipra filicauda. Taxonomy (NCBI): domain Eukaryota; kingdom Metazoa; phylum Chordata; class Aves; order Passeriformes; family Pipridae; genus Pipra; species Pipra filicauda. Next base: position 635,049 of record NW_024104401.1, read on the forward strand.
GGATGCACAGCAGGAGGCTGGAAAAACTGGGCACAAACAGCAAAAGTGCATCGTCCTTTTCTCTGCAGTTGTTTCTATTGCTGGGGGTACATTATAGCTTGGATACGTGTTGGACCTGTTTCCTGTTGGATGCTGTAAGCCCACAGCAGCTCTCCCCAGCTCTCCCTGCAGATGCTGCTGGCGGGCACTGGGAGAGAGCTGGAGACCACACGTTCCCGGGATGTGCGTCCTTTCAAATCACTCACTGCCCTTTGGGAGCTTTGTTTTGGAAGAACTCGTTCCTTTTTGAAACCCCCTGCCAGCCTGCCTCGTTTCAATGCTTCAGAGGGGAGTCAGCACTTCAAAAGAAATCAGATTTAAAAAAAGAGCCGATGTTTCATTTTGAAATTATTCCGCTCCATGAAGTGTAAATTGAAGCCAGACCCACGGTCCAGATGGGCTCGGGGTGTTTGAACTTGGGGATCACATGGCAGTCATGTGAGAAGGCTTTTTGTTTGGTGACTCCTTGCCTTTCCCAGAGGTCTCAGATCCCCTGGCCTGGCTGATCCACCTCTGAGGGCACAGGATGGGAGAGGGCAGAAGATGTGACTGATGGAGAAGGTGGAGGTGCTGCCTGAGCATCGAGTTTTTGGGGAGGCTGAAGTATCCCAGCTCTCTCACCGACAGAGATCGAGGATAATTCTGCTTCGTGGCCTCAGAGCATTCTCCCCACTGCTCTTTGTGTCACCTTGTGCAAGGCCTTCAGCTAATTCCCTTTGCCCTACCTTTGTCCCTGCCCTGCCTGCTGACAGCCTGTGTGGGCGGGCCCTTGTCCCACGTAGAAATACATCCCAGGGATGTTTTGGCCCAAACTGGGTTTTAATACAAACATGCCAAGCCATCAGGGGGAATGCCTTTGCATACTGATGGTTTGATGCAAAGCAAACTGTCTCATGGCAGCGGTTTCACGTGGAACTTTTTGGGGTTTTGAATTATTTTGGCTTTGAACTTGGTGTTCCCAGGGAACAAACCTTTAAAACCTTTTGATGGTGGAGCGAGAGCTTCTGCCATGGAGAAAATTAAACGTACGGTCAGGCTTGGGGTGGTTTGCATTGCATGAGCTCTGTAGGGATATGTTCCCTGCCTGCCTGGGTTGGGAAAAGCCCAGCTTAAGTTTGTAGGCTGTGGGGGAGAAAAGAAGGGAAGATGGATCTTGAAAGGAGTGGTGCAAGAAATCCGTGGTGGTGGGAGCTTTGCTTTGTAGAAAGGCCAGTGAGTGTCTAATGGGAGAGCTGTCAGGGAACTTTCCTACCACTCCCCCAAATTCAGAGGAGTTTTCCCCTTTGGATCCACCCAAGGTCACACAGCACCATCTGACCCACCAGGGCAGGCAGTGATCCCTGCTGGGATGTGGATCCCACGGGATAGGTGAGCTCTGTCTGACTTTGGGGCGCTGTGGGAGCTCGTGGTGGTGGCAGAGGTGGGTGGTTCCTACATGGGGGCTGCTTTGAGCTTTATCTGTGTGGGGTTTTTTTGTTGAGCTGGCACAAAAACATGCCTTGAAATTGTCCTGAGTTTGGACTGAGGTTTTTCAGTGAGAATCAGCAGATGAAGTACCACGTCGGGGATGTCCCTGGGAGCCTCCCTCCTCCTTCCTGTTCCCTGAACAACCAGTTCTCTGTGTGTCCTCTGATGCCCAAGGTCCTGCGACCAGGGCAGGAGGAGGTTTCATGTTGGTTGCACCCAAGGGTGTTGCCTTGAAGGCCTCTGGGAATGAAGCATGAGGCAGCACGTGAATCAGCCTGGGGAGGTCATGGCAACGAGTCCTGGCAGCTGAGAGCTGCTCAGGTGTCCTGGGAGAGTCGTGGACACCAACCCTCTGACCTGCTTCTGAGCAGCCAAAGGGAGAAAAAAAATATGGGTAATTTGGTGGCATCTGGGGTGGCTTGGAAAGGTTTGCCTCCATCCTTCTTCAGCCCTGAAGGGCAGGAGAGCTGAGAGAGCACCCCACTGGGGTGGCTTGAAGCAAACTCCAGCTCTACCAGCCTCTAACCTGCAGAGTTATTGCTGTATTGGGTGTTGTTTCCCAGCCTGGCCATCCCAGAAGCACTTAGCTCCCCTCTACCCTTTGCATCTCTGCCTCAGACCTTGGCAGAAGTGAGGTTTCCCAGAAATGGGATCAAGCAGGGAAAAAAATCTCTGGGAGGAAGCCTTGGGCAAGTTGTGCATGGCTCTGTCATGGGCTCTGTGCCAGTTCCCACTGGTCTCTCCTCCCTCCAAGCCAAGTCCACGGGCTCTGGATGGTGTAGTGTGGCTGCATGAGCAACCCTGGGGTGGGCAGGAGGAGGGAGAGGCTCCTGGCTTGCCTCTTCCACACTGATTTCTTGCCTTCTCTCTTGCAGCCACAGCTCCAAAGGCTGGCAGCTGCCTGCTGGATCAGCCCAGAGCCCCAGGGGGGAACAGACACACGGACCTGCAGGTCGACAGGGAGCCGTTTCCTGAGGGGGAACTGCTGCTCCAGGTAATTTGGTCATTTGGGGTCTTCCCAAGCAGCTCTGGAGCATGTGCTCCCATCTGTGGAGCAAGGAGAGACCCTGCCTTGCCTGGAGCTGCTTCCCTGTGATTTCTGCAGGCACTGAGCACCCAGGGACAGAGACCAGTGACACTGCCTGGCTGGGACAGGTCCAGGTCCCCATCCCACCATTCCCTCTCATCCCCACTACCATTTTCTGCCCCTTTGGTTACACTACAGCTCGTGGACTCAAGCTCCATCCCAGCCAAGAGGTTCAGAGATATCCTATGGTGGTGTAGGGATTGATCCCTCATTAGTCTCCGGGGTGGTGTGTTCCTGATGTTCTGGCAAATGCCGAGAGGAGAATGGTGATAGCTCAGGATAAAACCTCCCCCAGGAACTCTTTGCTCCACCTGGGGCGTTGCATGAGCTCTGTAGGGATATGTTCCCTGCCTGCCTGGGTTGGGAAAAGCCCAGCTTAAGTCTGTAGGTTGTGGGGGAGAAAAGAAGGGAAGATGGATCTTGAAAGGAGTGGTGCAAAAAATCCGTGGTGGTGGGAGCTTTGCTTTGTAGAAAGGCCAGTGAGTGTCTAATGGGAGAGCTGTCAGGGAACTCCAGAGCACGAGGGGCTGGTGAACCAGCTACCCCAGAATGCTCTTGGTTTGGGCTGCCATTTATAGATGTGAGCTGGAAGAAACTGGGATGGAAAGGTCACATGGAAAGGCTGGTTGCTGAATAAACACCTGGGCATGTCAGCTTAGCAACCCTGCCCTTGGGGGCAGGGCAGGTCTGTACCAGACCCTTAACTGCTCCCTGTTCCTGTCATTGCCTGTGCCTGTGCTTTCACAGAATCCCAGAACAGTTTGGGCTGGAAGGGACCTTAAACCCCATCTCATTCCATCCCCCGCCACAGTCAGAAACACCTCCCACTATCCCAGGTTGCTCCAAGCCCTGTCCAACCTGGCCTTGGACACTTCCAGGGACGGGGCAGCCACAGCTTCTCTGGGCAACCTGTGGCAGAGCCTTCCCACCCTCCCAGGGAAGAATTTCTTCCCAATGTCCCATCCAACCCTGCTCTCTGGCAGTGGGAAGCCATTCCCCCTTGTCCTATCCGTACATACCCTTTACAGAGTGCCTCTCCAGCTCTCTTGGAGACTTTCTGGGCCTTCACTCCTCTTCTGCCACCTCTCCAAACACCAGCAGATGGATGCTTGGCTCCTTGAAGTCTGCCTTCAGTCCCTTCAGCCCAGAGCTGTGGGGGCGGGCGGGTGGGAGCAGAGCCCCAGCATGAGGCTCCGTGTGGGATTTTGGCGAGGCAGCGACTCCTGGGAGCTCAGTGTGACTTCTGGCCGTGGACCTCAGACCACACGAGGGCTCCCACGTGGGCTCCGGTCCCAGCTGCCTGCACGTGTGACAGTCACGGAGGAACAGCTGGAATAACACCATGGGGAGCCCGTGGTTGCCCCAGTCCCACGATGGAGCTGCTCCTGAGCCCTCTCCAGAGGTTTGGAGTTGGACCATCTGATGGCAATTTGTTGATCCACCAGAGCCTTGGCAGCCTCGGGTGATTGAAGGCATCTGGAGAGCTTATGAGGTGTGAGTGTGACAGAAATCCCCCACTGAGCTGCCTGGTGGCTGGTTTTTTTTTTTCCCAAAGAGCATTTTAATCAGATATTGTAATTTGCAGAAAGCTCTGACTCAAGGCCCCTCGGGGGGCTGCAGCACACAAAGGGAAGGATCAGTCCCTCAGCAAGCTGGATGTGTATGTTAGGTTTCCATTTAGGGTGCTCTTTTCCTAATTTCTCTCCATCTGTTCACTAATAAATATATTACAGACAAGAGCAAGGGGCAAGAGTTACTGTCTAATGCAGTGCTTTGCTTTTGGTGGAAATCAGTCTGAAATGGTCACCAGGTATCTCTGGATCTTCATCTTGCCTCGTTTACTGGGTGTTCACTGGATGTGTGAGCTCCCCTCCCTTTACCCCAGCCATGATCCTCTAGAGTTTTGGAACAGTTTCCCTAATTTGTAGTGAGGCCCTGGCACAGGTTGCCCAGGGAAGCTGTGGCTGCCCCATCCCTGCAAGTGTTCAAGGCCAAGTTGGACAGGGCTTGAAGAAACCTGGGCTAGTAGAAGGTGTCCCTGCCCGTGGCAGGGGTTTGGAACAAGGTGGGCTTTAAGGTCCCTTCCAACCCAGACCACTCTGGGATTCTTTGATGTGTCAGGGCCTTCACAAATCTGGGATCTGATATTCCAGATTTTCCCACCTCTTTTTATTTCAAGGTGGGTGTTGGTTTTAGCTGCATCACCATCTTTGAATGATGTTGGTGACTGGGTTTGGTCCTACTTTGTGTCTGTTGTGACGAGTTGTTCGTGTACCCTCGGAGCCAAGAGTGGCAGAGATGCCCTCGGGTGCTAAGGGTTAAAAAGCAGGTTTTGGAGGGGAGGAAGTGACTGGAGACAGTATGGGGAGAAGACATGGAAAAATAAGCTTGTATAACCTCTATTTTGGATGAAGAGCAAGGCTTGAAGTGTCTTTGGATGTCATCCTTAAAATTAATGAGTGGATAAATAGGTCAGGTCAGGGAGTGACTGGAGTTTGGTTGCTATCTTTGAAGGCTTTGTTAGCTTGAACTGACTCCAGGCTTATCCAGGAGTCTGCAGGCTCCTGAATGGCTCAGAGCAGCCCTTCTTCCCCCTACACACCCATTGCTGCTCGTTATTGAAGTTGTAAGCAGGTTTTGTTAGAGGAAATCACAGAATCATAGAATATCCTGAGTTGGAAGGGACCCACAAGGATCATCCTGTCCAAAGCAGAGCCCCAGAAGAGTGTAGCTGTACCCAGCTGGTGCAGCTGGAGAGGAGGAAACCAACTCTAGATCTTCCATGAAACCTCTTCTTAGCTGGTCCCTCTTGGTGCAGGAGCTGCCCTGCAGTGAGAGGCCTTCCATGACGGGTTTGGAGAAAGTGGTCAGTCCATCCCAGATCACTGCTCATGCTGGGGACAAAAAGACCAACAGAATTAAGTCCTGTGTGGTTACCAGATGCTTTCCTTCTTGGTGGGGTTCCTTGTTGATGAAGAAGGTCCCTTCCTGTCCCCCTGATGCTGAAGAAACACCTGAGGAATTCCGTCTTTCAGCAGCTGGGTTGAAGCTGGGGAGGGTAACTCTGGCTCAACTTCTGCTTTCAGGCACTCAATGGCTTTGTCATCGCTGTGACAGGAGATGGCTACATCTTCTACATCTCCCCTACAGTGCAGGACTACCTGGGCTTCCATCAGGTGGGTACTGTGTTTTCCTGGCATGCAGGTGGATGCACTGCTTGTCTGGGAAGGAGGTGCTGACAGCCATGCTGGCATGGCTATTTCTTCTCCCTTCCCAGCTCCCTTGGGTCCCTTCTGATGCACATTCCCAAATGAGTCACGTTCTCTGGGGGCTGTGAAAGCCAAGAAGTGTGTTTGTGACTTTAGTGGGAACAGATGCCAGCTGAGCCGTGGCAGCTCTGTGTCCTCTTGCCTTTGTGTATGAGAGGGGTGTGAGATATTCCTTGTATCGTCCTGCTGGGCACACATGCCCTCACTTAGAGGGCTGAGGGAATCTCACCAACAAGCAGTGTCAGTGCCCTGAAGGACTGTGAGTTACATGGGATGCCAAGGAAAAGCAGGCCTCTCCCCACATCCACCCTCTTACCTCTGATTCCCCCCAAAATCCAGCTCCTTTGGCCAAAGGACTGAGGCAACAGGAGGGTTGTGAGGCTGCTAAACCTGTTTCATTGCAGGGATTCCTGGAGGACCCGTGGAGACTCATGGTGTTTGCTTCTTCTTCCTCTCTTTGCACCCTTTCCAAGCTCCCTGGGATCCTCATGGCTGATGTCCTAAGTCAAAACTGCTGTCAGGCAGCAGCTTCTCAAAGTATGCCTGGTTAAGCAGGGGACTCTCATGCAACATGTTCCTGAGGGCAGGGACCTGGCAGACGATGGCCTATGCTGCCCGTGGGCTTGGCAGGACCTCTGGGATACAGATTCCCATGGGTTTCGAGTAAACAAAACCTCCAAAACCCTTTTTTAAAACAGCAAACTCCCCTGCCTAAGTCTGAAAACAAAAAAAATTGTTCGGTTTGGTCAAAATGTACTTAAAATTGTTTTTTACATTGATCCTGTGGAATAAATTTGCGGAGAACCAGGGATGGCAATGCAGGAGAGAGCTTTGTGTGCTGTTGCAGACCAGCATCTTTTACTCCACAAGCCAATCCCCTCGGGCACTCCACAGCCTGTCTGGTGCTGTGTCTGAATTTGGTCCTGAGAAGACACTGCAAGTTAACATGGGTTCGGCCCACAGATGGGCAGCACACCTTCCCAAGGAGCAGGGGCTCCTGTGGCAGGGGAAGGAGCTGGAGTTTCAGCATTCCCTTTAAGGACTGAGAGCCAGAGCCAGGGTGAAACATCCAAGGAAGGGCTGAATAACACTAGGAGAACCTCAGCCTTGACAGTGTGGGGAAGAGGCTAGAAGGCTCTGCTTGGCTATGGCTGGGGAGTGCCAGGGAAGCAGGGAGTGTGTGGTCCTGAGCAGCCAGGGTTACCTGGACATCTCCCTTTCTACTGCTTCTAGAAACCTCTGAGCCATCCCCGGGCAGACCCCCTCTCTGCTCCCTTTCCCTCCTTCCTGAGCCATGCCTAAAAACACAGCCAGTCCTGCTCCTTGCTGCCCAGCACACGAAGCTGGTGGTGTTTGCCTGTTCCTTACACTCCGTCACTCCACTTTTAGCAGCCACGAAGGAAAACCCCGGGCCGTGTCCTCCTCCAGACACCTCTGCCAGGCTGTCCAGGAGCTGAGGCTCTTCCCTTGTGTCATTCCAGTCGGATCTCATCTACCAGAGCGTGTACGAGCTGATCCACGCGGACGACAGAGCCGCCTTCCGCCGCCAGCTGCACAGGCCCCCGGCGCGCGCAGCCGACGGTGAGCGCCGGCTGATCCCTGCGGGAACACCCCGGCTCCAGCGGGTCTGAGCTGTGAGCTCAAGGTGTGCAGCACAGCTTGGAAAGCTTCCTTTTCCCTTGGGTTTTCCAGCCGTTCCCACTGAGCAGCCACCGCTGGCTGGATGCAGCGCCACGTCCAGCCCCCAGCACGTCCGTCCTGAGGAGCAATCCCTCACGGAGAGGAGCTTCACCTGCCGCTTCCGCTGCTTGCTGGATAACTCCTCAGGATTTCTGGTAAGGCAGCCCCACGCTGGGACATCCCTCTGCTCCCCTTCTGCCCACAGCGTGTTCCCTCAGGGCCACTCGTGTCCCACAGGGGTGGAAGCACAGCCGGTTCCCACCACCCTGTTTGCTTCACTCCCACATGTTCTAATCCCCCCCCTTAGGCCTTGAATTTCCGTGGGCGCCTGAAGTTCCTTCTCGGGCAGCAGAAGTCGGCATCAGACAAGTCCCCCGTTGCTCTCTTTGCCATTGCAACACTCCTCCAGCCGCTCTCCATCCTGGAACTTCAGACCAAGACGCTGATCTTCCAGACAAAGCACAAGCTGGACTTCACTCCTATGGCCTGTGATTCCCGGTAGGCCATCTCTCACCTTCCCCATGGCAAAATCCCTGGTGCTGGACAGAAAATTAGACCCTGTGGGAACAAGGAATGTCTGAGCCAGCTCCCAGGGCAAGGTGCCTGATGCTTCTGTCGCTCCACTGCAGTCCCCCAGTAACACGGGGAGCAGGTTAACTGGGCACCAGTGCTTCCTGTCTGCTGTTGTTTAGCCCAGCAAACCCAGCACAGGGTGGTTTTGTGGAGGAGGGGATGCAGCTCAGCCCGGGATGGAGAGTAGTACCAGCCAAAGCGGGAGGCTTTGGCAGGGGATCACGTCTGACCGGTAGGGTGCAACTGTGGGGGATCCATCCCTGGTGTCCCAGGGTTTCTGTGCTATTTCCAGGGGGAAGGTTGTCCTGGGATACACGGACAGGGAGCTGTGCCGGAGGGGCTCCGGGTACCAGTTCGTGCACGCGGCTGACATGATGCACTGCGCAGAGAACCACGTGAGGAGTGAGTGCTGGGGGCTGTCGGGCTGGGGGGTTTGTCAGGAGCTCTGCACGTGCAGCTCTGGCCAGGCCAAACCATTGCTCCTCAGTGCTGTCTGTACCAGAGCTGGAGTGGCTGCAATAAAGGCTCCTCCTCCTGGGTGAGACCTGCTCGGGGAGCTGGCAGAGAGGCAGCATCCTGCACCTCCTACCCCCAGAGCACGGGCACGAGGTGCTCCTCGGCCTCGTGGCACCTCGCACGCGTCACTCGTGTGCTCCCGCGGAGGAACTCTGTGTGTGCCACCTCTCTTGTGTCCCTGCCCCAGTGATGAAGACGGGGGAGAGCGGGCTGACGGTGTTCCGGCTGCTGACCAAGCAGGGCGGCTGGCTGTGGGTGCAGTCCAACGCACGGCTCGTCTACAAGGGGGGCAGGCCCGACTTCATCATCTCCCGCCAGAGAGCCCTCTCGTGAGTATCCCTGGCTGCCTGCCCCTGCTCTCCTGAGTATCCCTTGCTCCCTTCCCCTGCTCTCGTGAGTATCCCTGGCTGCCTGCCCATGCTCTCCTGAGTATCCCTGGCTGCCTGCCCATGCTCTCCTGAGTATCCCTTGCTCCCTTCCCCTGCTCTCGTGAGTATCCCTTGCTCCCTTCCCCTGCTCTCGTGAGTATCCCTGGCTGCCTGTCCCTGCTCTCTTGAGAGTATCTTTGCCCCTGCCTCTTTGCCCCTGCTCTTGAGAGTATCCCTGGCTCCCTTTGCCTGCTCTCGTGAGTATCCCTGCTCCAGGCACAGGGAGGCCATGAGAGTGGAGGGAAGGGTGGTTGGGGGGCACAGTTGGCACTTTGCAGCACGTGCCCTCCTGCAGCATGAGTGAAACGGCTCTGAGGAGGTGGGTGTGGACATGGTCCTGCCTGGAGTGAGCCCTGGACACTCAGCCCTTCCCTGAGCCATGCAGACCTCCCCACAGGCAACCCAGAGCCCCCATCCTCCACCAGTCCAATCCAGCACCTTTCTTCTCTAGAAAAGCCAGGGCAGGGCTGTGAGCTCCTCTCTTGCTGTCAGAAGGGTGGTTTTGCCTGGCCCAGAGGAGAGGCTCATGCTGTTTCCATCTGTTTTTTCCCTGAAGGAATGAAGAAGGGGAGGAACATCTGCGGAAGAGAAACCTGCGGCTGCCTTTTAGCTTTGCCACGGGGGAAGCAGTCTTGTATGAGAATGACCTTCCCGGGTTCCTGGACCCCTTCCAAGCCAAGGAGGAGTTGCAGACACAAGCAAATTCCCACTCAAAGCAGCACTTGGTAGACCCCAACTCTCTCCTTGGGGCCATGATGAAGCAGGATGCATCCATATACAACTCCCACACTGATAACGTGCCTCAGTTCTCCTTGGCAGATTTCATCTCTGAGCCCGAGGGACTGGGCAGGAATGAGGACATCAGTGATGCCAAGGAGGACAGCGACTCCCTCCTGGTGGTGATAGAAACCCTCTTTGAGAAGAGCGAGGTGGAGGGAAATGTCTGCCAGAGCCTCAGCATGGACCACGCAGAGCTGCAGCAGTGGGAGGAGGCTCTGCTCAGCTTGGGGGCAGAGGAGGAGTCGCCGGCTCAGGGGGTTGGCCAGAGGCCAGGCACCGAGGTGACATCCTGTGTGGAGCAGATGCTCCTCGGGGAGGATGCTGGGAAGAGCACGGACTTCCCACACTGCAACGAGGAAAACAGCGTTGTGGCTCGTTTCCAGCGCTGCTGGGCAGCTAATTCAGTGCCTCAATCCCCAGCACAGCCCCAGGCCCCGGGTGCACAAGGAGGCCGAGGTGCTGTGGTCTCTGCAGGCTCCGTTAGCTCTGAGGTGAGCTCAGCTCAGCCAGAGCAGCAGGTCCCGTTTGACCCAGCCGGGCTGGTGGGAGGGACTGTGCTGGGTGTCCCGGTCCCCAGCACCAAATCCCCTGTAGCACTTCAGCGGGCAAGCCAAGTGCTTCAAGCAGAAGTTGCCCCCTCTGCTCCTGTGGATAACGCTGTTCCTGTTGCTCAGAGCCATCTGGGGTGCCAGCTGCTGGGCTCAAGCTGCCCGCCTCCCGTGCACTCAAACACATTAGTGACTCGGTGGCACCATGTCCCGTTCCAAGCAAACCCGGCTTTGGGTCAGAGTGCTCCTCCTGGAGGCTGCCCATCAGCAGCTTGGATGGCCAGAGCTCCGAAACAGCTGGAAGCAGCAGGAGCACACGTGGAGTCCCAGACTCTGCTGGCTGGATGCCCCGAGAGCCCCCCGGGGGCCGGGCTGTGGCTGCCACCCCCCTCCCAGCCTGCTCCTTGCCCTGCCCAGGGCTTGCATGAGTCCTTGTTCTCAGGGGATGGGAACCTCCGTGAGGAGGAGGCTGCTCTCCCTGCACAAGTGCCAGCACCCTTAGGAGCCAGGCAGCTGCCAGGGAATGGTGGCTTCCCCAAACAACCCCTGACACCCCACTTAGAGCCCAGCGTTTCCTGGGAAGGGGAACAGGCAGTGCTCCGAGAGGCCAAGTGGATCTCGCAGCACCAGCTGTGGCTCCCCCAGGCTGGGGCAGGTCCAGTGCAACACAGTGGGCTCCTGCTGGCGTCCAGCACGGCTCCCAGCACCCACCGGATGGACCGTGTTGTGCCGCCGGAGTGCCAGTATGGAAATAGCCTTCTTAGGCAGGAGACCAATTTCCTCAGGGACACCTCCAAAGTATCCCTTCCCCAGCAGCTGGGTGCCTTGCCTTGCCCCAGCGAGAACTACCCCGGAGCATCCCGTCCCTCGGCGGGCTCGGTTCCGAGGTGCTCAGCAGCTGCCCCTGGGAAGGGGGGTGCAGGAGCACCCCCGTGCTCGGAGCGGGGCCCTGGCTGCCCGGCGGGGCCCTCGGTGGGTGGGCAGCGGCTCTGTGCCTGTGACATCCAGCCCAAGGTGAGGTGTGAGGGCTGCAGGACATGAGGGGTGCCCCGGCTCACGGGGAGGCAGCGAGGGGAGCTGCCAGGGGCTGCAGGCACACTGGCCTTTGTGGGCAGCCTGCTTTGAAACACCACTGTGAACTGGGAGCCGCGTTTTGGAAAGCCACCAGCAGCTGGGGGCCCTCCTCATACCTGCAAGCGGTGCCCTGTGCTTCCTGGTCACTCAGCATTTTGTCTTCCAGCGCTGTCAGGCAGTCGAAGATGCAGTGGTTTGGACTTTTTTTCCCGTGAGAAGTCTTTCAGGGAGATGCAACCATGCCAGTGTGGAGGTTTGTGGGCTCAGGGGGTCCAAGGAAGGACACTCTGCTCGCCTGGCCCATGTGCTTGGGGCAGCCTCTTGCAGGTGGACCTGCTCCCTCGCATGTAGCACTGCAGGTAGCACTGAATGGCTGTTTCTTGACTCAGTGTGGTCTCCTCATCACCTGTGTGTGTGGACCACCCTTGTCACGTTGCTGTTCAGTCCTCTGCATCATCCCCACCTGCCTGAGTCCCTCTGCTCCCTCCCTCCTGTGCTCTCCATCTCCTCCAGAGCCCCTGGTGACCCAGTTTGTTTAGAAATGGGATGTTACCAAGCACTTTGAGAAGCTCAGCAGCACTGAAGGGTCTCGGTGGGAGGTGGAGGTGGTGAGAGCAGAGGCATCCTGGCGGTTTGGGCTCTCCAGCAGCCTTCCTGGGGAATTTGGGGGAGGTGGGTACTAGGCTGTTGTGACCTTTCTGGGATGCAGAAGCTGCTCTTGGTTTTGTCAGTGGCTTGTCCTCTCCTTCCTCTCCTGCTCCTTGCGGTGCCATCGGATGGAGGAACGATGGGGTTCCTCCTGTGGCTTTGCCAAAGCAGTGAGAAAGAAGGGCAGGGAGGGATGCAGTGACCACTGGCTGCTCTCCAGACCCACTTCGTGCCCCTCAAAGCGCTGTCCTGGAGCCAACAACAATCACTTTGTTGAATTCCCTTTATTTTCTATATTTTTAACCTAAGATGTGAATTCATTATTTTTTTTTCCCCCACCGTGGGGCACATCCTCCCAGATCCATCAGGGAAACCCACAGAAGCAGCAGTGATGGGGGAGGGTGTGTTCGATTTGAGACCACACTGGAGTGCAACGTTGTGTCAGAGAGAGGACAGTGATTGGGGATCTTCGTACCTTCCCCCCGTGCACCCATCACCCTCAGCATCACATCTGCCTCTCACACCACTCTTAAGCATTTACCAAGCAAATTAAATCAGGTAATTAGTGCAGGGCCAGCAGCCAGGCAGTGTGTCCTGGTGTGGAGTGGCGTTGTCTCCCTGGATCTCTTCCTTTGTATCCTGCTTTGCCTCGCTGTACCAGGGCTGATGGGGCTTGGGAAAGGTTAAGCTCCTGGCTGCAGGCTGGGGGCAGAGAGATGCTGAAATGTGCCAGACCCCTCCAAAGTGGCCTGGAGGAGCACTTCGGACAGGACAAGGAGGTAGCTCGCCATGATCCAGACCCAAAAGGCAGCAGGATGGACTCTGCTCACCAGCCTCTGCTGTCCTGGCACTAGAGAGATGATGTGAAACACGGGGTGCCAAGGGCACAGGCTCCAAGGGTCACCTCGGGGTGGGGGCACCCACGAGGCTCTGCTGCCTGGGGCCCTGACAGATCCCCTGGTGCTCCGTGACTGGTGTCTGATCTCTTCATACCTTGTGGCTGTGCACATAAAGTCTGTTTTGGTGGCAGTGTCTCATTTTACGCTCTGTGATTTCTTTGTGCTGCTATTGGCAGCCGGATGATGCCGAGGAGAAAGAGACATTCTAAGACTCACCCCCCTCCCCGTGTTTGGTTGTGTATTAAAAGGCGGTTGCTTTGTACGGTGGTGATGTTTGTTTTGACCTGAATCAGTGTCTGCCAATGTCCTCCCCGATTGAGCAGGTGCTGGGAAAAGCCCGGCCCTGGTGCGGGCTGTGTGACACACTCCAGAGGTCTCCAGCCCCTGTGGGCACAGGCAGCAGAGTGGTGTGACAGTGTCCCCCTGTCGCACCCCCAAACTGCCCTGTCAGGTGCTGGGGCTCACAGGTGGTTACACTCGATGCTCACACACACACACACACACAGGTTCCCGATGTCACTGCCATGCAGGGACTGCAGTGACACCAGTGCTCCCACCCCTCACCCGTGTGGGTGGGGGGCTCGCCGCCCCAACCCCGCCGCTCCCCCTCAGCCTCCATCCACCTCTCATCATCCCTACACCCCTCCTCACCTCTCAACCCCCGTTCAGCCCCCCACCTCCTTGCTCATCCCATCCATCCTCACCCTCCTCACATCCCCCCATCCTGCCTCACCTCCTAACCCCTCTTCAGACCCCAAATCCCCCCATTCCCCCCCTCCACACACCATCAACCCACCTCCCAATCACTCCCACCCCCTATGATCCCCTCATTCCCTCCTCATCTCCCCCCCACACCCCCTCACCTCCCAATCCCCCTTGACACCCCAAATCCCCCTTCAAGCCCCTCCTCCCACCATCGATCCCCGTACATCACCCCCACCCATCATCCCCCCACATCCCTCATCACCCCCTATTCCCCCCACCTCCCACTCCCCCTTCAGGCCCCAAATACCACTTCAACCACATCCACCACCATCCACCCCGCTCTATATCCCCCTTCACCCATCAGCCTCTTACTCCCCCACTTTCCAATCCTCCTTCCGAACCCAAATCCCCCTTCAACCCCCTCCATCCCCATCAATCCCCCTACATCCCCCTCATCCCCCCACATCGCCCTCACCCATCATCCCCTCATATCCCCCCTCACCCCTGCAGTTCCCACTCCACCTTCAGACCCCAAATCCCCCTTCAACCCTCCTCCACCACCATCAGTCCCTCTACATCCCCCCTCACCCATCAGCCCCCCACCTTCCAATCCCCCTTCAACCCCGTCCAAACCCATCAACCCCCCTACACCCCCTCATCCCCCCACACTCCGCTCAGCCATCACCCCCCTGCTCCCCCCCCACTCCCCCTTCAGACCCCAAATCCCCCCTTCAGACCCCAAATCCCCCTCACCCATCGCCGCCCCATATCCCCCCTCACCCCCGCAGTTCCCACTCCCCCTTCAGACCCCAAATCCCGCTCCTCCACAGCCAAGGTCCCCCCTCCGCATCCCGCCCCGATCCCCCCGGCCCCTCCCCTCCCCGAGGGCGGGCCGTTCCCGCTCCCGTTCCCGTTCCCATTCCCATTCCCGCCGGCTCTCCCCGAGGGAGCGGCGCCGGGCGCTGCCGGCCGGGCCATGTACGCGGGGCGCAGGCGGAGGAAGCCGCTGCCGCGGCCGTGAGTGTGGGCGAGGGGCCGGGGCTGAGGGGGGCGAGGGCCCGGGTGTCCCCGCTCCCGTAACGCGGCTGTGCCCCCCGGCAGGACGCGGCCGGGCGCGGCCGAAGGCGGCAGCTCCAACCCGTCCAAGCGGCACCGGGAGCGGCTGAACCGGGAGCTGGAGCGGCTGGCGGGGCTCCTGCCCTTCCCGCCCGACGTGGTGGCCGGGCTGGACAAGCTCTCGGTGCTTCGCCTCAGCGCCGGCTTCCTGCGCGCCAGGAGCTTCTTCGGCGGTAAGGGACGGACGGCTTCCCCCCGGGAATCGCGATTCCCCCTCGGGATCCCCTCTGAAATGAGCGGTGCGTCCCCCCCTGCTCCATCCCCTCTGGAACTGAGCGGTGTGTCCCCCTCCTGCCCCATCCCCCTCTGGATCCCCTCTGGAACTGAGCGGTGTCCCCCTCCTGCTCCATCCCCTCTGGAACTGAGCGGTGTGTCCCATCCCCTCTGGAACTGAGCGGTGTGTCCCCCCCTGCCCCATCCCCTCTGGAACTGAGCGGTGTGTCCCCCTCCTGCCCCATCCCCTCTGGAACTGAGCGGTGTGTCCCCCTCCTGCTCCATCCCCTCTGGAACTGAGCGGTGTGTCCCCCCGCTGCCCCATCCCCTCTGGAACTGAGCGGTGTGTCCCCCTCCTGCTCCATCCCCGCTGCCCCATCCCCTCTGGAACTGAGCGGTGTGTCCCCCCGCTGCCCCATCCCCTCTGGAACCATCCCCCCAGAATCCCGAATTTTGAATTTGTTGTCTTTTTTGTTTTCTTTACCTCCTAGAATTTTGTGTGGTTTTACCCTTGAATTTTGAGGGGTTTTTTTCCTCCCTCAATTTTTTTTTTCCTTTTCCCCCACACACCTTATGGGTTTTTCCCTCTCAAATTTTTATGTCTCTACCCTCCTCGAATTTTTGTTGGTTTGGTTTTTTCTTCCCTCCTCGAAATTTGTGGATTTCCCCCACCTGCCTCGATTTTTTGTGAATTCCCCCACTTGAATTTTGGGTTTGATTTTTTTTTCCCCTCCCCTTCAAATTTTCTTTTTTATTTTCCCCCTTGAATTTTGGGGTTACCCCCCCCCCCCCCCGAATTTATTTTCCCCCCCCCCTCTCAAATTTTGGTGGTCTTTTTCCCCCTTCCAATTTTGTGTCTTCCCTCCCCTCTCAGGAATTTTGTGTCTTAGAATCACCCCTTAGAATTTTGTTCCCCTCCCCCGAATATTTTGTGCTTTCCCCCGCTAGAATTTCATCTTTTTCCCTCCAGAATTTTGGTTTCTTTCCCCTGGAATTGCTTTTCCCCCCTTTCTGACCCCTCATCTCCTCGCTGTGCCCTCTCCAGCTGCCCAGCCCCGGTTGCATTGTGCCAGGCACTCATTTGGGATCGGAGGGATCTGGAGAGATGAAGCTGATTTTGTTCATGAGTTCTGCTGAAGTAGAACATTCCGGTTTAGGCTGGAGAGTTCCCGTGGCCCTGGACTGTGGCTGAGCCTGGTGCTACCCAGTTGGGAAGTTTCCCCATGCAAGTGACTTTTCCCCCTCTGTTAGGGTAGACTTGGTGTGCTGACAGTGAGTAATAATTCCCTGTGATGTGGTTACAGTTTATCTGGGAACCTTTGATTTTTGGGAGCCATTCCACTGCACTGTAATTGTAATTACTAGGAGCCCACAGGATGGCATTGAGGCATCCCTGGGTTTTCCTGATGAAGTAGCAGTGCCTTGAGAATGCTGCATGTGGCCACAGAAACACCACAATTTCCCAGTTTAACTCCAAATCACTGAATATATTCAATACTTCCTTTCCCCCCCCTTTTTCCGTTCTTTAAACTGCGCTTGAAGGATTGACCAGCAGGTGAGCTGGAAAAGGAATGGCCAGGGAGAGTTGTTTGCCTTGGAGCATTAGGTCAGTCTGTTGGGCTGTACTGGCTGTGTTTTCCGTGCTGGTTTTGCCCTGGAAAGGATTTGGAATGCTGTCTGTGAGGATGCTCTGAGGCAGAGGACAGTCGGTCCCGCTGTTTTGAAGGCTCCCGCCCTGTGGGCTGGGACTTCATGACTTTGGAAGTGCCACACCAGGAGCTGTTTTGGGGTTTATCATCCTTTCCAGGCAGATTGTACTGGGATGCTGCCCCAGCTCAGCCAGGGAAGGGCGAGCATCCCTGGGAACATGGTCCTGCTGCTCCACAAACATCCTGCTAGGGCTGTGTGTCCTGGGGCTTGACATTCCCACATCCCTGACACCGTGGGTGACTGGTTGAAATTTACTGCTCTGAGATTCTCTCTCATTTTTTCTTCCCCCCCCCCCCTCATTCCATCTGGCTTGATCTCATGGCTCCAACTTCCCGACTGCCTGAGGCTGTGGGACGGATGGTGCCCGCTCCTTTCTGCTTTGAGGCAGGTCACTGTAATTCAGGGGAGGGAGGGAAGGAGGAAAGCCTCATCCTTTTAGAGGCAAATAGTGATTGCAGACCTAGTTGAGTCTCTCCTGGTGCTTTAAAACAAAATAATAACTAAAAAAAAATCCTGCAGAGGAGCCCTGGGCAAGCTCATCGACAAAACTGAATGATTTTAAGTGACTTTATTCCTTTTGGAGTGAATGCTGGAGTGGTGTGGCTGTGCTGGAGCTGAGATAAAGTTCACCTTAGGAAGGCTCCTGTTCAAAATACTCTCTTTATTCCTTCCTCTCCTTTTTCCTTCTCGGCTATCTACATGTTTAGGTTATTTTTTCCCTTGGTCTGTCAGGGAGCAGGGTTAGGAGGGGCACCTGGAGGCCGGGAAGGCTCATGTGCTCCAAGTCCTGCTCAGCATCCCTGGAAGTGTAAAATGGGATCCCGAGGAGACAGCTGTAGCTGCACAAGTCCTGGGTGAGATCAGATCAGAAAACACCAGTGGTTTGGGGGCTTTCTGTGTTTATTGGGAGCAGCCAGCATGGTAGGAGGCAGCTCAGAAACAGGCTGTGTAAACCCTGGAATGGAGCAGGGAGTGAGGAGGAGGAGCCCTCATGTCCCTCACTCCAGTGTGTCTTGAGCGCTCCCTGAAAGCAGACCATGGGAAAGCAAGGATGGGAACTGGGGTGTGCTGCCATGGATTGTGAGGAGAAACATCTGAAGCAGGTCTCAGGTGTTGCCCATGACCTCTGACAGCAATTCACCCAGCAGGGTTATGCCAGCCGCCGTTTCTCCAGCCGGAATAAATAAATAATTATTGATTTATTAATTATTAATTGATTGGTTTTAATTTTATTTCAGCATCTTGGGGAAGTTTGTATAGGCTTAAGTGATTAAAAGCAGGTGGGCTGTAGATCTTGGTCACTGGTAAAATCTTTGGGAGCTCCTCTTGGTTTTTTTTTCAGGCTCTTGGTCACCTTCTGGCCATGTGATAAATTCCTCAAAAGGCAGAGCTCCACAGCTCTCCTTAGACACATACCTGCATTTTTAATCCTAGAATATTTTAGTTTTAAAGCCCACCTCATTCCAACCCCCTGCCATGGGCAGGGACACCTTCCACTAGCCCAGGCTGCTCCAAGCCCCATCCAGCCTGGCCTTGGATGCTTCCAGGGATCCAGGGGCAGCCACAGCTTCTCTGGGCAACCTGTGCCAGGGCTCACTACCCTTCCAGGGAAGAATTTCTTCCCAATATCCCATCTAACCCTGCCCTCTGGCAGTGGGAATCCATTCCCCCTTGTCCTCTCACTCCAGGCCCTTGTCCCAAGTCCCTCTCCAGCTCTCCTGGAGCCCCTTTAGGCACTGGAAGGGGCTCTCAGGTCTCCCTGGAATCTTCTCTTTTCCAGGCTGAACACCCCCAGCTCCTCCAGCCTGGATCCAGAGCAGAGGGGCTCGAGCCATCAGAGCATTTTGGTGGCTCACTCTAGACTCACTCCAACAGCTCCATGTCCTTCTTATTTTGCTTTTCCAGCAGTGAACCTGCTGTTCAGCCGTCAGAGGTGGCTGAGATGCTGTGTGCAGGAAGCACCTCCATGTGCCTTTATCTGAACAGTGGAGTTTTGAACATTGTTTCAGTGAGATTTTACCAGGAGGTCTTTGATTTGTTAAAAAGACACATTTTGCCTTTGGGCATGAGGATTTTTATACTTCATATGGCCTTAAGTGATGCTGCCCCTGTTGCCTCTCTGCCTGTCTGGGGGCACAACTAAATGCCTGAAGTTCTATGGCAGGAATCAGAGGATTTAAGGCTGCTCAGTGTTCTGTTGTTTAATCTTTGGAGTGGTTTAGAGATCATGAAACACCGTCTTTATTTATCAAAACAATCCTTTCCTCAGGCTGAGTACTGGGCTGGTGTGTCTGCTGTGCTCCTACTGCCACCCTGATGCCAAGTGGTGGCTTTCTGCAGGTCTTTGGAAGTGCAAAGGACAAGAGCATCCATGTGTGTGTTTGTCTACTAATTCTGTTCAACTTTTGTGCATGATCTTTCCAGGGTAACAGAGCAGGGAGCAGTTCAGTGCCCGGTGTTTGCCATGTGTGTTCAGCATCTCTGGGAAAGGAGGGAACTTGGCTGTGGTCTCCTCCTGGAGCCTCCTGATCCACGTCAGGATGGGATAGGCTTCTCTTGTGATGGAGCAGCACTGCTGCTCTCCGTGAAATTCCCAGGTGCCTTTCCCAGGCCCCATTGCCTGAGTTTGCAATCCCAAGGCTTTCTGCTGCTGGGAGCTTAGGTGCAGGGCCATGGGAGGGATGGAGACACTGGGAAACGTGTCCTGCCAGAGAGGTGAACCACTCCTGGCCAGTGCTCCAGCTCATCCCACGTCCCATCCTGCTGCTAAGGCAGCACTGTCCATAACCCAGCACCATTAGCCTGGACCGGGGGGAGCTGAGGTTGGCTTCCATCAGTGCTGGTTGACTTCTCCTTTCCTATCCAGGTCTCTTCCTCTACAACAGTCCCCCCAAGTGTCTTATTTCCTTCCCCCCTTGGTGAACAAACATTTTTAATTGTCACTTGCCCCCTTACCCTTCCTCCCTGCTCTGCAGGAGGCTCTTTTACCATGTGGAGTTTGGTGGAGGTTGGGGCTGTGCCGCAGGGCTGCGGCTGCCCAGAGCTGAGGGATCTGCGTCTGCCTCGAGCCCGGGGACCCCTCCTCTGTCCCCCATAATGCTGAGGACTGTCCTTGGGGCGGTGCAGCAAAGCCAAGCCACCAAACAGCCCCACTCCTGCCATCCTCCCCTCTCTCTCCCCTACCCCGAGTCCCCACCCTGTTGGTGGCCCGTGCCCCCACTCTGGGGTCTGCATGGCACAGCACATCATTCCAGCCATGTACCAGCATCTTATCCCAGCACGGCACAGCATGTCATTCCAGCCATGTACCAGCATCTTATCCCAGCACGGCACAGCACGTCATTCCAGCCGTGTGCCAGCATCTTATCCCAGCACGGCACAGCATGTCATTCCAGCCATGTACCAGCATCTTATCCCAGCACGGCACAGCATGTCATTCCAGCCATGAACCAGCATCTTATCCCAGCACAGCACAGCATGTCATTCCAGCCATGAACCAGCATCTTATCCCGGCACAGCATGTCATTCCAGCCGTGTGCCAGCATCTTATCCCGGCACAGCACAACATGTCATTCCAGCCATGTACCAGCATCTTATCCCGGCGGTGCCTGGCGGCTGCTCCCCTCTAATCCCTCCCCGTTCCTCCCCTTGGTGCCAGGGCCCAGCAAGCACTGGTGGCTGATGGAGGAGCGGTCCCTGTCTCTTCTGCCTCCCTCACCTTCTGGAAAGGGGGAGAGAAGAAGGAGAGATGCTGCAGGGGAAGGTTTGCTGTCTCTCTCTGAGTGGGGATTTGTTAGCCAAAAAGGAAGATGCCTCCGAGGCACCTTGTCATGTGGCTGTCGGGTGCCATCTGTGTTGCTTGGGCCACTTAAACTCCTGGTGGGAGGTCAATTGGCAGATGTCAAAACGGGCAAGGGCTCAGTTTGGAGAAGTGTCTCTCGCAGTTTGTTCCTGCAGCGTGCTGGGAAGGGTGTCCAAGCTGCGCCTCCCACCCTACAGCAAGCCTGGCCCTTCTGGTGTGTGAGAGCACTCACTTGCCCCTGGGTGTCCAGCTGGGTGTCCCCCGGGGGCCCTGTACCTGTCACAAGTCATGTGGCACCGACATTCAGCAATTGACTTGCAGCCTTCATTTCATGGGATTTCTCTGGATGCTCTCAGTCAGCTCTGGGGTGTATAAACTGTAGGAAGAGCAGTAGGAAAAGGTCAGTCCATGGTGCCAGGAGGTGCATGTTTGAACCCCACTGTGAGCCTTGCTGCCAGCCAGCACTGGGCTAATTCTGCCTGGAAATCCTCAGAGATGCAGATGCACCTCTGCCCATGAGCAGCATCCTGCCTGGATTGCTCGGCTTGCCAGCGGCCTCTGGGCAGCTCAGATGCATTGCTGGCTGGGAGGAGAGGAGGAAAACACCCTGGCATGTGCTGAGACCTTGGAAATTTTTGGCTCCAGGTGGACTACCAGCTGCACAGCCTGTGATCGTGGATCAGATGTAGCCGTCGTCCTGGGCCGCGCGTGGTTCTGAGCTCGGCGTGAGCACGTTTTATATGGAAGGTTAAGGTCGTGTATCCAAAACTCAGGCAGTTTGCCTCGCCCACGCATTTTTAAAAGATGACGCTCCTGTGGATATTGAGGGCTTGGGGATTTTCCCTGAGTCCTCTTAAAATCTTAGGTGGCTGCTGTAGCATCAATGTGCAGCCTCAGGGCTGAGCTTCACCCTCAAAACACTGATATGAATCCAGACTGTCATTGCTGGAGCTGTGACAGCCCAAAAAGTGCCTAAGCTGCAGTTGGGTCAGACTGGAAAAGTGTTTTTAATTATATCATTATTACAGACTGTATAACTGTGCCCCTGGAACCTCTGCTTAGGGGTGAGGCCTTGAGATGGGATGTGTGGGACTAACTAACCTTGTTCACTTTGTCTGCTCTCCTTCCTTCTGAGCTGTTCAGCCAAGCACTGCAGAGCTGTAGCAGTGAAGCCTAAGGGATGGTTTAAGAAAATAAAGCCTGGTCCTGTGATCACCCTGCTCTCTTAATTGCCTAGGTAATGAGCTGGCCTTGGAGGAGCAATTTAAGCTGGAAAAGTCTTGTGACTTCCCTTAGGTAAGCAGTTTTCCTGCTGTGCGCTTTCCTTGCCAAGTATTTTTCCCTGGCTCTCATAAGAGTCGCTGGTAGGGAGCTCTTGGGGGTCCCTGGGGTTCACTGCCACCTCAGTGGCTGCCGGGGTGTCTCAAGGCTCCCTCAAAGGAAAGCACGGGAGCAGAGCTGGGAAGAAACTCCTGGTTAGGGTGTTGGGCTGGGCTGATCCTTCCTGGTCTAGTGGAAGGTGTCCCTGTCCATGGTGTGGGGGGCTGGAACCAGATGGTGTTTAAGGTCCTTTCCAACCCAAACCGTTCTGTGGTGGACACCTAAAGCTCCTGAGGGATGAGCAGTGGGAGCAGAAGAGTTCAAACCGCTGCTGATGCTGCAGGAGGAAGGGAAAGCCTGGCAGGTCCTTGTCATCTTTGTCCTTGTTTAAACTTCTGCACGTGCCTCTCCCTTTGAGACCCAAGTGCCTTTGGTGACACAACAAAAAGCCACACGTGGTTAAGGCCTCCTTGCTTCTAAAAGTGCAATTAGATCTGATAAGAGGCCATCCATTATTCACTGTGCGTGTTCGCAGAGGGTGGTGTATCCACACCGTTCAGGCAGGGATAAATAATTCATCTGTTTAATGAAATTTGTGTCAACAGGGAGCTGTGGCAGGTATTAAGTTAAGTAAAACCGTAGTATCCATTAGGAATAAGCAAATGGAAAGTCAAGAAGTAGTTTCCAGTTGCTAGAAAATGGGCTTTGTACAGCTCTGATGAGAAACCAACTGAGGCGGGGAGGAGACTGGGTTGAGCGTGGCAACCAAGAAGGCATTTGGGCCAAATTTTGATCCCTTTGCATCACAGAATCATAGAATAGTTTGGGTTGGAAGGGACCTTAAAAGCTTATTTTGTTTTACCCCACTGCCATGGGCAGGGACACGTTTCACTAGACTAGGTTGCTCCAAGCCCTGTCCGTTTTAAAGGAAAATGTTGCTCTGGCTGGGGCAACACCACGTTTTCCTTTAAGTGATTCTTAAACATGAAACAACCTCAGTTTATTCAAAAGAAACCCAAAACGCTGAGTGGTTGGTTGTTGGGGTTTTTTTCTGAATTTCCAATATTTTCTTTCTTCTTTGCAATAAAGTGCAGGAAAACAATTTTGAGGGGCTGTACTGAGCAGCAGAGCTGCAGGTCCCTCTGCCTGTGAGCATCTCAAAGCTGGAGGGGTGGGTGGGAATCTGGAGGTCCCTCGTGGTAAGGTCTATACTCCCATGAGTGGAAGACCAGCTTTTCAGGGAATTGCCACAAAAAGGCAATTAATGTAATATTCAATCTCTCCTTCTCCCTGAGAGTGACTGATACACACTGGGGCTTGCAGGGAGCACTATTACCAAAATCCTTCTCTCTCCCCTCCCCAAGGCCTGCTCCCACTAACAGTGGCCGTGCAGACGGCCCAGCCCTTGCCTGCAGCCCTTGAAGAGCAGTGAATTAGTTTGGTTTCCTGCTCCTGCTACTCCTGCATTGACACCTGGGGCAGGTTTGGGATCGAGTTGTGTTGTTTTCCTCCTCTGCAGTCAGCAGACGATGTGAAACTGCCCCCACCGGGAGCTTTTGCCCTGTGGAGGGAAGGGGGGCTGGGAGATATCCTCTCAAAAATGTTAATTCCCGCTTGGTGGTGCAGAGATTTCTCAGGTCTGCAAAGCCCTGGCAGGTTCAGGAGTTCACTGGCAAACCTGGTAGGCAGTGAGGTGTCCCTTCAGCACCACGTGAAACAGCTTCCCAGGCTGAGTGCCGAGGGAAGCACCTGGAGGTGGAGGGAGGAAAGCCACCTCCTTGGCCCCCCCAGCCCTCCATTTCCTGGGGGTGACAGCAGCGGGCCAGGCAGCAGAGTCCTGGTGAGCACCGTGGGCACCTGTGTGTGAGGATGACCAGGGGCAGGGAGCATCCTCCTCCCCTGGGGAGGCACATCGGGCAGGGAGTTTGTTCCTCGGAGATGGGACTGGGCAGGGAGAGAATTTCTTCCTCTCAGCTAAAAGGCTTTTTGTGGCAAAATAGCCTGCAGGGCCTGGCAGAAGCTGTATTTTCTTTTTCTTGGAAGAAATAGCAAGAAAATTGCGCAAGCCTTGCTGCTTTCAGGTGACCGACTTGTCTCTCCTCACCTTTCTCCTTCCAGCAGCAAAGGCGATGCCGGTGGCCAGAGGGAGCCCAGCAAAGGCCACTTCTCTCCTTTTTTTTTTTTTTTTCTCTCCCCTTCTTTTTATTTTTTTTTCCGCTGAAAATTGCGCAGCGAGGGCAGAGGTTGCCCCTCGTCTCGCTGCCCTGCGTGAGTGCTGTGCCGGGAGGGCACCTTTCCCGGTCCCTGCTCTCCGGGTGGGGGGAGGATGTGGCGGCGGTTCCCCGGCTCCTCTCCGCCCCGTCAGCCTGATGTGCTGTGACAGTTCTGCTGAATTGCTGACCCGAGGGGCTGCGAGGGGCTATTTATGGGCAGACAAAGCCGGGGCACACCGGGCAGGAGGCCAGCCGGGGGTGGCCACACCCAGGAGCAGGTCGTCTTTGGGGTTCCTTGGGTGACTCGGTGGAAAAGGCGCTGTTTGGTGAAGTCGGCAGGGAAACCCCCATGGGAACTGTGGTTTATACGAGAGCAGCCCTCACGCCCCAGTGGTTCGATCCCGTTTGCAGGAGCAGGTTGGGTTTGATGGCAGGAATCTGTACTGAGAACAACAGGCTCTCCTCTGCTTTTACCCCAGAGCCCAGGTGCTGATAGCAAAGTCTTATTTTTAGCCGTCGGAGTTAAGATTTCCTTTTGCAGAGGTAATATCAAACCATTAAACCAGACCCCTGAGCAGAGGGCAGCACCCTTTAGCTGCTCTCCTGTCAGCCAGGTTTATTTTTATCTCACACCTCTGGCACAGCAGGCTGGGAGCTCGCAGAGGAGGACTGGAGACCTTTAATAATTCATAACTCCTACATTTTGCTCCCAGCGATCGGAAAAGCCGGAAGGGCGCTGGCACAAACCTGCTCCATCCACACCACAGGACCGTTGTGGCCCTCTGCTCTCGTGCTGCTCTGCCCCATGGCCTGTCCCTGCCTGGGGTTTGTGTTGGGCTCCAGCCTGGGCAGGGGACCCCGGATGGTCCCTCGTGGTGGGATGGCATTTGGGGTGAGACAGAGCGAGGCCACGCTCAGGACCGACCCGTGGGTGGACAAACACCTCAACCCTGGTGTCGGCCCATCCGTGTCCACACAGCTCCTGACATCATCTGGGCAGGCTGAGCTCGAGGGGAATTTCCAGAAGCAGGGGGTTTGCTGCCCTATCAGGTGTTTTTCTCGTAATGTTAGAGCTGGGACATGCTTTGCCTTTGGTTATGGAGCTGAGTCGATCTTTGGGATGGTCCTGTGCCTGGTGGAAGAACATTTTGTCCCCAAAGCCTGAGGTGTGTACTGGTGAGGCTCTGCAGACCACAGCATCCCTCCTTATTCCCACCCCCCTGCGAGCCAGTGCCTACTGAGGGTGTGGAGGGCTTTGGGATGCAAGGGGAGCCCTGGCAGTGGACGAGGGGGCCATGTGCCTTTGCCACGTGCTTGCCTTCCCAGCAGAGAAATGCTGTTGCATGGGGGGGCTCCACAGTGGAGACTGAACCACCCTTTCTCTCATGGGTGCCCCTGGTGGTCCTGGAAGGCTGAGATGCAGCTGGAACATCTGCCTTTTGCAGCACCCGAGTCCTTCGGGACCTGCTCCACGCGGATGGAGGAGCTGATTTGCGGCAGCTGCTTTGGCAAAGCACAGGGTGAGCCGAGTGTTACAGAGCCTGGTTTTGTTTATGTGCCGGTGGCTGTTGCCTTCTGAGTCGCTGCTCAGTCTCTGCTCACAGCTTTGCTCCCCGTGACAGCTTTTTGGGCCATTAAATTGCTTCCAGGGTCCACTTGTTCCCGTTGCATCTGAGCCTGTCAGCTCTGTGGCACGTGTAGCACGGGAGCTGGGAAAGGCAAATCCAAAAGAGCTCTTACCCTCTCTGAGCACTGGCAGGCTGCAGTGGTGCTGCAGCTGGTGCCTCACACCTTTCCTTCCACATTCCAGGGGGAGCAGCTGGTTTAGCAGCAGGCAAATGCTGTCCTCTGTCCTCATGGTGCTGGCAAGAAGCTTCCCAGCTTTCCTGCAGCTTCCTCTGTCTCCTGGACAGGCCTGTCATGCGCAGGCTTTTAATATTATCCACCCTAAAATATCCTCAGGATTTGTCCTCTTGGGGAGCACAGAGCAAAATTTGCAGACACATCTTTTAGTTAAACTGAGTGACAGATTTCCTCATCCATATGGATTGTGCATCGACCACTATTAGATCTCGGATGTCTGTGTTTGTATCCATGTGTTTTCCGTGTTGTTTTTCTCCCACTGTGAGCTGTGACTTGCCTTAATTTGGTTGAATAAACTCACTGTGCTGCTGAACTGTAACAAGACATCATTGACTGAGCTACATCCTTCAAAATGGCACATTCCTCATCCTGGAAGAGTGGAGGGCAGGCTTTTGCTGCTGTTGGTCCTGCAGAGCTCCGGGCTTGGGGCAGAGCGACTGGAAAACTGGAAAAGGAGCTGGGGTGCTGGTGACAGTGGCTGGACATGAGCCCAGTGGCTGAGGGAGCTGGGGGGGCTCAACCTGGAGAAAAGGAGGCTCAGGGGGGAACTTCTGGCTCTGCAACTCCCTGACAAAAGAGGGGAGCCAGGGGGGTCGGGCTCTGCTCCCAGGGAACAAGGGACAGGAGGAGAGGGAACGGCCTCCAGCTGTGCCAGGGGAGGTTTAGACTGAATGTTAGGAAAAATTTCTTAACTGAAAGGGTGGTCAGGCATTGGCACAGGCTGCCCAGGAAATATCCCTAGAAATGTTCAAAAGACTTGTGGATTGGCACCTGGGGACATGGGTTAGTGGTGGACTTGGCAGTGCTGGGGGAACGGATGGACTGGATGATCTTGGCTGTCTTTTCCAACTTCAACAATTCCGTGATTTTATGACTCTGATGCCTACCTGCTTTAAGGATCCCCGGCTTTAACTGCTTATTACTTGTAGGTCATTAAAGTTCCAGGAGGGAAAAAAGAATGGAAAAAAACCAAACAAACAAACCAAAACAGTTCAAGGTACTGGGGAAAATGTCCTGTTAAAATCGGCTCTTTGAGGGGCGAAGCAAAGGGCTGTGACTCCATGGTGGCTTCCCCTGGCACAGCATTGTCCAGCTTTGCAGCCAGGTCCACTTTTGAGATGTTCATGATGGTGGGTTGTGTGTGCTCCTGCAGCACTGATGTCCCTTCCCTTTCCTTCGTGCAGTGGCTCTGAAGAATGGCGGTGCCAAAGAGGCGGAGAGGGATGGAGACTGCGGCAACAGACCCGCTCCAGCCTCGGCAGCCGTGCCGGAGGGAGAGCTGCTCCTACAGGTTAGTGCTCCTCACTGGCCACCTCTCTCTTGCAAATACCTTCAAGGGATTTTCCTCTTGGCCCTTTTCCAGCTCGTTTGAGTTTTGCCCTAAAAGCAGGCTGTTCTGTTGCCGGTGGCAGGTGTTGTGGTGAAGCCGTGGTTCTGTGTGGTGTAGCTCTCTGTGCTTGTGACTGAGCAGAGGTGTAAGACCTCCTCAGGTCCCTGGGGAAGAAACTGTGTTGCTGCTCTCCTGCTTTTCCCATCGTTCCTGGAGAAAATTTGCATCTGTAAATTGTCCACATGTAGGAAACATCTTGGTAGAAGCAGTGCTGGATTTCTGAGCACAGAGATTCATCTCTGTTTCTTCACTCTCATGTGTAAATGTGCCATAGGTGTTATGTGGGAGCCAGGGTGTTTGAGTGCTGTTTTCAGCATGGGCACACTGGTCCTGACTCGAGCATGTTGTGCAAACACTGGTGAAAACAGGGAAGAAAATGTCATGGGAGTCTTTCCTGATTTTGCGGCAGTGATGCCACTCAGTACGTAGACAGGTGCTGATTGTGTGCTCAGCCCACAGTCCCAGGGTGTATCCCAGGAGCTCTGCCAGAGCTCCCTTGGTGATGCTGGAGACAAGGCTGGGGATGCTGCAGCATGGTTGGCTGAGCCTGCTGCTTCCATGGTTTATTCAGAGATGCAGGAGATGACCTTCTGTCTCCAAACTGTGCGCGGTGAATAGGAGGAGGTCAGGCTCTGGCAGTGCAAGGTCCTGCAAGGACACAGGTCTCCCCTCCCCGCCTGGCACCCGGGCACAGGCTGCAGCTCTGACCCCTGCCTGGCTGGCCTCCAGCATGGGACAAGCATGCTGGGCAGCCCCAGCTCCCCTCCAAATGCTCACTCAGCAGGAATTGTAATTACTGTCCTGCTGAAGAGCTGAGGAGCCAGGATCTCCATGTCTAGGGAGAGAAGTGCTAAAGCCAGGCTAGTTAACAACCAAAAAACTGAGGGTTTTCCCTCAGGATGTAACAAAACTTCTCAGCAGGGCTTGCTGGGGGTTGATTCCTGCTCAGTAACTCCTCCCAGAGCTGGATGCCATCCTTTTAGAGGTACCAAGCTGGGCATTAAAAGCTCTGGGTGTAGGTTTGGCTCTCCCAGGGGTCTGTCAGTGGGATTCTGGATGTGGCAGGGGCTCTGAATCTGCCTTCATGCCCCAAGGAGATGCTCCTACGTGTTTATAAACCTACTTCCATCCAATCCATCACCTCTGATGTCCAAAGTTCCTTTGTCTCTTGGTCCACTCTGATTCTTCCCTTCTCCTCCTCTGAAATTGCTCAAAGGGTTAAAGTGCATTTGGCAGCACTAATTAACCTCTGCAGCAGATTCCCACACACTGAGATCAACCCCAGTAAATAGAGAGAGCATTTGTGCCCGGAATAAAGGGAAGGAGAGGGGGGAGAAACACCGACCTTGACAATGAAACAGGAGTTGGCAGCAACAATAGCTGGACTTGGCTGAGCCTACACGCCAGACCCTAATTAATCCTGATGTCTGTGCATTATGGAGTGGAGGAAGCAGCCAGGGCTGGCTACTGTGGCTTCCCTGCCAGGTTAGCGGTACAGGATGGTTTTGGCTCTGGGGCTTCTGGGGTCCACATGCAAGACCCTGCCTTGCAGAGGGCTCCTGCTCCCTGCTGGCAGTGTGTCCCCACGGGGACCTGTTGCCCTTAGGGAGGGGTGGCCACGGGGTGCTGTCAGGGCAGTGAAAGCTCTTTGGCTTCTGGGGAGGTAAACCAGTGATTTTCATGGGTTTTCATGACCTTTGCTCTTAGGCAGCGCTGTGGGCTTGAAGGTTTAAACTGGATGTCTGTCAGGATCGTTTCAGAGTTGGGGAAACTGAGTCACAGTGATTTCTATCACTTGGGCTCAGGGAGGACTCCTGTGGGCCTGCTCTCTGCCCTGGCAGGGGGATGACGAGGTCTTCAAAGCACTGGGCTCTGTGCCACAGAGACTTGCAAAGGTTGGTGCTGTGCCTGCAGCACTTAAGGATGCTTCCCTGGATCCTGCCAGTGCCTGTGTCAGCAGTGGTCTTCTGCCTGTCAGCTCCTGCCTGGTGCCAGAGAGCAGGGATGAAAAGCCATGCCCCCTGGGACAGCAGCTGCACTCCCAAACTGGTAGGGAAGCTCCTCTGCCCCTTGTAGTCTTCTCCAGGTGCAAAGACTCGGCCTGTCCTCCCTCCTGCTTAAAAAGAAATTGGCATTTCAGAAATCAGATGGTTTTGCTGCAGTTTCAAAAACCTTTTCCATTTCCACTGGTTGAGGCTCTCTCAACACTGGGTTGGCCACCTCGGGGAGGGAGAGGGCAGGGGAGACAACACCTTCCTTGGCCTTGCTCTTTGCACTCCATGGTCCTTCTTCAGGCCACTCCTCTGGCACCTGAGGAGGACAGGAGGGATGCAGACGAGGCCAGGACTGGGTAGGTTTCTCCCAAACCAGTATCCCCATCCACAAGCAGCAGCAGGGAATGCCCAGCCAATGCTGGCACCACTGTGGTGGGTTTGCTCTCCCCTGAACATCCCCTGGCTTTTCCAGCCTCATGCAGCCACCCACGGCTGCCAAGACCCTCCTGGGCCATGAGAAAGGTGGGACCTATGAGAGCAGAGCCACCTGGGTAGACACAGCACTAATGCAACCAACATGAAACGCTGGTTTGATTCCGGGTTGTTGGAAGGGCTCATTTCCACCAGAATGGACCAGTTCTTGATGGTGTCCACTCCTGTTCTGCAAGCGGGTCAGAGATTTTTATTTGCTCTTCACATAGGATGAGTGTAAATGTCCTCCAAAGCTGAGTCTGAGTGAATGCTCCCAGGATGGAAGCAAAGTTTTCCATCAGTTTGGATTGGGATACGCTCGGGCACCTGTACGGAAGAGCTGCATGACCTCAGGGAAACCCAGAAGGTGCTGTCTGTGGTGGCTCAGCTCCCTGCCAGCTGGGGCCAGCCAGGACTGGGGTGACCAGTGTCCTGCTGGGCAAGAGTGATGTGAGTGTGACAGGTATGTCTCCTCTCTCCCACAGGCACTGAATGGCTTCGTGCTGGTGGTGACATCAGAAGGGCTGATATTTTACTCCTCGCATACGATTCAGGACTATCTGGGATTTCATCAGGTCAGTGGGACTCCTCTGGCTCGCTGTGGTAGGTTTGCAGAGTCGAGTTTTCCTTGGTGGTGGAGAAGAGCCCCAAGTTCCCTGCCAGGAAGAGGCTCTGCAGGGGTCACGGGGTCTCAGGGGGCTGTTTGGGGCTTTTCCTTGGTCTTGTGAATTTGGACCCCGTATTGCCAGACGTGGTCACTGATAGGTGCCAAAGGACTTCTTTGGCCCACAGATGGACTTCTTTGGTCCACCAGCCATGTTGATGGGCCATGAGGTTTCATGGCCATGGTGAGACGTCTGGGGTTCCCTGCCCAGTTTGTTTTGGGCACCCACTCCCCTGGTGGCCGCTGGTAAATCCCATAAGGCTCCAATGCTTTCTGGTTATCTTGGGCACCCCGGTAACCTGGAAGGCACTAGATCAGGTTTACAGGGAAGTGGGACTTACCTGCAGTCCCTCAGTTGCTGTGGTTTGGTGTTGCTCCCACACAGCTGGCTATCCCCAGCATCTAGGGTAGATGAGGACTGTCCACCTGAGCAAAGGGAGCAGGTCCCAGAGCCTTATTCTTTTGGGAATAGTGTAGGGATAAGGTGGCTTTGCTGCTGTTTTGTTCCCAAACCATGTTTTCATCTTATCCCATAAGTCAGCTTTAGGATTTTGAAAGACATCATGTTACAGGGGTGAGAGTGTAACAGGGAAGCTGTATTGGCTCTTTAGGACTGGGAGGGAGGTCAGGCCCAACGTGGGCAAGGGGTCCTTAGAGCCAGGTGTGCTCTCTATTCCCACCGGCATCAGTGTTGGTGGAAGGCCTTGTTTGGCCAGCTGGGGCCCTGACGGGCTGTTTCCAGGTGGGACATGAAAACTGGCACCCAGGGACAGGCTGCAGAGCTCACAGGTTGCGTTTTCCCTCCAGACAGATGTCATGCACCAGAGTGTCTTCGAGCTCATCCACACCGAGGACCAGCCGGAATTCAGGCGCAACCTCCACTGGGCCCTCAACCCACCACACGCTCCCGAGGGTGAGCCTTCCCCAGGAGGTAAATGTAGGTTGGCATCCTAGTTGGCATGAGATGTGTGGCTCCCCAGGTACACAGTGGGAGCAGAGCTTGCTACTTGCCTATGTCTGTGTGGCTCAAGCCATGGCTTCATCCAAACATTGTGGCTTTTCCCGAGTTTCTGTTGCTGTGATCACTGCAAACTGATGCAGTGCCCAACGCTGGGGACCTCCAGCCCTTTCTAGGGATCTCCAGCCATCTCTGGGGTGAATCCTTGCTTGATCTTCTCTCAGTCCATCTCTTCCACAGGGGGGAAAAGCCTTGGCTCTTCTACTGTGATCTACAAGCCGGATCAGCTGCCCCCAGAAAACTCCTCCTTCCTGGAAAGGAGCTTTGTGTGCCGTTTTCGCTGCCTCCTGGACAATTCCTCTGGCTTCCTGGTGAGTGCAGACCCTCCACAGCAGGAGGGTGGGACAGGCTCACGCCAGGGGTTCATATCGCTGCTGAAGCAAGTTACTCTTGGAAGACCTTTCTACCATGTGCAGTATCTGCTTGTCTCAGCAAGGAGACTTCCCCTGTTTTCCACAGGCTTGGTCTGGACCTGCAGCCTCTCCATGTGTGTCTTGTTCCTCTCCTCTCAGGAGAGGAATCCTGAACAAAAGTGCTTTTCCACCATGTGTTTAACTTGTTTTTTCTGTTAAAGATGTGTCTTTAAACCGAGTAGGTGGTGTTCATCCCTCCTCCTCTCTGCTGCAGAGCACTGGATTTGGAAGGACAGGTCACAAGGGTGGTGAGGCCCTGGCACAGGTTGCCCAGAGAAGCTGTGGCTGCCACATCCCTGCTGAGAGTGTTCAAGGCCAGGTTGGATGGGGCTAGTGGAAGGTGTCCCAGCCCATGGCAGAGGCTTGGAATGAGATGATTCTTAAGGTGCTTCCAAAACCAAACCATTCTACAATTCAGTGATTCTATTTACACCAACTCTGCAGACACACATCTTGCTTTCAGTGCAGCTCTGCTCCCTCTCTTCTCTCTTCATCCGCTTCTCTGCACGATACTGAGCTTTTCTTCTCTTCCCAGGCTTTAAACCTGCAAGGCAGGCTGAAATTCCTTCATGGGCAGAACAAAAGGTCCGAAGACGGGTCTGCACTGCCCCCCCAGCTCGCTCTCTTCGCCATCTCCACCCCGCTGCAGCCCCCGTCCATCCTGCAGATCCGCACCAAGAACATGATCTTCAGGACCAAGCACAAGCTGGACTTCACCCCCTTGGCGTGCGATGCCAAGTAAGCAGCAGAGCTGGTTCGAGGGGTGGTGCTGTGGGCTCCCAGCGCTTCATCCCCCGGCACAGCCGTGAGCTGGGTGTGTTCCCCGTCCCCCGCAGGGGGAAGATCGTCCTGGGCTACACGGAGGCGGAGCTGCGGATGTGCGGCACCGGCTACCAGTTCGTGCACGCCGCGGACACGCTGTACTGCGCCGAGAACCACGTCAGGAGTAAGAGGCCCTGCCCTGGCCACTTGTGCCCACCCCTAGTGCTGAGGAGTGGGCTGGGACCATGGGCAGCTCCCTTGGCTGCCGTGTCAAGCCCAGGGGCTCTTTCCCTGTAGGATGCTTTACTGTATGCTTTGCTGTGGGGCTCCTGTCACTGCAGGGAGCTTGGGGTGGAGATATCAAGCTCTTAGAGACTGTCCAAAGGAGGCAACAAAGATGGTGAAGGGCCTGGAGGGGAAGCCGTGGGAGGACACTGAGGGCACTTGGTGTGTTCAGGTGGAGCAGAGGAGACTGAGGGGAGACCTCAGTGCAGTTCCACCTTTCTGGGCAGGGGCAGAGGAGGGACAGGGACTGAGCTCTGCTCTTTGGGGACCAGGGACAGGACCCAGGGAATGGCCTGAAGTTGTGTCAGGGCAGGGTCAGGTTGGATCTCAGGCAAAGGTTCTTCCCCCAGAGGCTGGTTGGGCACTGACCAGGCTCCCCAGGGCAGTGGGCACAGCACCAAGGCTGCCAGAGCTCCAGGAGGGTTTGGATGATCCTCTGGGGCACAGGGTGTGACTCTTGGGGATGGGCCTGTGCAGGACAAAGGGTTGGACTTGATGACCCTTGTGGGTCCCTTTCAGCTCAGCATATTCTGGGATCCTGTGAGTGCAGGGAGGGGTATTTGGCTGGCCACAGGTGTCCCCTGTGTGTGCCAGCCATGCTCCTGCTCTGACCCCAGCTGCTTATCCTGGCTGGAAAGGGCAGTGTCACCAGAGGCAGCCGTGCCTCTGGTGAGGTGGTGGCAGCCCTCAGCACACGTGCTTCCTCCTGGCAGTGATGAAGACGGGGGAGAGCGGGCTGACGGTGTTCCGGCTGCTGACGAAGGAGAACCGCTGGAAGTGGGTGCAGGCCAACGCTCGGCTCGTCTACAAGAACGGCAAACCCGAGTACATCGTGGTCACCCAGAGACCCCTCGTGTACGTGCCAGCGGGGGCAGCCCGGGCTGGGAGGGGGACAGGCGGGCTGTTTCCATCGCTGTGGGCTCTGGGATGCCCCGAGCAGGGCAGGATGTTGGATCTGTCGTTGCTTCTTGTGCCTTTTAAAGGAGCAGCCATAGGATACCGTGCTGTCATGCTGTTCAGCCATGTCCCCCTCTGCAAGGCCACCCTTCAGGGACGGGATGATGCTTGGTTATGCTGCAGATGTGGGGTTTTATGTGTATGTGTATAAAAATGTGTGTGTATTTGTATGTAAATGCATGCTGGTTGTAGTAAAGGGGCTTTGGCTTGCAGGGACCAGAATTATCCATTGCAGAAGCACTTTGTGTGGTGTATTTGTGCACGTGTAAGCCACAGTCTGCTCTTCCTGCCCTGCAGAGATGAAGAAGGAGGAGAGCACCTTCGGAAACGGTCCATGCATCTTCCATTCACCTTTGCCACAGGAGAGGCACTCCTATACCAAAGTGCATACCCTCTCCTGGGCTTCCCTGATCATTTCCAGAGCAAAGGGAAAACCAGCAAGTCCAAGAAGACCTCCTGCAGCCCTGGAGGGCGCTCCCAGAAGAACGATGTTGACCCCAGTTCTCTGCTGGGCGCTGTGATGCGACAGGACAAGGCGGTGTACGCCTCCCACCCAGCTCCCACTCCTAACCCCTCCTGCAGCAGCAGTTTCCACCTCGAGGACGTGTCCATGCCAGATGCAGGAAGGGATACCTGGAGTATGGGTGCTGCTCCAGTTTCTTCAAGGGGGAACAGCCTCAAAGAGGAGCTGCTGGATTCGCAGCAGGAGGACCCTCTCTTGGCCACCTTGGACTCACTGTCAATTAAGAGCGACGAGAGCTGTTCCAACAACGAGCTCTTCAGTGCACTGGAGGGGCTGGGGTTGAACGCAGAGGACCTGGAGCTCCTGCTGCTGGATGAGAAGATGGTGATGGTCAATGTGGACCCAGAGCACTCCCCATCCCTAAAAGACAGCCTGGCCAGCAACCAGATTCTCTCCTACATCCACAGCCCTCCAGTGGACAAGCACGAGGGAGGGCAACAGGCATGTCCCCTGCCAGGCCTGTCCCCAAGCCCACGGGGAGCCCCTGCTCCATCCCACACTCTATCCCACGCAGAGAGTGAGGACCTGCCACAGGGCGTGGTGCAGCCCAGCCCTGCCCTGGGCCAGCTCCCTGTCCAGCTGTGGGAACAGCCCCTCCACGCTGTGCCAGGGCTGCTGCCAGAGGGGGAAGGGCCGTCGGATGGCTCTGGCTCACAGTGCAGACCAGCTGGGGAGGAGGCTCTGCTCCGCTTCCTCCAGCCAGCGCAGGGCATCCCATGGGACAAGGCCCCCAGCTCACCCCCAGGAGCCCCCTGCAGGCAGGAGCCACCCAGGGCTCGGTGGCTTGAGGGTGACTATCCAGCCGTGCAGCCCATCCAGGAGGATGCTCACGGGTCCTTCTCCCTGCCCAGCCAGTGCCAGGACCGCGTGGGACGCCCCGGCTGGCCAAAACACCGTCACTCACTGCTGAACGGGCTGTGTGGCCACAGCCCCGACTCCCCTCCACACCTCCTTCCCAGCAGCAGCAGCAGCAGCCCCAGCCCGTGGCAGGACTATGTTTCCCCACTTCTGGGGTCTCCAGCTCAGCCTGGTTTTTATGGCATCACCCAAGACTTCACCTCCCAGCACCAGGGCTGCCTGGGTCCAGGGCCCGGCCTGCTGCCACAGCACTTCAACCTGAACGGATCATGCAGCGTGGAAACCACAGGCAGCGGGGGCTCCCGGGAGGAGATGGCTCTGTACCCCAGTTTTTTTCCCCCTTCCTACCAGCTTATTCCCGAAAAGCAGCTGAGCCCTGTTCCCTCCATGCCGCAGCACCCTTTCCCGAGCTCAGCTGCAGGGCACTTCAGGAACATCGGCAGCCGTCTGGAGACCCTGAATTCCTGCGGGCCGTACACCTCTGCTCTGAGCCAGGAGGGCAGGCACAGGGTAAGGGCACACCTCTGCTCTGAGCCAGGAGGGCAGGCACAGGGTAAGGGCCTGTCTCCACTCTGGGGTTCAGTGTTTTCTGTGCTGGTATTGCCCAGGATCCTTGGCACTGGGAGGCACACACTGACTGGTGAGTACATGGAAATGGCCTTGCTCTAGCTACTGCATGGCCAGAAAGGGAGGTTTTAGTGGCTTTTCTTTACACCAAGAGTTGAAGAGCAAAAGACCAGCCTGTGAGTTCGTTCGCAGGTGGCCATTCCTCACTCTGATTTCCATATCGTTTGTTTAATTGCTGTTTCTGTATAAGGAGTGGTTCCAGCCAAGCACTGGTGAGCTGTGATGGGTGGTACAAAGCACGTGTGAGATGATATTCTGTAGCATCAGGTCTTTCCTTTGTGAAAGCATCCCCTGGCCTGTGCACAACCCCTGTGGAGAGCCCACCTGGCTGCTGCTGAGCCCTCCAGCATCCCAAGGCCAGGACCACAGCACTGGATCTGAGTGTCACCTGCACCTCAGCTCCTCCCATTCCACACCTCCTCCCATTCCACACCGCCTCCAATTCGTATGCCAGGCACCTTCTCGCTCTGTTGAAGAGCTTCACTCTGGCCCTACCTGGGAGTGTGTAGAACCAGCCCTGACACATCTCTAGAGCTCGGTGGCCACCTCGTGTTTTTGGCTTGCCAGGAGTGCAGGTGCAGGACCAGGCACTGCTTCAGGTGCAGCTGAAGTGCTCGTGGTTTCCCGTGATCCACAGGGCTGGGATACCTGCCCAGGCAGGTCCGTAGGTGAAAACCAGTGCCAGCAACGGGTCAGCATTTGCAGGAGAGGCCCTGGGGGAAGGCTGGGATGGGCATGGGGTGGCTGCCCTGCTCCCCCTCCTGCCAGCCCCCTTTGGGATCAGCCTGACCAGTGCTAACAAACCCCTGCAAAGGGCCTCACCCCTGCTTTCTCTCTCTCCTAGACCCACAGCAGCCATGGTTTGCCCAGCTCTCCCATGGGACTCCCTGAAGAACACCCGGTGCTGGGAGGAAGCCTGGCACCCCCCTGCCAGCCTCAGCCCCGGGCAGAAGTGCTGCCAGATCACCCTCATGCCTCCAGTGGGGACTTCTGTCTCTAGGAGAGACTGGAATGGACAAAGCAGGACTATTCCCTGGGGAAGGAGCTGCCTTCAAGTTGCAGACACCAAACCTCCCCAGCTGCCAGTGCTCTTGATGTTGGTTGCTTTGGCTCAGCTGGGGCTTCTTTGCCCTTTTATCAACTTGCCACCATCCTGCTCCATGTGCCATTCTTGTGGAGGGGTCCCTGGCCTGGGGAGGGGCCGTAGCAGGCAGCAGGGCTGGAGGACAGATTTCCCAGGGCATTGGGAGCATGCTGGGCTGTGATGCAGGTCTCATTGTTCAGGAGCTGAGTGGCTCTTGGCCAGCTGGAGGATCTCATTTATCGCTTGCTGTGTCATCGTACCCATCCAACCTCCTGAATGTGTTTTTTTGGTGTGTTTTGCCAGACTTCTGGAAAGCCAGGTTGCTTCCCTGGCTGTGGCTTGTCTCCCATGGTCTGTTAGGCCCTGGCAGTGCCTGTGCCAGGCAGCCCTGGCCTTGAAGGACAGGCAGGTTTTGGATGGCTGGTGTCCTCCAGCTTTACCAAAGCTTTGCATTTCCATGCATGATCCAACACAGATGCAATACCTGTGTGTCCAAAAAACAAGAGATAGAAAAGGTTTTCGCCTCTGGTATTAAATTCCCTGCCATCCCAGCCAGGCACCTGTGGCTGTGCCCACATTGTACAGATACTGCCTGTTTTATAAGGAAAAGGAGCCCTGTTTTGTGTCCTTGTGTCCCATGGTTAAGATCCAGATTAGAGCTCTTGTAGCCAGCACCCTGGGGTTTGTTGTCCTGTACGTGATGTGCCCAGGTTGGCTGCTCAGCTGGTTTTCTCCTGGATGATGGGCTCTGAGGTACCTTCAGACTTCAAGTCTCAAAGTTTTTGGTTAAAAAAAAGAAAATTTCAGTAAGATAAAGAAAATAAGGGTAATGATTCTTAATTTTACATACTGAGAAAGTGGTATTTCCCCACAGAACATAACTACAGCCCATATATGTGTATATAATATGAACTGACAGGTTTATTTTTGTGCCCCTCCAGTGGAGGAAGAAACAGCTTCTTACCATCCCAAAGCTGCATCCTTTGGAAGGGGATGAAGAGACTGTTTAAAAGATCAGAAACACAGTGACCCTTTAAGAAACCTGACAAAGCTCATCCCTCCTCCTGCGTGTCCAGCTTTGGTTTCATGTGAATTTCTATCCTTTCAATAAATGGCTTTAGAGCTCATCCCCTGACATCCCCCTTGCTTGGTTGTGTCTTTTCCTGATCTGAAGTGTGTCAGGGTTTTGCTTGGCTGCAGCATTGGAGCCCAGGTCTTGCCACTGGTGGCAGGGGACAAAATGGTTTGTGTTGGAGGGGACCCTAAGGATCATCTTGGAATGATCAGTCACCCCACCCCAGCAGCACTCGCAGCCTTTGGGATGCTGAGTGCACTGCCAGGTCCTGCCATGGATGTTTGAAAGGAGCTGAGAAATTTGACAGAGAAGGGTGAGTGTGTAAAAAAAAATTTTAAAATATTTATATGTAACTATTTACATACACATATCATACATATATAATATTTATATATAGGTATACATACATACATTGAAATATAAAGTGTATGTATTTATAAAGTGTCTGTATAATGGGAAACTTCCCTTAAGACAAACCAACTGATACTTTTCTCCTGCATTGTTGTTTTTCAGTATGGAAATCAGAAAAAACACAGTTTTTTTTTTTTTTTCTGAATATTAAATTTTCAGACATTCCCACCCCCACCCAGCACCTACTTTTCCTTAACAAAACTAGGCAGTTTTGTAACATGTCTGAGGTTTGATGGAGATGTGCTGGGAACATTTGATCTTTTGTGTTTTCTGTGCCCTGCTCTGCTTCTTCTTCCCTTTTCCTTTGAAGGAGTTGGCTCTGGGCAGCATCACACACCGCTGGGGATGGAGGGACAGCCTCTCCCAGAACTGCAGCACTGGTACCAGAGCATCCTTGTGGCTGCAGGTTGGTGGCTTCCAGTGCTCCATTGAATCCCAGGTGCTGAGAACAACCTGACCACTGGCAAACTTTCTCCCTGAGCCAGGTCCTGGGTGTGTGGGCAATCGTACTATCACCACATGTCCTGCTTGCTTTCTCCTCTTCCTTGCACCAAGAGCTTCCCAGCAGCCAAGGTGACCCAGAGAGGACTGCAGCCCTCCTGGCTTTGTCACCAGGGCACTGTGTTCTAGTTGACCACAGCATCTGTTTGTCCAGTGTTGTGTTTCTGTGAGGTCTGTGGAGCAGCAGCCCTCATTTCTGTGGAGAGAGGTGCCCTCAGCTCCCCAAGGAGGCCTGCACATCCATAATTCGTGCCCATCCTCACACATCCTGAGTTGGAAGGGACCCACAAAGGATCCCCTTTTTCCTGGGGAGGTGAGGGCGGCTGCATTACTGATTTGTACCCTCACAGCATCACTGATGGTGTGTCTCTCATCCCTTCTCCCGAGACTTTGCTGTTTCAGGACAAAGGAGAAGCAGCTTTGTGCTAAACTCTGGCTGGCACCTGCCGGTGTTGGAATCACCCTGGCTCGGCACTGGGATGCTGTTTGTTGGCTCCAGCCATGGATCCCTGACCTCTCCCCTTCTCTTTCTCCTCAGCAGGGGAGGGGAAGGAATAAAGTTCCTGCAACGAAGGAGGCTTTGAAGAAAGGTGGAAGGAAAGCCAGGCAAGACTGTGGCAAAGCTGGGAGAGGAACAGTCCAAGCATTATCCATGCTGGCTGAGCTCCTGTGGAGGTAATCTCATAGTTATTTTAGACTCCAGCTGGGATGCAGCTCTGATCCCAGCTTTTGCAATATCCTGCCAAGCCCATGCTCCAAATTTGCCCTTGCTGGCCCTGAGCAAGGCAGGGCCGCGTGGTGAGAACCTGCCAGCATCAGTCGAGGGGAAAAGCCTTTGCTCTGCTCCGTGTGCTCCGTGTGCATTTTCCTGCCTTGCTGCCCATGTCGGGGTTCCTCGGAAGGGGCTCTGGGACCTTGGTCTTGGTCTTGTTTTGGTTTGTTGTTTTTTTTTTTTGTCTCCATGATACACATATTTAAAGACAAAACTGGAGCAGTTTGATCTGTGCCTCCCGATGCTGAGGAGTTCCTTGCTCCCTAAAGCTATCCTGTACAAATATGGGAGCTCTGTTGGGTGGGAGATGCTTGGTTTTGTGTCCTGGAAATACATGAGAAGGCTGTGAAGAAGCTCAGATCTGAGCTCCTCCCTGTTATCAGCACAGATGGCTTTCTCCTTCGGCAGGATTTCTGTACCAGCCTTGGGTTTGGAGTAAGTTACAAGCTTGTGGTGGGATTTCACAGTTGTGAATCACATCTCCTGGGCACACTGGCTGCTTGCTCAAGTGTGCTTTGAAGGGCTTCAGCCTCAGCGATGCTCCTCAGGCAGCAAGGCTGGGTTGAATCAACTGTGACTGCTGCTGGTCCTCAGATCCCACAATGATTTGAGCCCTTGCCCAGTTTCAACTGGATGGTGCTTCGATTTCATGGGTTCTTGGAGATGGATCAGCAAACACTTTTTTGAAGTTTGGTTTACTTCTTTGTTTTCAGGATAGAAAAGGAAAACCCAGCTGGACTGGGGGAAAAGGGAGGATAAAAAGGTTTAAAGCCAGCTTTGCTTTCCTAGCCAGGTTGTTTAAGCAAGAGAAGTCTCTACATCCCTTGAAATAGATTAAGTGTGGCTCCAGGGGCCATTGTGGGGAGCCAGCACTGTAAAAATGCAGATTTCAGGGAAAGCCTTATGCACTGTGACAATTTAAAGTACCCCCGGAGGGCGTTTGCTCAGGCAGAAACACACTTTATTTGGAGCATATTATGAATGAGACAGGAGAACAATTTGTTTGCTGGAGATGGGCAGAGGATCAATTAAGCAGAGCAGAGGGCACAGAGCAAGTCAATTTGCAAAAGGGCAAAACAGAGAGGTGGTGGCTACGTCCTGTCTGGCTTCCAGCGTGTCCTCTTCACTGAGATGGAGTTGAGGAGCTGGGCTTCAGGGTCCCGAGTGCCTGTGGCATCCCTGGATGAGGAGACTTGCCTGCCCTGAGGAAGAGGCTCGCTGTTAGGCGTTGAGGCCTCTGAGCAGTGGGCACCCTCCTGCAGGCATGGGGGCATGCCCTTGGCTCGGCTCTTCCTCCTGCTTATTCCTGATCAGTGGGACTGGAGGCATTTCCCAGGGTGCTTGGACAGTTGCTGTGCTGCGAGCGGCTGTTCGACCCAGAACCTCTTCAGGTGGTAACAGCTCACTTAGCTGCATGGAAGTACTGGGAAACCAAAGCCTAAACATCTCTGGAGATGAAAAAATGAATGGTGAAAGTCCGTGTGTGGGTTTTAGATTGAAGGAGAAGGGTGACTGCCTTGGAATTTAATTTATCTTCTTTTTGAGGGGAAGGGACTTTGCTTAAGGTAAAGTGCTCAGAACTACAAAATTTTCCTAGATACCAAAATTGAATTTTTTAAATAGGAGAAGGAAATATATCAAAAAATGAACGATTTTTCTCTTCCCAGAGCCTATCTGAAAGTGGCTGGGAAAAAAAAGCAGGATAGTGGCCTTAAAACTTAGTGAGTGTGCATGTTTTTGTGCTGACTCTGTGTGGAAGACATGGGATCTGCACGAGTTAATGCCATGACTTCAGGGACCAAATACATCCTTCTGAAATTCGAAGTTCATGACCTCAAAGTATGTCCTCAACGACCAAAAACATCCTTCTGAATTTTGAGAAACCATGAATCCAGTGGAGTGCTCCTAAGTTAATGGGAATGTGAGAAGAGCTGGAAAATCATTTCACTGTCCAGTGGGTGGGGTGCAATTTAGAGTGGCCATGGGGCTCTTTGTGTATGGGCAACACGGCCACCACTGCTCAGTCAGGGACAGCTGACAATCCACCTGGAGGAACCAGCCCACAATGGATCTGCCTGGCAACACAGGTTTGCTCTTCATTTCATCCAGATATTAAATTGCCCCTCTCCTTAAGGGCAGGATTTTCTTTGGTGCTGATGTTTCTTGTAGGACAGACCCAGAGCAAGAACTTATCGCTCTCTACAATTCCCTGACAGGAGGGTGGACCCAAATGGGGGTCTGACACTGCTGCCAGGTAACAAGGGATAGGATGAGAGGAAACAGCCTCAAGTTATGGCAGGGGAGGTTTAGATTGGATGTTAGGGAAGATTTCTTTATTGAAAGTGTGGTCAGACATCAAAACTGTCTGCCCAGGCCAGTGGTGAAGTCACCATCCCTGGAAGTGTTCAAAAAAAAGTGTGGATGTGGCACTTGGGGACATGGTTTAGTGGCGGGCTTGGCAGTGCTGGATTAATGTTGAACTCTGTGATCTTAGAGGGCTTTTCCAATTGTAATGATTCCATGATCCTGTAATTCTACTGCCATCCTGTGTCACTTGGTGCAGTCCCTGTAATAAGCACAGCCATTCTGCTGCTCCTTATCTTTAAGGACCCATCCAGGGGAAACTGGGGGTTTCATTCAACACAAAGGGCCCTCAGTTCCCAATGTGGCACCAGCCTCTAGCAAGAAACTCCTGATAGTTTTGGGCAAGACAGTGGGACTCTCTTAAAAGGACAGCAGTTCCCGCTCCATGGGAGTGCAGGTCCCTTGTAGATCCTTCCATGGATGATAACATAACCATTATGTTATGCTTTGTTCTACATCTGCTTTGGCTGCGCTGAGATTTCAGTCCCTAAAACTCCTGCTGTCACCCCCAGTGGCTGAGCCTGCCCAGCCCCAGTAACTGTCCCACAAGCTTCCCCTCTGTACTGGTCCCTGTGCTGTTGGAAGCAGCGACCTACAGGCTTCATCTGGAAAGCCTTCCCTCTGGGACTCAACTGGCTGTCACTTCACGCCTAAGCAACTGTGACATGGGCAAGTCTCCCTCCTCTGGACTAAACCCTGGGCAAGCTGCTGCCAGAGGCAATTCCAGACTCTGGGTTTTGTGAACAACCTTGTCAGCAGGCTGGTTGTTCTGCTTGTTTGGGTTTGGTGCAGCCTGTCCTGACAGGCAGTGACGTTGACGGCAGCAGCACCAGACATTGCCCTTCGGGGGCGGGCACAGGGGATGTGGATTTACCTCACCACCCTCACAGCAAAGAGTCTCCTCCTAATATCTCATCTAAGCCTGCCCTCTCTCAGTTTGGAGATCTGCTTGCATTTCATGGGAATTAAGAGTTTTGGTGCTTTTGAACCATAGTCCAGGGGAAAGCTTGTTCCGGGAGTGGCAGAGATATTCTTTCTCGCCCTTCGCCTTATCTCAGATGATCTAAGGTCTATTCCTAACCATTCCATGATTCTGAGGTCTGTTTAGCAGGGAAAATTCTGATTTGCAGCCAACACTTTGCTCTCTGTGTTTGGAAGATATGTATATTATACACAGGACTGGCAGGAGCAGCCAACATCGTCCTTTAAAAAAAAAAAATCAGAGAGGAAACTGGGTTTCAAATGCAATAAATGCTCATTTGAGTGTTTCTTCTTTCCAGGAAAAAATCTGGTATTTTTGTTAAAATAGCCATTTAAAACATGCTTTGTATATCAAAGGAAGCTGTTTTGGCTTTCTATCATGGATTAGATATTTATTTATGATGTCTCTTAGATCCAATGTTCTAAACATGGTATTTTCACAAGCTGCAGTTGAAGCCCTTCATGGGTTTTAATCCTTTGTTTCTGGCAGAAGTGTTTTTTTCTCCCACCTCACACAGGATCCCAGAGCTCTTTCCATGATTCCCTTGTACTGTTTCCCACAGTTCTTTTTTAATAGAGGTGTTTGAAATCCCCAGTAACGTATCATTCCATCTTAGCAATTAGACCTGAGCCCAAGGGATTTATAGCAAACACTGGCAGAGCTCTCTGCCTTTCTGGAGCTGGGATGTCGGTGGGTTGATCCCTGCAGGAAGGTCCCTTCCCTGTTTTGCAGTGGAGGCAGGAGGCATGGGGTGCCCACGCTGTACCCACGTAACCTCTCGTGGTCCATGGGATTTGTGCAAGGCTCTAAGAGAGTGGCATGAGCGGTGGGTTGCTTTTGCCCTGAGGCAAAGTTCTCTCAGTCCAGAGACCAGCCATTTCCCTGGGAATGTAGTCAAATCTCCAGGGTTAGCTGCCAGACATATGGCTTGGCCTGAAAATCTCACCAAAGGCATCACCTTTGCTGTGTGGGGTTGTTAATTGATTCAGTAGCACCCACCCCTCTGGGGCCTTCTGTTTGGAAATAGCCAAATTCTCCCTAACGCTGCTCTGGAAGAGCCTTGCATGGTTTGTGGCAGACTCATGGATAAAACATGGTGCTCTGTGAAGCACAGGAGCTATTCTTCCAGAGGCTTGTATGGGAAAATCGGGTGCAAATGGCCTTGCTGGATCTTTAAGATCACACTCTAAGAATTGCCAGCATGAACACTTGGGCTCGTTTCAGCTTGGGGTAGAGTTTATTGTCTTTTCAGTGGCTGGTACAGGGCTATGTTTTGGATTTGTGCTGAACACAGGGTTGATAATACAGAGATGTTTTTTGTTATTGCTGAGCAAAGCTTCACACAGAGCCAAGGCATTTTCTGCTTTCCCTACTGCCACACTGGCAAGGGAGTTGGGAGTGCATGGGAGGTTGGGAGGAGACACAGCTGGGACAGGTGATCCAGACTGACCCAAGGGATAGTCCAGACCATATGACATCATGCTCAGTATATCAAGCTGGGGGAAAGAAGGAAGGGAAGGTTTGGAGTGATGGTGTTTGTCTTCCCATTCCATGGGAGGGGGCCCTGCTCTCCTGGAGATGGCTGAACACCTGCTGCCCGTGGGAAGCAGTGAATGAATTCCTTGTTTTGCTTTGCTTGTGTGCATGGCTTTTGCTTTCCCTGTTAAACTGTCTTTATCCACAGGTTTTCTGGCTTTTGCCCTTCCCATCCTGTCCCTGGTCCTGCTGGTGGGGGAGTGAGGAAGTGGCTGTGAGGGGCTTGGGGGCTGGATGGGGTTAAACCACAACAAC
Source organism: Pipra filicauda (assembly GCF_003945595.2). Taxonomy (NCBI): domain Eukaryota; kingdom Metazoa; phylum Chordata; class Aves; order Passeriformes; family Pipridae; genus Pipra; species Pipra filicauda. The sequence goes on from NW_024104401.1 coordinate 679,941, forward strand.
CCTGCAGCCAGTGCTGGTTCTGGATACGGGACTTGGGAGAAATAAAACTAGATGGATTGATGTGTGTTGGCCAGCATGTGGCATTGCAGGTCGGACACAGCAACTGCTAATTGCTCCAGAACACTCCAGTGTAATGAGGGCCCTCCATGCAGGAGAGGCTGTAGCCAAAATACAGGCAGAGCTGAACTCCAGATCTAGCCAGGAGAGAGAGACAGGGATGAGGAGAGGACAGAGGCTCTTGTTGTGCTTCCCAGAGCAACATCAGAGGAGAAACAGGGAGGGTGAGGGAAAGCCTCAGTATTGAGATAACTCACCCCAGCCACGTTCCCTTGGCTGAGCTACAGCTCGGCGCTCCCACCACATCACTCAGAGACTGGAGATCCGGGGCTTCCAATAGCTGGGGCTGTGAGTGGAGTCCCAGTGGAGGGGCTGGTCAGGGCCATCAAGGTCTATTAGTGCCCTTAGGGTCCTGACAAGAGTGAGGAGAGGCTCCTCACCAGCAGTTTGGGGATTAGCTGCCCCCTGACTGGTAGCTTTAGGTGAGGAGGGAGGATGGCAAGGTATGAAATATGGACTGATCTTTTTCTCAGGGAACAAGGGGGAGCCTGCAAGTTTTAGGTGTTTGACCCAAGTTGCTTCATTGGAGAAGCTGCTTCTGCTTTTCCAAAACTGGGCCCTTTAAAAACTTTCCAAGTTGGGCAGCCAAGACCAAAGCCACCCAGAACCACCAGTTACTTTGGAAGGTTGGCACCACAGTGGAAAACACTGGCAAGAACAGCACCGTGAGTCCCACAGGACAGTAAAAGCAGTAAAAGATGCTCCCTGGAGCTGCTGTTAATGCATGATCCTATGTGCTCAGGTGGGCTTCCTCAGTTATTCTTGCATTGCCCTTATGACTGTTGCTATTAATTACTGAAAAAAGGAAGGGCCTGATTACATCAGGGCAGAGAGGTGAAGGAGAGCTCCGAGATGCACACAGCCACTCTCCCCTCTGTTTAAGGCTGACTGTAAAGAGAAGGTGGCTTTTCTCCAACTCCAGTGTCCTCCTTACAGCCGTGACTGAGGAGAACCTCAAAAAGTGATCATAAGAGAAGACAGCATATTGTCCTCTTGGAAAGAGGGGAACGATGTGAGCAGTTCATGGCATCTTCCTCTGATTTGATGTGACAGCAGAGCACTCTAAGCACTGTCTCAGGAAGCCAAGTACAGGCAAAATGTCTGCTTCCATCTCCCCCTACCCGTCCCCTCCAGCTACATCTGAGATACGACTGCAATTCACCAACTGCATTATGTCTGGGAGAAGGGTCTGTTCTCAAAAGTGTCTAAGACAGCTGGAAATAAACTTTGGCGACAGCTCAAAAAATAAGTGACAACTCAGCTCTTCTGCCTGATCATTTCAGGCTGGGCAGTCAATAGAGAGGCCTCGTGGCCACTTTTCCTGAAGCCTTTGGCCAAAACTGGTGCAATCGTGCCCACAGCATGCCCGCTTTTGGCATGCTGGCCGGTGTGGGTGCCTGGCTGAGGAGGCCCAGGCGTTGTGGCTGCTGCTGCTCCTGTGCACAGCCTGCTGCTCTTGTCTGTGGCTTGGGTGGCAGTGACTGCCCGAGGTGCCCAAGGTGCCCCCCCAGGCCCTCCCCGTGCTGGCAGCACCTCCGCGGGCCCAGAGCTCTGGCTCAGCGGGCCCTGGGACACAGCCCCGTGGGCTGGGCAGCCGTGGGGACCCGGGCTGGCCCACGGCCCTGCCCCTGCCCCTGCCCCTGGCCGGCAGCACCCAGGGGACGTGCCCCGGCAGGGCCCCCTTGCCCTCCTTGTCCCCAGCCAGGCCAGCCTGGCCCCCTTGGTAGTGTGCCCACCCTCCTGCCCAGGCCTCCAGTCCTTCTGCCGCAGGCATGGGAGATGCCCTGGGCGAGCGCCAGAGCAGCCGGCTGGCAGGGAACCGGGAGGCTGCCTGGGGGCTGCTTATGGCCTCTGCCCCCCAGTTGCTCAGCCCTACCCACAGCCTGTCCCCTCAGGGCCTCCTCTGCCCAGCCTGTCCCCTCGCAGCCTCCTGCCACCCACCCCCTCACGCATTCCCCTCGCTGCTTCCCACTCCCTTGTCCTGGCAGGGCCTCCGCAGCCCCTCAGCCCTTCAGGGCCTCCCAGCGCCCCGTCCCCTCAGGCTCTCCCCAGCCCCCACACCCGGCCCGGCAGTGGCGCAGCCCTGAAGGAGCTCCATGGGAGCTGGCTCAGGAGGCACCTCCCAGCCCTCAGCAAGCCAGACAGCAACACACAGGCAGGCCACAGATGCTGCTTCCCGGCTGGCACAGGGCTTGTGGGCACCTCCCAGGGCCAGCTTCTCAGGGAGCCCCACAGCTCCAGGCTCTGCCCATCCGCTCTGCTGCAACTGTTGAGGCTCCAGCAGAACCCCCCAAGGCCAAGGGCCTTTGGGGCACTTTCCCCTTCCCCACTGCACCTTTGGGCAAGTGTTGTGGAGCACAAGGGCCCTTTTTCCCCTCTTCCCAGATGCCCTGTGGACACCGGGCACAAAAAAAACCTCCTGAGCCTCTGTGTATGCTAAGAGGGATTTCATAGTCTCAAGGTGGAGGAACAGGAACTGGTTGCAGAGAGGGGTCTGTCCCGCAGGCTCAGGCGGTCCCATCAGACAGGGTTCCCAGGATCAGTTCTCCGCTGACCTCCGGCAGCTGCCCCACAGAGGAACCTCCCTATTCTGCACATTCTGGAGCTGATCTTCAAACCGCTGGAACCTGGATAAAACTGAGGTCTCTGGACAGCTCTTAGGATTTCCTGGGTTTGAAGTGCCAGGCTTTTGACAGCAGCGCTGTCAGGAGTCATGCCTTCAATAACTGGAAGAGAAAAGAACAGAGCCAAGCTCAGAGAGCAGATCTCTGGCGAGCCAAGAAGCCCCTCCTGCCAGGACCATCTCACCCAGCTCTTGCCATGGCCAGGAGGGAGCAGGGCCCAACGGGATCAGCCAGAAGGTGCTGGCCACCAATACCCCCCGTGCCCCTGAAATCTCTGCTCTGCCCAAGCCGTTCCTCATCTCTGCAGGGAGCAGAGCCCTGCGCAGCCAGGGCAGGATTGCAGCTCCCTGCCCCGGGCTCTGTGCTCCCCTCACCAGCCCCACTGCCCTCACTCACCGTCAATGACGATCTGCAGCTCTACCCGCTGTCCCCGCAGGTACCTGCCGGCGATCCCTGGGAACACAGACCCTGTCAGGGCCCCAGCGGCACAGCTCCCCCCCGGCGGCGCTGCCGGCCCGGCCACGCACCCTCCTGCCCTGGCAGAGCTGAGCCCGGGGCCTTCCCGCCTCGGGACTCCCCAGGGCTGGGCTGGCACAGGGCGGCAGCCACCAGGGCACTCGGGGCCCCCCAGCACATCCCTCGGGGCTGGGGCCGAGCTGCAGCGGGGCGGGGAGGGACCTTGTGGCTCACCAATGAACCTGAGGGCCGCCTCTCGCACGGGCTCCTGTGGGCTCTCCAGGTACGGCAGGGCCTGGCACACATAGTCGACCGCTCTTCTCTTGTCCTTTTCCAGCTGCAGAGAGCGGCAGGGCGCAGAGGGAAGGGTTGGCTGGGGCTCTGCCCCTTGGCCGGGCGCTGCCTGCGCCCAGCACTGGCCTCCCCTGCCCGCACAGCCCTGAGGCCCGGGCAGCAGCCGCTGGGGCCGGCTTTGGAGGGAGCAGAGGGCCGGCTGCTCCCCGGCAGCCGCGGGGCCGCCCTGCCCCACAGCCCAGCTGGGCCGGGGCTCCAGCGGCACCCTGGCTCGGGGGCAGAGCAGCCCGCAGAGGAGCCCGCACGCCCCAGGCAAGGCAGCAGCGGGTGGGGCGCAGGCTGCTGTCCCGCGGGCGGCTGCAGCAGTGGGCAGGGGCACAGTGCCGGCCCCGCACTCTGGGCACTGGGGACTGCGGCTTTGGGGTCGTCCTTACCAGGCACTCACTGAACCTCCAAGGCTGCTCTGTCTCCAGCAGCTTCACAAGATCCCTCCTCTTCAGGAACCACACTGCACGAAGCAGCGCTTCCCGAGACGCCTGCAGAGCAACAGAGACCAGGACATGGCATTGCAGCCCAGGGCACGGGACCGTGTCCTTGGACCAAGGCCAGGAGGAGACTGGAGCCTTTGAGGTGCCAGGCCAGGAGACAGCCCAGCCCCCTGCCGCAGGCACACCAGACCCTGCAAGTTCTCACTTCTGCCACATCCTGGTTCTCATTATGCCAGTGGAAAAAAAGTGGGAGCAGGCTGAAGATGATGTGTGTCTTCAGGGGTTGTTTACTCTCCTCCACTCCCAACTCCATCACCTTTCGGAAGAGGTAAATGGAGAGCACTTGCACATGGATGTTGTCCTGATGGAAAGGAAGAGGAAAAGACCTCAGCACCTGCTGCTCCAGGCCCACCGGGGCACAAGCCTGCAAATCCACAGGCCACAGTTTCCTGGCAGCACCCAGCGCCTGGGGTGGGGGGCACAGAGCCTTACGTAGCCAAAGAGTGGCTGGAGCACCTCAGCCAGCCGCAGGGCAGTGGGGGTGGAGATTCGGATGTCTCTGTCCTGGACTTCATTGATGAATACAGAGAGGGCCATCCTGACCAGCTCTCTGTCTGTATCCCACAGTACTTCCACGAGGCTTCGTGTCAGGCTCCGCATGCCGTCAGCCTGTGTGGAACACAATGCTGTGGAATCCTAGAATATCCCAAGTTGGAAGTGACCCACAAGGATCACTGAGTCCAGCTCCTGGCCCTGCACAGGACCATGCCCAACAATCCCATCGTGTCCCTGAGAGTGTTGTCCTCGAGCTCTGGCAGCCTTGGGGCTGTGACCTCTTCCCAGTGGGGCCTGTTCCAGTGCCAGAGCACCCTCTGAGTGAAGAAGCTTTCCCTACTCCCCAAGCTAAACCTCCCCTTGGCCCAGCCAAGCCCAAGCGATTGCGCTCCCCAGCCCCAGGCTGCCGGCACAGCTTCAGCCAATTGCCCCCTCCTCACCATCACAGGAGCCTTGCTCAGCACCACGAGGCCTCTCAACACCAGGCGACGCATCTCTGTGCACTGGCTCCACAGGCGCCTGGAAAGGATCTCCAGGACGCTGTCACTCCATTCAGTCATGTTTGGGCAGTCCAGGACCTGAAAGGCACGGAGCAGTGACGGGATGCCCGGCCGGCAGGAGCCCAGACCCGCACCGGGCTGGGCCCAGGCAGCAGCGCAGGGCGCGGCACCGTCCCCGGCAGCTGCGGCTGCGAGAGGGCAGAGAGGTGGAGGCAGGTCAGCAAGGCAGCGCTCGCCATCAGGCTCACCTCCACAACGAACGCCATGGCAGGAAGCTCCCAGCAGGTCTTCTCTCTGCTGAGCAGCCTCAGCAGGCAGCGGGCAATCGGGTAATACAAGGGGCTCGAGGCACGGCGCATCTCCCTGCCAGGGGGAAACAGGCACCATCAACCCTGAGCCGGGTGGGCCAACTCTCCTGGGACTCACTGACAGAGTCCTGGTCTTTCCCCACCAGTTTGGGAGGGGACGAGGGCTCTCTGGCAGGCGGCTCCTCCTGCGCACCCGCCTCTCCCAGCCTTTGCCACTCTGCTCGGCCATCCCTGGGTGACAAGGCCCTCTGGCCCACGACCACGGGCACTGCGTGGGGTGCCCCGTGCAGAGGGCAGAAATGACAGGGGCAGCGGGGACAAGGGGGTCTCACCTGGCCAGCAGACCCACTGCATAGTGGTGAGTGTCAGCACTGAGGAGCGTGTCCCAGCCACGCTTCCGTTCCATTGAAAGCACGACATCTTCACACTCCAGATAACAAAGCAGGGCCTTCATGGTCAGCACTGCAAACCTGGGTGCAGAGCAAAGCCCAGGTCACGCTGGGAGCCCTGAGCAGCCCCGAGGGCATGAGAGGGTCAGGAGGACTGGGACAGAGCACCTCTTGGAGTCTGTTGGAAGGTCGTATTGCTTCTGGCATTCCCTCCACAAGGTGTCAACTTCCTCTGGTGTCTGCTCTGGGCTGATGGAAATCTGGAAGAGCAGATCCACGACGAGACGGGTGGAATACTTTTTCAATGGCTCTGTGCACTGGAGCACCTGGAGAATCTCCCAAATCACCCTGGTTGCCTGCAAAAGATAAACCACCCGGACACAGCTCTCAGTGCCCAGATGTCCATGTGAAAGAGCCCAGGTGGGGGAGGGAGAGGCCAGGGAAGACGCAGGGGCAGCCCCCAGCCTGGTGCCCCTGAACCCGCCCCTAAGCCAGGTTTCCAGCCCAGTGCCTGAGGCAGGGAGATGCAGTGCTCAGGGAGGATGGAGAGCTACTGGAGAAGTGACCTGTGGGCAAGTAAAGTCCAGTTCCAGAAACTCACAGCCAGGGCAAAGACATGTGTTTTGTCCCCGTCGGAGGTGGACATGCTGAGCTGTGGCCAGTTCTGCATCACACGGAGCAGCACTGGCAGCACCTTCACCACTGTCCTTCCCGATGAGGCGATGGTCTTCCACAGGGTTGCAGCAGCTCTGTGGGGCCAGAGTTCTGTGTCAGGGGGGTGCTGGCCAAAGTGCCTTGAGGAGCAGGGAGGGACCATGGCAGCAGGATGGAGGCTGACATGGCAGGGCTGGGAAACAGAGGCTCCAGATGGTCCTGGAACTCTCCGTCCCTCTGGCAGACCATGTAGGACGGGATGGACAGGGTGATGCGCTCTGAAGGCTGGTAAGCCCCGAGCCGTGAAGGCAGGGAGGCCCTGTACCTGTCACACGATGGGGCACAGCGCAGGAGGGTGAACACAACATCAGCAGGGTGTTCATCAGTCAGCCTCAGAAATTCTGCCAGCAGCTTCTCTTCTGGAGTGGCACTGTCTGTCAGTCTCTGGTGCACGTCCCTGACGAAGGCTGGCACCTGGAGGAGGCATGGGGGAAGAGCTGCCAACTTGCCCAGCTTCCCTGATGAGTGCTTCCCTTCCCACCACACTGTGCTGGCCTCAAAGGCTGAGAGGGCCCAGGGGAGCTGGCTTGAGGGTCCACAACCCCCTGGAGTGGCTTGAGCCTTGGGCACAGGCTGCTTACTTGCTCTGGACTGGAGACACCATTCTCCTCAAAAATATCTGGAGTGGGAGCATAGTTCGCACTCTCCCTGGGCACGAGGTCAGTGTCTGCAGTGCCCTCGGTCATTGCAGTGTCGGCCTCCGCAGTGAGATCGGGTGGTGCAGCGCCAGAGTTTGTGGGTTCATCGCTCAACGGGATGTCAGAGATTGCAGTGCGATCAATCGATGGGCTCTCAGCGCCTGTTGTAGCATCAGTCATAGCAGGGTCAGACTTTGTTGTGTGAACAATCGATGGGGTGTCAGTGTCTGTTGTAGCATCAGTCATAGCAGGGTCAGACTTTGTTGTGTGAACAATCGATGGGGTGTCAGCGTCTGTTGTAGCATCAGTCATAGCAGGGTCAGACTTTGTTGTGTGAACAATCGTCGGGGTATCAGAGTTTCCTGTGCCATCAGTCAGTGTGTTGGTGACATCAGGGTCTGCCTCGAGCTCAGTCGGGCTGGGGTCAGGCTGTGCCATGACCTCGGTTGGTCTGGTTGTGGTCCTTTTACGCCGAATGCCCAAGAATTTCAGAAAGGCCTGCAGAAGAACGGAGAGCAGGGAAGAGAGGGATGTGCCGGTGAGCTCTGACAGCAGTGCCAGGCTGAGCAGGGACAGCAGGCCCAGCCCAGGAGGCTGTGGCTGCAGGTACCTGTGCTGCCCTGCGGAAGCAGCCACGGGCACGGTCCTGGTCTTGTGTCCGGTCCCGTCCTGGATCTGGCAAAGAGCGAGCGCGGTCAGAGCTGAGGGGCTGCGGGACAGGCCGGAGAACACGGCCCAGCCCTGCATCCACAGGCAGGGCCAGCCTGGGATGCCCAGTGCATGGAACTGCCGGGGGAGCAGTCCTGGGCCCTCTTCCCCCCTCCCTTTCCCTGGCCATGTCCACAGGGGATGGGGTGGGATGAGGCAGAGCCGGCTGCAGCCACCAGCCCTGGGGCCCAGCTGTGCCACTCACCTTCCTGCAGGGGATGCAACTGCTCCATCTTCTCCGGGTGCTGGGTTGGGGCAGCTCCAGGGCCTTCCTTCTTCTTCCGAAAGGGCCTGAGCAGGCTCAGGCGTCTTCCCGCCATCCCACAGCCTGGTCTTGAAGGCACCTGCAAGAGAGAGACACCTCGGAAGATCTCCGGGTCACCAAGTCCGGCAGGCTGCCCTCGAGGCCACCTACCGCAGGGATTGGAGACTCCGGAAAATTTCCGGGTCCCCAATCCTGCGGTCTGGCCTCGAGGGCACCTGAAAGAGAGAAAAGCCTAACAAACGGTATGGGTCAGCAAGTCCTGCAGTCTGGGCTCAAGGACACCTGAAAGACAGAAAAGCCTAGCAAACGCTAGGGGTTAGCAAGTGCTGCAGCGCGGCCTCAAGGGCAGCTGCCGCAGGGATTGGGGACACCTCACAAAAGCTCCGTGTCACCAAGTCCCACGGTCTGGCCTTGAGGACGCTCGCAGCACAGAAAATCCACCAAAATGCTCCGGGTCAGAAAGGAAGGAGTTGGCTGCACGGGGGCTCCGCACAGCACCGCTCTGTTCCGTCTGTCCCGTTGCATGCTCCGAGGAGCACTGAGGCGTGGCCACCTCACCACCACTACTATGTCCTCACGTGTCACAAAGGGCCCTGTGACACCCTGCCCCATGCCCTGGGGACTCCCCCAGCCCGGCCAACCTGCCTCAGGTGGGAAGGAGTCCATTCTCCAAAGTATCTAAGACAGCTGGACACGAACTTTAGGCACAGCTGAAAAACTAAGCAAACCCTCCCCTGCTGTGCCTGCCCACGGCAGCAGAAGGAGCCCCCTCGGCTGCCGACGCAGCCGCAGCGGGAAGGCCACGGGGCCTCCACACGAGCTGGCACGGGCTCCTTGGGAGAAGTGCCGGCTGGTGCCCTCCCAAACACGGGGCTGTGACACACAGAAGGAACGTGGGGGCGAGGGCACCAATGCTGCTCCCACCCCATTGCCCGGGGCTGCACCAAAATCAGCAGCTCTGGCAAGTCCTCGCCCAAGGAGACCTGCCACCGCCCCCAGTCCTGGCAGGGCTGGTGCCCGTCTCCTGCCCCACACAGCTGTGTCCCCGGGGCACTTCTCTGCCCCAGGGCAGCCAAAGCCAACGGGCACTGATGTCTGTGCTCTTGCAGGGGGCTGTTGGGAGCGGCAGCTGGAGCAATTGGTGGCTGTGCTCAGCAGCTGTCAGAGCAGAAACACTTTCTCCTTGGAGGAATGATTTTTTTCGGGCAAGTGATGAGCTGCAGCACAAAACTCCCCTCAGTTGCTGAGTTTTGCAGGAAGATTAGATTGGTTAGACATCCTGTCAAGATTCCTCGTGTTATTTGGACTTTTTCTTGCATTCTGCAAAATAAAAGCTGCCCAGTCTGATGTTCAAAGCTCCAGGTTCTGCATGTCTGGCTGCGACTCCCAGCTGATAGCCAGGGCATTGGGAAAAGTGAAGGGGACAGGGAGAACTCAGGGGTGCAAACGTGTTCCGTGTCTCTGATTAAGGTGCCGGCCTCCTGAAGGAGCAGCCAAGACAAGTGCTGGCAGCAGATGTCTTTTGCCGGTTACTGCTCCCACGTGGACACAGGGCACACGTGTTGCCACGGGTGCAGAACACTTGATGCAAGAGCAGTGGGGGGCTGTGCATTGGTAGGGAATGGGCTCCAGCAAGCCCAAGGTAGGATCCTCTAAAAGCAAAACCTGAGCTTGTGAACTGGGCCATCTTTGCAGCAGACAGCACAGTGCTGACTTCCCTCCATCCTGCAACCTGAGCCAGAGGAGGCCTTGCTTCACCTTCTGCTACTTCTTCCTTCCACTCCAGAAAGGCCTGCGTTTTGAGTTCAGAATCCCTGGCCCCCTTGGTAGTGTGCCCACCCTCCTGCCCAGGCCTCCAGGCCTTCTGCCGCAGGCATGGGAGATGCCCCGGGTGAGCGCCAGAGCAGCCGGCTGGCAGGGAACCGGGAGGCTGCCTGGGGGCTGCTTATGGCCTCTGCCCCCCAGTTGCTCAGCCCTACCCACAGCCTGTCCCCTCAGGGCCTCCTCTGCCCAGCCTGTCCCCTCGCAGCCTCCTGCCACCCACCCCCTCACGCATTCCCCTCGCTGCTTCCCACTCCCTTGTCCTGGCAGGGCCTCCGCAGCCCCTCAGCCCTTCAGGGCCTCCCAGCGCCCCGTCCCCTCAGGCTCTCCCCAGCCCCCACACCCGGCCCGGCAGCGGCGCAGCCCTGAAGGAGCTCCACGGGAGCTGGCTCAGGAGGCACCTCCCAGCCCTCAGCAAGCCAGACAGCAACACAGACAGCCAGGCCACAGATGCTGCTTCCCGGCTGGCACAGGGCTTGTGGGCACCTCCCAGGGCCAGCTTCTCAGGGAGCCCCACAGCTCCAGGCTCTGCCCATCCGCTCTGCTGCAACTGTTGAGGCTCCAGCAGAACCCCCCAAGGCCAAGGGCCTTTGGGGCACTTTCCCCTTCCCCACTGCACCTTTGGGCAAGTGTTGTGGAGCACAAGGGCCCTTTTTCCCCTCTTCCCAGATGCCCTGTGGACACCGGGCACAAAAAAAACCTCTGTGTATGACAATATTTGTTTAATATTCCGTCACTGGGGTAGTAGGAAGGGCTTGCAGAGAAGAGGTGTATTCCCCATAGGCTCAGGTGGCCCCAACAGACAGAGCTGCCTGCATCAGCTCTCCACACAGCTACAGCAGCACAGGCAGACACAACCTCAGAGAGAAGGCCGGGTACTCCATGCCCTGCAGAGCTGGTCTTGGAGCTGCTGGAACTTGGGGTAAGGAGCTCCATGAATGTCAATGTTTTCATGTGTGAGGTCATGGTTCTTGTCCTCTGTCGTGGCTTGAAGGGCTGGAACAGAGAGGAACAGAGACAAGGTCAGAGCCCAGATCCGTGGGGACCCGAGGAGCCCCTCCTGCCAGGGCCATCCCACCCAGCTCTTGCTGTTGCCAGGAAGGAGCAGGGCCCAACGGGATCAGCCAGAAGGTGCTGGCCACCAAAACCCCCCGTGCCCCTGAAATCTCTCTCTGCTCTGTCGGTGCAGGGAGCAGAGCCCTGCACACTTGGGGCAGGATTGCAGCTCCCTGCTCAGGGTCTGTGCTCCTCTGACAGCCCCTACTGACACCCACGCTCTACAAGTCTGCTGTAACTATTTCACAGTCTTTGCTGCCATCCAGCATCCTTTTTTGACAATTGCAGTTGCTGAAACACTAACTTTTGGGTTTTAGTCCATAAATTAATCCTTTATTGTGCTGTATCTTTTTGCTTTGCAGCCTTTAATGCTGATTGGTTGCTTGTCAGTTTGAAGATATTTTCTATCTGTTCGCAAAATTTATGTTCAGTCCTCTTCATCTAGAAGTTATAAAATTCTCAGCAATTTGAGCAAAAATCATAGAACCATAGAATCAACTGGGTTGGAAAAGACCTCTGAGATCATCAACTCCAACCCTTGATCCAACCCCACCATGGTTCCCAGCCCATGGCACTGATGCCACATCCAGTCTGTCCTTAAACACCTCCAGGGATGGGGACTCCACCCCTCCCTGGGCAGCCCATTCCAATGGCTGAGCACTCTCTCAGGAAGAAACTTCTTCCTAATATCCAACCTAAACCTCCCCTGGCACAGCTGAAGACCCAGCCCTCTTGTCCTACTGCTGGTTCCTGGGAGAAGAGCCCGACCCCCCCCGGCTCCCCCCTCCTGTCAGGGAGTTGCAGAGAGTGAGGAGGTCTCCCCTGAGCCTCCTCTTCTCCAGGCTGAGCCCTTCCAGCTCCCTCAGCCTCTCCTCACAGCACTTGTGCTCCAGTCCCTTCCCCAGCCTCATTGCTCTTCTCTGGACCTGCTCCAATTCCTCCATGTCCTTCCTGATCTGAGGGCCCAGAGCTGGACACAGCAAATGTAAGGTTATACTCATTGTTTGTCACATACATAACTTTAGCCTAAAAAAATTCTACATTAATTCTTTATTAACTATTTCTATTTAAGTGTTAGTAGAAAAATTTAAAAAAACTTATTCATACTGTACATGATTTAACGTTTAACAGCCCCCTTTCAGTTGTCCCATTTCCAAGTCTTGAAACTGCTTCTTCTTTGTTCTTGGATGGCTAATTTCTGTTTAATTTCTCCTTTTAAGCAATACAAAAACATACATCTTTTCCATCTGCAAACTGTGTGTCTTATCTTAAAGGTTATAGGATTTTCAGGCAGGTTTCTCAAGCAAGCAAAAGTATTAACAACATTATTCTCAGGCAAGTTTTTTTCAGACAAGCAAAAATTTTAGAGCATCAATCCCAGGCAGGGCTCTCAGGTAAACCAAGCAAAACTATTTAACAGTATTAACAACTTCTTCAAGAGTAGCTTTGCTTTTGCACTGCAGTGTAAAATATTCCTGCCTAGAAGGACTGTTTCAGAGCACTGAGACTGTTCAGGACAGATGTGAACACACCTTTTGGTGTCTCCTTGCAGCAAGCATTTGGTGACTGACAAGTATTTTTTTAGGACTAACATGTGGTATCTCTGGAAAAGAATCGCTCCTGCCATCAGATCTGTAAGAACTGGATTTACAGCTGTGACACTGCAGAGAAGACATTCTTCTGGATGAACATTTGGGAGGGTTTTTGGTCACAACAGACAAATGCTGAACGTGGTGCAGTTTGGTCAGTGGGAGAGACTTGGAAGCACTCAGAGGTCCAAAGTGACCTTGTGTGGGCAGCAGGGAATTGCCTGAAATGATTCCTGTGTGCTCAAACACCAATTGTGAGAAATGAGAACTGTTGCCAGATTTGTGTAGGTTTTCCTGAAAGGATTTTAGGTATCGGGTGTAAATAAAAACCTCATGACAAAACCCTGTAATAACAAACTAAGTTGTTTGTAGTAGGGTTGCATCTGTGATTGTATATTCTACATACTGGAATTTCATAAACCACATGGTTTGTTCTGTAACAGCAAAACAGACCATTAGTTACCCAGTTTTGTCAGACTTCTGAGCAGTAATTTAGGGAACTTGACTCGGCATTTCAGAACCTTGGAACACTCATAAGAAGGTTTATCTGTTACCTGTGACTTGAGAGAAACGTTTTAGAGACTGTGAAATGGTAACATGCAAATTCTTGCTACCAGAGGGCAGCACAGACTGCTAAGAAGCCTTCTTATTTGCCATAACAAATTCTCTGTAGCTTCAGAAACAACTGATTTTAGATGCCATTAGTAGTTTAACTCATTGTTTTCCTCAGTTTTTTTCCTGCTTCTGAACTGTTTGACACACAAGCCTATTGCAAGTGGAGAATGCCATCAGACGCAGGGTTTCCTGAAGTGGTTTATGTACTGGTGGGAGTACATAAGATCTGCATTTGGAAGTCAATGTGGTCTCTGAGGGGTTTTGTCCTGGCAGAGCAAGTTGTCTCTGGCTGCTGAGTGAAATGGGTCAGTGGCTTGTGGGAAGGGAGGGGGAACTTTGGAAGTGCTCACTTTGGGGCTGGTAGTGGTTTTCCAAAGGCATCAGAATTGGGAAAATGTCCTCAGATTTCCTACCTGTGGAGCTGAGTCTCTGTCTGCTCACAGTGTTTCTGTGTCCTCAGATGGCACCAGGAGATGAGCCCTTGCCCTGGTTTCTCAGGCTCAGACATCGATAGTTGCAGATGATTTTGCAGCTTTCCTTGGGCTTCCTGTGGAAGAGGCTGTGAAAGGTACGTGGCATCTCTTCCCTGAGTAGCTTTGGTACAGGTGAGTGAGATCAGAGAGCTCTAAGTGATGATTAATAAAAATGTGTATACAGATCCTGAGACTGTTATAAAGACAAGTGATGGGGCAGTGAATAGAAATCATGTCTTTGGATAATGGTCGTATTTTTGTAAATTATTTGCCACTACTTATTGTTTATTCTCCCCTTCTATATGTTAAAGCAATTCCATGGTGAGGGAAGAGTGAAAGGTGAAGCTAATTCTGTGTGCTATTGCTTTCCTGATGTTACTTGTTGAACTGCATGTCTAAATATAAGCATTTTAATAAGAAATTTATCTTGGAGTTATGGCACACAGGCAGTGAGCTGAGGTACTTTTCTACTGGCCTTAATGTGCCTCTTTATTTTGCATTTCTAGCAATCATATAAGGAAATGGTTCTTACAAATGCAGAAATGCCCTTCCCGGTGGGCTAGAGCAGGACTGGCCAGTAGGCTTTGCAACTCGCACGGTGATGCCTAAAAAGCCAGGTAGGGGGAGCTGTTATTTCATGAAACACCGAGGGCAGCCTTTTCGAGGAACTGGGTGTTAGTTTTGAATTAAAACTGCACAGAATTCTGTTAGGTGTGTTTTGGAGGCTAATGCTGCTTATAAACATGGGACAGGTATAAAATGTAAGGAAGTACAAAACGGTGGGTTTGGTTTGGACTTCGGAGTGGTTTGGATTAAACTACATCCTCAGGTGAACTTTTTTAAACAAAAGCTGTCAGGATATGCTGTGATTGCTCTGCTCCTCTGCTGCTGGCTCTGATTCAGTGGCACATAAGCTGGATGATCTGCAATGATATGTCTTAATCTAAGAAAGATGAGTAAAAAAATATAGCATTTTGAACCTGAGAATTCTTTCAGGAGAATTAGAGCATTTTTGGGCAGGGATTTAGTGAATCCTTGTGTTCTGAGGAGCCCCAGTTGTTGATATACTTTCCTTTGCTTTTAAAATTTATTCTGCTGGATCTTATCTTTACTGTCGTGGTGTTGATACCAGAATCTCTGTTCCTGCAAAGCTTGGGCTGCAGAAATACTTGGCTTTTTTTTTTTTTTTTTTTTCTAAAGTTTTATCTGTATCTGGCTGAGGCAAAAATAAATGTTAAGCTATGGAAGCAGGATGGAATGACTGGTGTTAAGCTGCTCTGTGCAGCTCTGGAAGAAGGAGCCAAATTCCAGCATATCTGAAAGGGCCACATGTATTAAGCTAGGAATTGGAAGAGGTGCTGATCACCTCATGGAATCACAGGCTGGTTTGGGTTGGAAGGGACCATAAAGACCATCAGGACTCTGGCATCCGAATTCACAGCAAAGAGCACGTCCAGAAGCGCCTCCTCACCCTCCTGCATGTCATGAGTGTCTTCCACGGCACCACCCGGCCTCTTTGGGAACGGGAACGGCTGCTGGGAGCTCTGGCAGCAGCACCTGGAGAGCAGGTAAAAAGAGCCATGGGATTGGTTTGGCTGCTGCTGGATCTGGTTTTCTCTCTTCCAGATGTCCCTCTGATTGATGTATTTCACAGTGGGTTCCTAGGGCACATCGGTGGGTGATTCCAAGAATCTGAAAATAGTGGGAAAGCAGTGGGACAACATGTGAACTTGATCCATTTCTAGTAATTCCAACCTTCTCCCGCAACATAGTTCTGGGGAAACCTGGTTAAAGAGTAAGGCTGCAGAGGAACAAGTGATCTAAAACCCCCTGGCTCTCTGTCAGAGCAAACCTGGTCATTCCAGTGGATCTCTCTTTGAAACTGTGGGATGTTAGGGTTTTCTAGGAAACAATAACAAGGACAGGGGTGAGGTCATAGGCTTCCAATTCTAATGATTTGGTGGACATAGGAATGATTCTTCCACGTTTTACACTCCCCTTTTTCTTCCTGGAATAATTTTAAAATGATTCCTTTAACAAACCATCTAAATTTGAGAATTTAAATTTGAGAGGAAACAATGCAAAACAAAAGGCAGGGAGAGCTCACAGAATCCTCATGGAATACTGGAGTGGTTTGGGTTGGAGGGGACCGTAAGGATCATCTCGTTCCGCCCCCTGCCATGGGCAGGGACACCTCCCACTAGCCCAGGTTGCTCCGAGCCCATTCCAACCTGGCCTTGGACACTTCCAGGGATGAGGCAGCCCCAGCTTCTCTGGGCAACCTGTGCCAGGGTGTCCCCACCCTCACAGGGAAGAGTCAGAATACACCAAATCCAGCCCTTTGCAAAGGAGGAAACTCCTGGATACCTGGGCAGACTCTGCTCAGTCCCACAGGGACCCACTCTGTCCATCCCACCTGCAGAGCCCTTGGTGTGGATTTGTGGGAGCACCTCAGGCTTCAGGGACAGCACATGGAATCCAGCCCCACTCCAGCACCCCGAGCTCAGTGCCTCACCCCCTGCGGAGGTAGGGCGTGATTTCTGGAATTATTTCATTGTGTCTGAAAGAGATGAAAGTGTAATTGAAACAGAGGAGCAGTTGATCGCTGTGAATTCTGCTCCAGGGGCTACATCCCAAACATCACAAGAGTTGGAGACCCTTGGGAGATGCTGGACATAGAGATCATCCCTGAATGCCCCTGAGCTTGTTGCCTCTCATGAGGATTTATCCAGCTGCCAGGATGATTGCCCTGCCAGGTATCTTGTCACTCCATCATCTCACCATAAACAGTCCTCCCACTGCTCAGGCATGAGCCAGACCAGCCCTGCAGCCAGCCCTGCTGCCTGCTCTGAGATGCAGGTCTCAGCAGGGAGTTAGTTCCCATACAACGACTTTTCCTTCAGCCCACGAGCATCTAATTTGATCCAGGGGCTTGCAGAGCACAGAGCTGGCAAAACTCGACGAGCAGATGTTTTCTGAGGAGGCCTGTGCTCCTCTGTGGCCCAGAGAGGAGGATGTCAGTGGCAGCCCCGCTCAGGGATGCAGATCAGTGCAGGGATCAGTGAGAACACGCTGCTGTCAGCAAGAGCCACGTACACGTTGTACTCTGTGCATCACTGCACGTTCCTGCTCCACCAAAGCCTCCCCCTGCAGTGCAGAGGGGCAGGTCCTGTGACTGAATTCATCCTTTGCAGCCACACAGATCCTTCGGTGTCACTCCGCAGCGGGTTGCTCTGCCCCTTGAGCTGGGGGCACCAGCCGGTATTTTCATGCCCGTTAAGTGCCAGGCTCGGGAGCTTTGCAAGGCTGTTGTGGCACCTGGGTTCACCACGGCCCAAAGACTGGACCGTGAGCTGCCACGGAGCAAGGCCTCCTCCTTGGTCTGGGCATCATGTGAATTCCCTGTCAGAGCTCACCTTCTAGGGTGTGGACCAAAACTGGGGGGGAAAGGGAAATTTGGAAAAGCTGATGGACTGCCTAGGCCCTCGATGCTGCAGCCTGGGCTGTGTCTTTGAAGGATACAGCCTTTTCCATGGTGCATTAAGGCAGATAAACCTTCCTTAAGAGTCAAAAAAGGACCACATTCACACAATATATAGCAAAATAATTTTCTGGCTGGTGGTAAACTTACCTTGAAACCAGCACAGCAAGGACGGTTTTGGATAGGCACCCAAAATAAGCATCTTAAATACGTAGCAAAGGTGGTCTTGCCATGAGGCTTCCTCAAAGCCAGGCACTTCCACATCCCTGGAAGTGTTCAAGGCCAGGTTGGAGGAGGCTTGGAGCAACCTGGTCTAGTGGAAGGTGTCCCTGCCATGGCAGGGGGCGGAACTGGAGGGGCTTCCTTCCAACCCAGGCCATTCTATGATTCTAAAATAAGGACAAGCTGGCAACCTCCCAGCATTTCACTTTCCTGACCAAAGCACTAACTCACCAAACACCTCTCCTCGTTGTTCATGCCTCTACATTTTCCTTGGAAATGAAACAAAAGCCGGCAAGGTCCATCTCCCCGTGGTGCCTGTCACCACCTCCCTGCCAAAGCTGTTCCTGTGCTGACAGCGGGTGTCAAGAGAAGACACATCCTCCGTGTGAGATGCTGCTGGCATGAGAACCCACAAAACAAAAACGTGTCACCCGTGGCTGGGCTGGACTTAGGTCCTTCTACTTCAAGAACAGTAAGTCTGATGCATTGAGGAGTCAAAGCTGCTGTGCCAGAGGACAAAAAGCAAATCTCCCAAAGAATTAGATTGCTCTGAAGGCAGGGAGGAAGCCTAACCCAGATTAACTGTGACCTGGCAGAGGAAACCAGTGAAAGAAATGCTGGTGTCGGTGGATGGTGCTTAAGGGCTGCTTGGCATCCCTCTCCTCTCTGCTTGGAGGACCAGAGACCCCTAAGTGTTAGATAAAACTGGGAAAACCACACACAGAGTAAAGCAAGACAATCCAAGGTTTGGGACCCAGCCCTGAAGAGGAAGAGGAACTGGCTGGTGGGCAGGCTGAGCCCCACAAGTGCTGATGCACACTGGTGCAGCCCATGGAGGTAAAGCTGGGCTTTGAGCTGGAGCATCAGTTATCTTGGATACAGGACCTCGTCCTGGCACGTGGCTGCCTGGCTGGGCAGCAGCAGTTTGTCAGAGGGACAGGATGGCGAAGGTCACGTTTATTTGGAGGGGGTTGGATGAGACATGCTGCACCTGGACTTGCTCACAGGAGGATAAAACACCCCCTTGTGAAAGCTGATCAGGCTCGATGCACTCAAAAGCTCTGGTGTCTGAGCTTTGCAGGGCAGGTTCAGATGAAAGGAACACCCTTGGGGTGACAGTGCAGAGGGCCTGTTCACAGCTGGTTTGGGAGCAAGGAGTTAGGACAGACCCTCATCCACTGTGAACTCATCCTGTCCGTGTACCTCCTCTCTAGGAGCAGTGATGTGCCAGCCCAGGGGGAAGGGGTCAGCATATGGACCTCAGGGAGCTAGAACGTGTCCAGTCAGGCTTTGCTGGCACTCAGGCTCACTCCTCCCAAGTTTTACTCCCACAGACACTCAGACCCATAAAGACCATCCCCGTTCCAGCTTGCTTGGAGCTGACAGGTGACTTGCTGCTCGGTAGCACAGGAATTTTTTAGGGACAAGCACACTGTTGTTCCGCCTTGGGGAAATGAAGTGATTTTCACGTGTTCCCACTGCAGGATGAATGAATGAGACATTTGACAGAGGACACATTCGTAAGGCTGGCAAGCCCGCTGGCTCTGGGTTTTATATGGAGAGCTGAAGGCTGTTTTTCCACTCATTTCTGCCATGAGTGGTTGGAAAGGGTGATAAACAGCAACAGTCACCAGGCAAAGCCATCCCCACCTCTTCCTACCCCAGCACAGGTTGATCTTTCACATCCAGGGACATCCCCAGCCTGAGGGGCTGCAGCAGGATCCCGGCACCACGAGAGCTGCAGCTGCTGGTTGCCCAAAGAGATGCCTAAAGGTGGGGAAAGGTTCATTTTCCCAGAGGTTTCCCATTAACTGCGAGATGCTTCCAGCAGCAGCAGGGAGGATAACAACCTCCTGAGCCTCCACAAGCAATGTTTGCTCCCCAAAGCTGAGCTACAGGACAAAGAAAGACTCAGCTTCTCCTTTGGCTCTGTAAAACCAGGCTGGCTTCCTCAGCAAAAAACCCAAACAAAACCAAACCAAAACCAACCAAGCAACAAACTCACGAAACTTACAAACTTCAGCAAAACAACATCATATTCCCCAGGAAAATAATTTGCTAGTGCTTTTTTTTTACCCCTCTTACCCCAGTTGTAAGCAGGAGCTTGCATCTGGTCACGTGAGCAGCTTTAGCAGATGAAATTGGTTTTTTTTCCTCACACTTGAAAATAACTTCAATACCAAATTAGGGTCTCTCACTTTCTTACTGGTTTGTATTTGACTCTGTGGGAATAACCTGGCAGTGCCAAGGAACTGATGTTTGCTTAAAGAAAAACTCTCCAGTAGAGCTCTCCTGCAGAAAAATCCATTGCTCTGACAATTGCCTAGGCCAAGTTCAGCTGTGTTTCTAGATGGATTTGGGCAAAACCCTTGGCTTCCAAAGGAGCTCCAGCCATTTACAGGGGGAAAATCCAGCAGCTCCCATATGATGCCTCATCAGCTGTACCCAACACAGTGAACAGCATGGTGGAAACAAAACGGTTTTACCTCCTTGTTAGAAACTCGGGGTCTCCAGGCGCCTCAGACAAACAAACACCTCAAGCACAAGTTGTTCCATATGCTCAGTGTAAATCATGGAGAAGCCCCTGAGGAATAAATACATACTGGCCACATACATGCTATTTCCTGGGATTTTTTTTTAGTACTAACTCCAAACAAAACAGCCACAATGTGGAGATGCTGTTTATATCAGCTCCCCATCAACTGACAGGATGTTTATAAAGGAGAGAGCAGCATTACATAGCACAGACCCCTGTGCCCACCCAGTGGGACTCCCATGGCTCCAGGGAGACCTCAGAGCACCTTCCAGTGCCTAAAGGGGCTCCAAGAGAGCTGCAGAGGGACTTGGGAACAAGGGATGGAGGGACAGGACAAGGGGGAATGGCTTTAAAGGGTGGGGTTAGATGGGATATTTGGAAGGAATTCTTCCCTGTGAGGGGGAAGATGGGTAAGCCCAGGCACAGGTTGCCCAGAGAAGCTGTGGCTGCCCCATCCCTGGAAATGTCCAAGGCCAGGTTGGAATGAGCTTGGAGCAACCTGGGACAGTGGAAGGTGTCCCTGTCCATGGGAAGGGGTTGGAATGAAATGAGCTTTAAGGTCCCTTCCAACCCAAACCATTCTGTGCTCCTATGGAAAGAGATGGAGAAGGGATTCAACTCCTCAAATCCATGTGCTCACCTTGAGCAGAATGCAGGGTTTCCCCCTCTTTAATTCAGAGCTCTATCAAATCAGGAGAGTGGCCCAGTTTTCACAGCTGAATCAAGCCTATTCAACTTTGCTCCAAAGATTAAAAAGCAGCAACATTTTGGACAGATCACCTGGCAGGATGCCCACAGGGTATTTCAGTGTCCATCATTGCTGCTCTCTGGGCTCCTTCTCACCCTACCCACAAGCAAAAGATCTCACGGCAAACTCTATTTATCACATAAAAACCCACATGGGCAAGATAAAGTATTTTTTTTCTTATTTCTTTAATAGGGAACCCTAACAAGAACATACCCCTGTGGCCTGGGATACATGGCACATCAATAGAGAACTCTATATTTCCAGGGCTCTCCTCTCACTTTAATCATAACACATGATTTTTTGCTCTTTGCCACTGGTGCACAATGACCACAGGTTTCCAATGAAGAGGTTGCAGCAAATTCTCAGGTCTTTTTTTCCCCTCCATATCTTCCTGACTAACACAGCACTCATTCATGGGTATAAATAATTCCCTATAATTCCTTTTTGAGAACAAATAATTCCCTATAATTCCTCTTCGGCTCGTCTGCCGTTACATCATCCTGTCCGCGTGGGCAGTGAGTATTTCTGGCTTCTCCCTGACTCCAGCTCTTTTCAAGCCACCTCACCTCTCTCCCCGTAATTAGTAACAGGTTTTTCCATCACAGAAGTTGGAAGTTTCATTGAACTGTTGAAATTCAGCCCATTTCAAACAGTTTTTATGCAGCACAGGACTTCCAAGTTGCCACAGGACTTGGAGGTCATTTGAAAGATTTTTTTTGATCGTCTTGTGCAAGGCTTGACCTGGAAAACTCCACGACAAGAAAGCAGGAGCAACCCAAAACAACGGCTGGCAAGGTCTGTGTTGGCCAAAACACGTCTCGTGCTCCCTGAATTACCTTTTATTCTGGAGAAGAGCGTAGTTGTTTTTCACAGAAGCGGAACATCACGGTTCACATCACAGTTTACTGACCTAGAAGATGCACGTTGTGTGAGAGGAGGAAATGTCCACATTATTTACATATTTGACAGTAGTTTGTTCCCTGTAATCACAGAAACTGAAAATCTCTTCAAGCAGAAGGGTTTTTTGCAGATGCAGTTGGTCAGGGCTCCAAGTTTCACCTTTTGAATTATGATCTCTCCTACAGGCCGTGGATTAAGACTGTATAAATACACTCAGACTGTATATACACACAACCTGGGGCAGGCTTGCTTTTGTTGCTGAGATTTTTAAGAGGGGAAAAGAAATCCCATAGAACCATAAAATCATAAAATGGTTTGGGTTGGAAGGGAACTGAAAGCCCATCTTGTTCCATCCCCCTGCCACGGCAGGGACACCTGCCACTAGCCCAGGTCACTCCAAGCCCCGTCCAGCCTGGCCTTGGACACTTCCAGGGATGGGAAGGAGGTTTTGCAGAGATGTTTTAACATCTTGGCCAGTGCTGCTGGATGGAAAAGGCAGAGCTCTTATCTTTCCTTACTTCCCACTCTGACCTGCCCATCCAGAGATGCTCTTGCCCTTTTCCCTGGCTGTTTCAAAGCCTGGAGTGGTATCAAATGCAACAGAAATACATCAAGAAATATTTGCACAGAGGCAGACAGACAAACAGAAAGAGAAGGAGAAAAGCAGAACCAGCAAAAGCTTCAGGAAAATATTTTCTGGACCACTTCCTAACTGGGGTGCTGGTGGAGTGGGAAGCAATTGGATAAAAGCAACAACAAATAGTCTGAAACTAATGAAAACCATCTATTGCGAGCGAAATTAAAATGCAGTTTGCAGCCCTGCCCTTGTTCCTGCAGAGCAGCTCTTTGCACTGATTTGCAAGCAAAGAAATAGGGGTGTGAAGGCCCCAGCTGGACCCCACATCTCCAATCCACTGTGCGGATGCTCAGCCAGGGATGGAAAAGTAACAGAGCAACCCTTGGTTTTGGTGGTACTCCCTGATTTCAGAGTGAGCAGCAGCCCCACCTTGCAGAGGCAGTTTTTACTTGAGGGGAAAAAGATGAATTTGGGTTTGGTGGCTGCCCAAGGGGTCCCTGGAGGAAAAGCCAGCAGATGGTGCTCAAGGATGGAGCCAAGGTGGGATGCTCCTGGGTGTCCCAATGCACAGGAACCTGGAGCCAGCCTCCCGAGCCTGTGTGAATCACACGGGGGAAATCCACAGAGCTGCTTAAATCAGGGGTAGAAACGGCCCAGCTGAAGCACATCAGCAAAGAACTGTAAAGCTTCACCACTCTCTGCCAGTTCCACTGAAGACTTTTTATGAGGGGCTCAAGCTGGGACCCGTATTCTGAGGATGGGAGGACACCAAGGTCCCCTTTGCATCCAGGCAAGGATGTAGCACACATGGCTTCTTTTTTTTTTTTTTCGTGGGTAGAAAGAGAATTCCTCAAAACCCTTCTGACTCATAGCATTAATCACGTCTAGTTATTAATACACCAGGGAGAAAATCTTGCTAAACTTAATCCCAGCTGCCTCTACAAATTACCAATGTGATGTGATTCAGTCTTTTACTAATTATCAGAGGGTTTGTTGGTGCCTGGGGCTGGAAAGTAGTCTGTTCCTGCAGATGTCACCCCCTCTCCCCGGGTGTCACTCACCCCCAGAATGTCACAGCAGCCACAGAAGGGACCTGCCTGGGTTCCCTGTCGCTGCCAGGATGGACAGGGAGCGCTTTTCCGGGGGTCACCAACACAAACATGGAGGCAACTGCTAAAGGAAGGGTTGGAAAGGATCGTGAGCGAAAGGGGAAAAAAGTAACCCCACCCCAAAATGCCCTGAGCGTCCTGGCTGGCTGCTCCCCAACTGTGTGCCAGTGACAAAGCCCCTTTTTGGAAAGGAAAACCTCTCAGCTCGGTTATTACAGCCATAAAGGCAGTCAGATGGGAATTGAACAGCTCTTACAGCCTCATTAATTATTGGAGCACTGATAAAAGTCATTTCAATATTAAAACCATATTAAGACAAAGAAAAAAAAGGAACAAATGCTAACACCACAACAAGAAATTAATCTAACTTCCAAGTTAAATATGTTCTTAATCGAGCTGCGATAGGCACTCAACACATGTGCACACTTTACTAGTACTGTTACATTATTTACCTGGAATCCTCTATCTTGGCTGTTTTCACTATGGTTCTGAGGGTGCCTGGAACTTTCCCATGGTTTGTTCTTCTGGGTTTTTTTCAGTCAAACAAAAATGTTTCCCTGTGCTCCTCCATTGCCACACAGAAAATTCTGGTTTTCAAAGGTGTTTCTGAAGTAAAGGCAACAAAGATCCCAGCTGCTATTGAACTAATATGACCAGACCATACTGGTTACCACTGGTGGTGGCAACCTGGAACCACTGGACCCCATTTGGTGGATGTAATTCTTCATACAGGTAACAGCACCCACAGTCGTGAGCTGCTGCTTTACTGGGATGCTGGTGCTGCTGAATCACAGAATGGTCTGTGTTGGAAGGGACCTTAAGCACCATCTCACTCCCAGCCCCTGCCACGGGCAGGGACACCTTCCACTAGACCAGGTTAATCTAGAGCCTGTCCAGCCTGGCCTTGAACACTTCCAGGGGTGGGGCAGCCCACCTGGGCTCTCTGCCTGACATCCAAAATCACCTGGAAAAGCCCTTGGTTTGGATGCTTCTGCTGACATAACGCACCTCCATCGTATGTATTTTATCCTCCAGCAGCTCTCTCTCAACCACTCGGAGTGAAAATAAACATTTTAAAAATTAAAATAAAATAAAAATAGGCTGCTTGTCAGTGCTTGGCAGCCGCTCCCATTCCCACCACCCCTGTTCAGCACCCACCGACTGACCCCCAGTGAGGAGCTTTAGCTCCCTTCTGCCAGGCACGTCTGTTATTTGGGAACACCCTGCCTTTGAGCTTCAGCCTGACAGATTTGGAGGGGGGACATGACACCCTGCTTGCTTTGAGGCTCGAGGCTGGGGAGGTTCACTCTGGATCCCACCGCGAGGTCGACGTTCAGTCTCTGCCAGCACCAAGACAAGCACCATTTCTAGAACAAGCTGTTGCATCACTCCAAGGGCTCAGCACTTTCCTGAAACATTCCAGCTATTTCTTTATGGGGCTGGTCTTGTGAACAGGACAAAACCAAGAGCAAACATCATAAATCCCTATTTGAAAGGAGAATTTGACTATTTGATTCCAGGGAGTCCAACTCTGTTCCAGCCTTATATGGAACCAAACAAGAGCAAGAGATAAGAATTAATGTTTCCATACCACTCTTTCTTGAAAAAAAAAAAACAACAAACCAACAAAAACCCACTCCAGGCTGAAATGTTTGACTTTGGCCAGTGATCTGCTCTCGATAAAGACAGAGGAATAAAATTAGTCCCAAATTTAATAGGCTCTAACAAATAAAAGGTTAAAGGTATTCTTTCACATTATATAAGTTTAAAAACTTTCAGACTCGATTTGTTGCCTTTTAAACTTTTCCTTTAAACCTATATGTATTTTAAAATATGTATCCTTATGCTAAGGAATTACCTTTTATTTATAAGTTATGCTGTAACATAAATCCCCCACTTCTTCCTCCGCATCTGGGTAGGTAAAAAACTCCTGCTGTTTTCAGTAGGAAACAGCAGATTTCAATAGGAAACTGTACGAAGAGACTCTCTCCCGCTGTGTAGATGCTCGTGACTGTTCAGGGGAAGAGGCCGAGCTTCTCGCAGCCTCGAGCATCTCGGAACGGCGCTTCATAACTTAGTATGGTCCTTGGCACGTCCTGGCTCCTGCAAATATCCAAGCCCAGCCCTTCCTGACCAAAAGGCATAGTTTAATCGATTCCTTCCATTCCACAGGGCCTTTGTTTTGTTTTGTTTTTTTTTTCTTTTTTTTTATACGTTTCTTCTCAGAGATAAGGGGGAAGCACTTTGGATACCGCATGGCCAGCGCGGGAAGGGGAAGCCGCGCAGTGCGGAGGCGTCCCCCGAGGCCGGCCGGGGGGGGAGTGGGGACTGTGTGTGATGAGCAGCTCTGACCTCAGCCCCAGGAACGCCAGCACCAACCATCTGGATCCCATTTGCGGCGCCGGCTGGCCCGGCCCCCCGGCACTGCCGCGCCCGCCGCCTCCCCCGGCCCGGCCGCGCTCAGACCCAGGGCAGCCGCCGCGGAGGGACCAGCGCATCCCGTCCCGCATCCCGCCGGTGCCCGCACCCCACGGAGCCAGGCAGGCGGCCACCGGGAAGGCTGAGCAGCACCGCGTGCCATGAAGCAAGGGTGAGAGGCGCTTCGGAGCAGAAAATCCTGGAATAAGCAACTTTTTTCGGAGGTTTGCTCAGAGGTAAGTGTTGCTTTCTGCGCGGGAGCCCTTAGCCTGGGCTATAGCCCCAGCCAGCTGCTGTGCCATTTCCCCCCTTCCTCAGTGGGGTGTTAGTGCTTGGGGAGTTTTCAAGGAATTTTGGACAAAACCCATTCCCAGGTTTGCATCAGTGTTGGAAAAGCGGAGGTGCGGGGGGTGGGAAGGGCGATTCTGCCGGTTTACTACTCTGGGAGTCTCCTCCCGGAGCCGCTGCACCGCAGTTGTACAGGGACGCTCCTGTCCCTGCCGCTGCAGGTGAATGAATCCATTCGGAAGAACTCAGCAGAGTACTTCCCCTGCTATTACGGGACGGTTTTTGCCTTTGATACCTCGAAATCACTACAGCAGCTGTCTGATGGGATCAGAGCAGGATGACATGGGAAGCAGTGCCCCAAGGAGGGCATGTAATATTTAGGGGAGCTGCTTAGGCACAAGGAGCATGAATGGGACCCTGCAAGGAGTGTGGCTAAGGTGGTGTCTCAGTGCCTCTTTCCTGCTCCCAGGGCTTGGGGTGTGTTTGATAGCCACCCTCACCCCTCCTGTCCCAAGGTGAGGCAGGATGAACCTGGCAGAGATGCTGGTCAGCCCATCCGTGCCACTCGAGTCCTGCTGCCAGGCATGTCCCCATGGCTCTGGGGTGGGCCAGCGTGTGGCTCCAAGAATAATCCTCATCCTCCTGTGGTCATCCCCAGAGAGGGAAGTGAGCCAAACAGCCTTTCCCCTGAGGGAACAGGCTCTCCAGCCTTGCCATCACCTCCTGTCTCCACAGCTCCCGTCCACACTCCCTCCCGCCTTCCCCAGCCCTCCTGCCCCGTAGCCCCAGTTGCCCTCGGCTCCCTGGGGCTTTGACACAGCAATGCTCTTGCTGAGGGGGCGGCTCTGACTAATGCTGGAGACACCCTGCCACCGTCCCGCTGGGCTCAGCAAAGCCCTCCCTTCCCAACTGGAGCCTGGAGCAACAAATGGTTGCGGCCAAACTGGTTTCCTGACCAAGAACGGGGGCCAGAACTGGCTGGAGCAGAGGTAGCCAAAGTGCCTCTGGTTCCAGTGGGTGTACTGGGAAACTCTCAGCTCATTTCTGGTTGCTGTGATGATTCATTTGTGCTCTCAGGGGAGGAATCTTGCGTTTTTCAAACTTCTGGCTTTACCCCATTACTTACTGGTTTAAGGGGAAAAAAAAAAGTCAGTGCCTGTGGTCAGATAATTACTGTGCTTGCATAGTGCTGCTTCTGGGGCACAACCACCCAGTTTAGGAGGTTTGTGGAGGACAGACAGATGTCTCCAGCCTGAGTTTGTTGCAGGGAGCTGGGGGATTCCTTCAAGGCTGTGTAGGAATGCAGTGGCAGAGGAGAGACTCTGCACTTCCCTGGCACCATCCCTTAAGTCACCGGTATCAGAGTTCAGGGAAACAGGCTCTTCATCCCCAAACTCACACCTTCATTCCGTCCTGCTCTTTGCAGAGAGGTTGACTGTGACCAGGGCTGTGATGGCATTTTTAGGACAGGAGTGGAGGGCTTTGTGCTTGTTGCCACCACATTGCCATTCATTCATTCATTCCCTTTCCATTTTCCAGCACTCCTCCCAGTCCCCCTTTCTGGTTTTTCAAACATCTCTACCATTTTCCATTCAAATGCATTCACTTGCCCTGACTTCAGGGTGAGCTAAACCAGCCCCTGCTTTACTCCCACATGCCAAAGGCGGGGGGAGGCGGGGGGAGTTCCTCCTCTACTTTTGCTACGTGCCTGTCCAGGAACAGGAGGGGAGGGAAGGGAACATCTTATTCCTTCCATTAGTACAAACTGTGGTAACTGCACAGCCTTGCCAGTCTTGGACTGTATTCCCCCAGCCTGGATGCGCTGGATTTCCAGGGCTGAGGCTGTCCCTGTGCTGGGCGTGCACGGCAGAGGGTGGCAGTGCGTGCCTGGTCTCTGCTGTGAATCACAGCCAGCCTTACCCCTCCGCGTGCCCATCACTTTTTCCACGTTTTTAAGTGCTCTGTGTTCCACATTAAGCAGCCGATTTGTTTGGGTGGAGAGGCTCCGGGAGGCTTCAGTTACTATACATAAAGAGTCATTGATCTTTGAGGGAGTTTCCTCTTCTTTTTTAGCAAATACTCCCTTTCCCCTTATTAACGACTCTATTTTAGTCTCAGCCTTAGGATGAAGAAAACAACTAGATTTTAAGCCAGCAGCATGCTTAGAAGGACAAAAATGAGTATATGATTCATATCAAACACAGCCAGGGAACTAGCCTGGATAGGATATAAACACAGCCTAACACTGTCACTTTGCTGAATTGGAGCTCACAAGGTTTGCAAAAGCAGGAAAGTTTTCCACCCTTTCAGGCTTGTTTGCTCTTAATATTCAGGTCTACCTTTGTAGGAGCCCAACAAACCTCACCTTCCCAGTGCCACATGGCAGCAACCTTCATGGAAACGCTTCAAAAGAGCCCATGCAGATCTAAATGGCTCCACCTGTAGCCATGAATAAATCCAGGATCTGTCCTATTCAAGCTCATCCTGAGCCTCTAGAAGTAGTTT
This sequence comes from Pipra filicauda, assembly GCF_003945595.2. NCBI lineage: Eukaryota > Metazoa > Chordata > Aves > Passeriformes > Pipridae > Pipra > Pipra filicauda. Next base: position 708,335 of record NW_024104401.1, read on the forward strand.
TGCTTCTCCTGAATGCTGTGGAGTCAGGTGAGATTCAGTGCTCTGTGATGAAGAGGCAGCCAGGCATGGGACACTTATGTCCCTTGGAAAGGTAACCCAGCTGTTTCACATGGAAAAATCCTGGCATTTAGCCTCACATGTGCCCAAATCACTGCTAGGAGTGGCTTTTGGCTAACAATTTACCCAGCTGAGAGAAATTTAACAGGGTATTTATCCAGGCAAGAGAGGAGCATGCCATCTGTGCCTCTAAGGCTCCATATCAGGAGTTCAGATTTCTCCTCCCTGCTTGCTCCACAGCGTGACCAGATGCATATCCCACTGCTGGGGGTGCAAACAGCTGTTCTGGGTGGCTGGCACTCACTTTCAAGCCACTGGCAAGGCTTACAGCAGCCTCTTGTCTTCACTGCCAGTTCCTATGGATGTGGATACAGCAGAGAACAGGCAAGCCAAGGGGATTTGAGGCCCAGCAGTTTGGTTAGGAAACAGGGTGATGATGAGATCCCCACAAAGCAAATTGAGATGAAAGCAGAAACAACTTGGTTTTGACTCTGACATCCCATGAGACAGACTTTTAGAGGGGTCTGGAGGATGCTCACAGCATCTCATCTCTTGCACCATCTCTGGGACGATGCTTTGCCCTCCCTCATCTCCTTTCAGGAAACCTGTTGGGACCCAGCTGCAAATCCACCTCTTTCTCTCAGTACAACATGATGCACCCTCTGTGCACAAGGAATTTAAGAGATGACATTGTTTCTCAGGTTTTTACTCCATATATTCTTTGGGGATGCTCTAGGGCTGGGCAGGAAAACTGGAGCACATGTACCACGGTTTGAGGCAGTGAGGCATCCCTGGCTGTGACAGGTGGCAAAGCTGCACGAGACCAAGCCCAAACCCAGGCCATTTGCCCCCAGAAAAGCACACCAGTTATAGCTCTGCCTACCATGCTTGCTTTGGGTCCTCTGCCCTTTCCCAGAGGCTGCTCAGCTCTGCACAGCACAAATGTGTCGCTGGGAGGGGGAAAAAATGTCCCAAATACAATGTCAGTATGGTTTGGACCTTAGAGACCATCTCGTTCCAGCCCCCTGCCATGGGCAGGGACACCTCCCACTAGCCCAGGCTGCTCCAAGCCCCGTCCAACCTGGCCTTGGACACTTCCAGGGATCCAGGGGCAGCCACAGCTTCTCTGGGCAACCTGTGCCAGGGCCTCCCCACCCTCCCAGGGAAGGATTTCTTGCCAATATCCCATCTAACCCTGCCCTCTGGCAGTGAGAATCCATTCCCCCTTGTCTTGTCACTCCAGGCCCTTATGAAAATATTAGTCACTGATTTTGGATTTCCTGCTTATCACATGCCAAGAGTCAGTTCTGTCCACTTCAGCCCTTTAACCTTAATAAAAAAAGTATCAAACTACAAAATGCCGGGACAGAAAACCCCTCTGACAGCTTATTGCTTTCTCTTAAGAGTCCAGCATGACAGATAACATCAGCGCCTGAAGCACTGCCCAGCTGAGAATTCAAATTTGAGAGGGATTTTGCAACATTAGTTATTCCCTCTGCATGCTGTTGCACCTATCTATATCCCTGCATGACACACATCACATTCCCATAGATGCTTCCCCACCTTCCCAAAGCCAGGCAGCCCAGCTCAGAGGCAGATAGAATGAACCAAAGTGGTATGCAACAGCTGCAGTAATTTTTCCCTGCCTTTTATGTTTTGCTTTCTAAGTCTTCTCATCTGCTTTGCACTCTTACAGATTTTCTTTTAAATATACTCTAGTGAAAAAAAAAAAAAAACACATACACAAGCAGATGATTGCTTAGAAAGTGAATTTGAAACATTCCCTCGAGGGAAAATAAAGGAAAAAAAGATGTAAAATGTCGAATTTTATGCACAGAGAAATATGTAATATGCAAAAAATAGCTGCTGGGGAAAATATTTAAGGAAATCACTTCATTGTGTCAGGGATAGAAATGATTGCTTTTTGAGAGCATTATTAGGAACAGATGTATTTCTTCTGATGGAGGACATATTGTAATATTAAGAGGTCAGCACACACTATATAAACTCCAAACACGCATAAAACCTTCAGATTATTTAAGTCTAACAAGGAGTTAGTGTTTTAGCACATGAATCACGAAGAAACTGGCTCCCCACGTTTTGGTGCTAGTTCTTAACAGTTCAGGAAAACTCTTTCCTTTCCTAAAGACACTCAGCAACCAGTTTTTTTCAGCTTATTTTTCCAGCCTGCAGTGTTTATATCAAACGCTTCACCAGAGCTTTCACCCCCTCCCAGGACTGCAAGGGACTTTTCATTTAAAAAATGAAACAAATCCACCATCAAATCGCCTTACTCAAGATATAATATTGAAAATCCAAAAACCCAGGAGAATAAAGTTGCAAAACAGATACCTGCCATAAGAATGGATGGCTTTGCATGATGCTGAAGCTCATCTCTTGTTGATGAACAAGTCCCTCTGCTTTCACAGGACTATGATGTGACCACGATGGAGGTCACTGAGAAAGCTGGAAATAGATCTGGAGGCCTCCTAAAGGCAAAAATGGGAAAGGAGGTGATAAAAAAGAATAGCCAATTTATTATTGCTTGGGAAAGGCATTGTATTTCCCAGTCAGGGAGAAGAAATAAAAGCTGACCCTGGGTGTTGGTTTGGTGCACTGTGTTATCCAGGTTCCTCTCATGGTGCCCGTGGGCTGTGGGAAGGTCACGGGGGATCCCATGGGCAGGGGGGATTTTGTAGCACCAGGGGGTTTCTCTTTTCCCTTCTGCTGCATTTCATGGCTGTAAACAGGCTCTGTGCAGCTGCTCAGTGCAAAAACCCCAAAGCTCCCAAATGTTTGCTTCAGTCCTGTCATTTGTTAGCTGGCAAGACATTAATTATCACTGGTTTATCCTGATGCTCTGCTCGTCCCCAGCTGTTGCTGGGATAGGCTGCCAGCATTCTAATACACAGGATGATAACATAACTTCCTAGGTTCTGGAAAAGAAATATGAGCACTTTGACAGCATACATTATTTTAATGGGCTGTTTTTCCTTTGCATGAATTTTAGTTCGTATTTTTCATTCATTGCTAGCAACATTTTAAATCTGTGGCATCCCAGCCTAAAGGGGAAGGGAGCACCCAAGACTCTTGGATGCTCAGGGTTGAAAGGAAAGACAAAAGTCGGAGGGTCCACAAAAGCTTACACAGTTTTATTGGTAAGTTACACACTTGGCATGGAAATTGGTCTGTCAGACCCTGATTTCTGACACACACATTAGCCCCCTTGTCTTGGAACCACAGAATCGTAGAATATCCCGAGTTGGAAGGGACCCACAAAGATCATGGAAGTCCAACTCCTGGCCCTGCATGGGCCACCCCAACAATCCCACCATGTGCCTGAGAGCTCTTCTCGGCTTCTACACACTCCCAGTGGGTGCTGCAAGGCAAGCCCCTCTCCAAAAACATGCAGCTCTTCCCTAAACCTCTTCTTCCCCGAGGGGAGATGCTCCAATGGGGTCGAATGGGTGGTTGTCATGAGCTCAGTGCTTTTTTGCAAATCTCAGCTCTGGGACCTACAGAACTTTCTGTATTTGTGTGCTCAGGGGTCAAACCCCATGGCTAATCCTGCATCCATGGGGAAGCAGAGGTTTTCCCTCTCCATGTGTCCTTTGGGTGAAACTAGTTTTTCCAAGAGCAAGCTGTCCATCGGGGAAACGGTCCAGCAGAGCAGGTTTGCTCCCAGTGGAGGCATTGGGAGGTTGGGCTTGGAGTGGAACAGCCAGGGGGATGGACCAGTGCCAGCTCACGAATGTGATTTTTTAATTTATTTGTGAATGACAGCGATACCTCTGGGCTGCAGCAGCTGCCTCTGTGGATTGAGGGATTGCCAATAACAGGGAAGACTTGCTGTGTCTTAACTCACAGTGTGTGCTAACTGCTGGCTCTGGGTGCCTGTCAAATGTCTCTCCATCTGGCATCATTACTGTTGTTATTATTATCATTACAATTATTATTCACAAATGTGGGGGGAAAGGTAGAAGGTAGCTTTTTCCAAACTCATAAATGCCAATGTCAGGATCAAGTCAGGTTTTGGGAAATCAGGTGGAAGTTGTCCCCTCCCTTCCACTAACCTGCCCTATGATAGCCCTGAGGAGTGTTTCTTCAATGAAAGTGGGATTAGCTGCTTATTTTTCCAAATTCCCAGCTCTTGGTTCCATTTCCAGCCATGCCAGCAATGGCCATCAGTGTAATTACCATGGCTTTCCTCTTCCCCCTAGCCCTCTGAGGCTCTTGTATTGGTCATAACTCCCTGGATTGATGGAATTGGCAAGGATGGTATTAAGAAAATTGAATTACCTTTTTTTTTTTTTTATGGTGATGACCTGGTTAACAGTTTGATGTATTTGAGTCACTTTTGGCTGATTTGAGTAATTGAGCTCCTTTTGTGGAATGAAAAGTATTAAATCACTGTGTTCCCTTTTGGGAGGATATTTTCTCAGTTAAGCAAGCCTTGCTGGTTTCTGCTCCGTATGCTTGGAAATGAAGATTAAATAATAAATTGGTCATCTCCATGACAACAGAAACACGGCTTTCCTGACAGAGACATTGTTTCAGAAGGCTTGCCAGGTGGATCACAGATAACAAACTTGCTTAAATTATATTTTTGGCTCCAAGAGATAAAATATTATTCCTGGGGCCTTTCCAAAATACGATCAGCCAGCACAGGCTATTCCACCACCGGGGCTGTGAGCCTGGGGGAGTCCAAGGCCTTTTTGCTGTACAGCCAGATCATGTGGTTCAGTTGGGTCTGGAGTATTTAAATTTCCATTTGTACATTTGGGACAGCTGAAAAGGTGAGCTGAGGCTAAGCGAGAGGTTCAGGGCAATTGCTGTGGTGTTTAGAAAAAATAAAATAAGAAATGGCAACAGCAAGAGGGAACATCTTGGCCAAGATGTTTCAGCTGGTCATCCGTGGGTGAGAAGGGCAGGTGAGAGGCAATGACATATTTTGATGGTAGAAATGTAGGCTCAGCAATTTCCCGTGTATTGGGTATTACCTGGGACAGCACTGGCAAGAGGAAAGTCATCTCAGTCCACAGGGGTGATTAAATGTCAATTATGTGAGTGAGGATTCCTCTTGCAAAGGGTTGCTTGCTACGAAGCAGACTGTCCAGCAGTAAAATATTTTCTTTCCTGCCAAAATGCCACAAAAGCCTTGTAAGACCACATGGTTTCGGCTTTTCTATCTCATACCTCATCCGTGCCTGGCCAGCACTGCTGCTGTTTCTCACTCTCCCCGTTTTTCTCCCTTAGGTCTCACACTGGGTACTTTGAAACAAAGAGAATAAAAGGAAAGCTCAGATAAAAGACCAAAATGAGGAAACACCGACATTTGCCCTTTGTGGCAATGTTCTGTCTCCTGCTCCCAGGATTTTGCTCGGTTCGTGCCCAGCAGCAGGCAGGTAAGACCAGACTGCTTCCCCTGACTTTGGCCCTGTACAAACGAGCCACTAGCTCACCCTGTTTGTTTCTTGGCATGCATGTCGATGGTATGTCGTGGATTGATGACCTTCTGCTCCGCAGCTCCCACCTCGCTGAGGGTCCCTGGGGACCCAGACCTTGCCAGCGCGCACGGTGCCCTCCCGAGCATGTCGCTGGCCCGTGCCGTGCCTTTGAGGATGCTCTGCGGGGGACTGGGCTGTGGGGTGTGCACCCAGGGCGGCCCCGAGAGGGTTTTCATGTGGGCAGAGCTGTTCTGCCCTCCTTGCATGTGTAGGAGGGCTTTTAGCAGTGAGAAGAGCACTGCCACTGACCTGCAGGGAGGCTGCTTTAAGAGGAGGTGCTGGTGCCTTTGGGACCAGAGCTGGTGTCACTGCGGGGGGTGTTAACAGCAGGAAAAATATGGAAAACTCATGCCAGCACCCAGACTGCTTAAACCAAGGAACCCTTCCTTCCCTGAGAACCACCACAGAGCCAGCAAAGCCCCGAGTCAGCAAAAAACGTGCAGGAGACCATGGGCAGCTAGAAATGGAATGAGCCTAAATTCGCACGTGGAGCTGCCAGCGTCTTTGTCTGGCTCAGGGCTGGTGTCCAAACCTGTGAGGGGAGGGGAGAAGCACCTCAGCTCCCCCTCCCTGGGAAGGGTAGGTCGCATGCTGTCCCCTCCTGTCCCCCAGCACTGCAGTGTCAGGTGCTGAGGCTGCCTGGTTGTTCTCCAGCGCTTCTCGTTTTGCTGCGGGCGATGAGGGGAAGCTCAGCTTCACTGTCACCGTGCGGAAGGGGCTGTTGGTTGTTTGTTGGTTGTTTGGGTGAGGAGGAGGAGGTGGAGGAGGCGCGCTTGTGCTGATCGTAGAAAATCCTAAACCTCCATCTGTTTTTTTAAAGCTGTCAAAACCGTTGCCGTGGCTGATATAATATTTCTAGTGGATTCCTCCTGGAGCGTTGGGAAGGAACATTTCCAACTTGTTCGAGAGTTTCTGTATGATGTTGTAAAAGCTTTAGATGTGGGAGGAAATGATTTTCGCTTTGCCCTGGTCCAGTTCAGCGGAAACCCCCACACAGAGTTCCAGTTAAATACCTACCCCTCTACCCGAGACGTCCTGTCCCATATTGCCAACATGTCTTACGCGGGGGGAGGCACCAAGCCTGGAAAAGGATTAGAGTACCTAATCGAGAACCATCTCACTAAAGCTGCTGGAAGCAGAGCCAGTGAAGGCGTCCCCCAGGTTATTATAGTGTTAACGGACGGACGGCCCCGGGATGATGTGGCTCTGCCATCATCTGTCCTTAAATCGGCCCGTGTAAACGTGTTTGCGGTCGGCGTGCAGGATGCAGTGGAAGGGCAGCTAAAGGAAATAGAGAGCGAACGCTTCGATACGCACCGTTTCAACCTAGAGAATTTTACTGCTCTCCACGGCATAGTTGGGGACTTAGTGGCGAGTGTCCGCTCATCCATGACTCCAGAAAAGGCTGGGGCCAAAGGACTGGTTAAAGACATCACAGGTAATGGCTGGCTGGTGGCATCTGCTGGCATTGTGCTGTTTGAAGCCTTTGTAGGGGCAAGACTGAGATGGACGTTCAGAGGTTTAAAAATAAAGGTTTGAAGCACGTGGCCCAGTGTTCGCAGCTACCGAGCGTGCCATTGTTTGCAGACCAAGCTGGCATCCTTGCCAGAGCTGCTGGGAGTTAGCACAGGAGTCCTTGGATGAGCAGCAGCACGTTGTGCCCGTCCTTTGGCCCCCATGGTATGGAAATGCAAATGCAAGGAGCTCTGCAGAGTTATTAAATTGCCCCATGCTATTCACACCAAAGGCAGGGAAATAGGGAATGAACACACCAGACCTGATGGTGACCCTGACTGAAAACCCTCTGGGGACCAGTAAGGTCCCTGCTGATTGCGGGGATACCATGCAGGATGTCACCTTGCAGCTAGTGGGGGGGAGACAGGCAATGTGCCACTCCAGAAAGTCACATTCTTGGCTGAAGACAGCAAAAGAAGTTGGGTGGAGAACTTCTCTGCTGAAAGCCCCAACCCTGAGCTGGCCCTTAGCCCCTCTCCTCATGCACTTGGAGAAGGTGTGTGGTTGGAGAGTCATGGGAATGCCTTCTCTGCAAGGCACTGGCTTCCACCTGCTGCAGTGCTGGACCCTTCCCATAACTGAAACCTCCCTCCAGGCCACGTTGGCTCCAACGGATCTGCACTGACCACAAGACAGGGCCAGTTTTCATGGAAAAAAAATGAGACAGTCTCCCTCTGTCCCTCCTCTGTTTATGAAATTCCAGCATGGGAAGGGCCTTCTGAGCAGCTTTGTTGTGTTTCAAAACAGAAGTCCTGGAGATCAAACCTTTCTTTTTATTCCTGAGACTCCATCTGAAGGTCAATAGCTTGTGGGGTGACATAAGGCAACGGGAGCGTGATGAGGCAGCGTAACATTAATCTCCCTGTGTTGTCTTGCCTATTAACCCTCACGCCAGCCCCACTGGGTGCTCTCCATCTCTGCATGACACCGAGCAACACCAAAAGGCTGTGCTCATGTGTGTTTTTATTGTGCAAAGCGCTTGACAGGGCAACTATCCAGGCCACGTGAAAGCCACAGGGGAGTAGCTGCCCCAGAAAGATGACAAAAGGCTCACCAATGCTAAGAAAATGATACCAATATACATGGAAAATGGATGTTACACCCAACTTGATGACAGCACTGCAGCAGCTGTTGAGCATCTTCGCCATGAAGGACCCCAGTGATTCCTTTCTGAAATCCATAAGGAATTGGTCTGTGGCAGCTGGCTGTCCTCCTCTGGGCCATGCCAGCAGGTAACCCCACAGTGTGAAGTCACAGACATTTCTTTAAAAGCATTAGAGCCAAAATCCTACTTCGAGTATATAATGAATTTCCAAGTTTGTTTCTACTCAAAGATATTTTTTGCAAGTATTTCCTTCCCATCCTATAACACAAAATCAAAAAATCCTACTATTGTAGTTTTACCCCTGTGTGACTTCCATGGGCAATACACAGAGTATCACTAAATATGGGAAAAGTTGTTACAGGTCCTAAACCTTGGATGACAGTAGATTGAAAAGCATGGTACAAATAACTGTTTGCATAAGAGTTCAAGAAGTCCTTTACTGAGCTGATAACTCCACGTGGCAATAACACGCATAAAAGCGCCATGGATGTTTTAAGTTAGAAATGAGCCCTAAGAGGAAGTGGAAATGTAATAAAATCCCAGTCCCGCAGTGGTTCCTGTAGAGAGAACCAAAAGCGTTGGTCTGTGGCAGTCCCCAGAGCTGACTCATGTAAGTACAACAGTCAGCCCCGAGTTTGCCCTGATGGATTTGTTAAAGCTGAGCTGTCTGTCTCACCTGACCTTCCTTGCTTAGTTGTGTAACCAGCATGCTTTTATTTGTTCTCCACACCGGCTTGTTCCATAAATGTGCACTGAAATACAAGGTTTTTTTACAGTGATGACAAATTATCCAACGCATCTGTTTCATATCTATTTTCTCTCTGGTGGGAGCTGGTGTGATGGCTCCCATTAGTGGCTGAAATCTTGCTCCTCAAAAGAGATAAGCAGCCCTGGGCACAACCACTTTGAGATTTCCCTTTCATTTGTATGATGAAGTAGGACGTGTACGTCCCAACTGATAATGGCACAGTAAAGACAGACCTAAGCACCCCTAAATTTTGTCTCCAGGGAGAAATAAATCCTGGAGCTCTTTGCTGAACCCTGTTGAAGTTCTCCAAGCCAACTACTGAGTTGACCCAGGGGAGTGATGGTGCCCTGGAATCCTTGTTGCTGGAATTGCAGCATTATTTGAATCTCTGGAGGGCATTGCAGTGTATGAAAACATTTACAGAAGAACGATCAAACAGGCAATAAATAAACAAACAAATAAATTATCGACACTGCTGGTTAATAGCAAAGACCTGAGGTTTATTCCTGGCCCTGCCAAACTGCATGTCAGTTTTTCTACTGGTTTCACCTTTGGCTTTCAGAAGTTGAGAGCTGATTGATATTTCTAAATGCTGCTTGTCATTCATTTGCAAATAGTCTGAAATTTGAGTTCTTCACAAGATTGGAGATCCAATAGCATGGAAATATCCAACCACGCTTTAGGGGTGTTCTTCACCCCTTCTTTTTTCCATGCATACAGCTCTTGGTGATGTTGATGGTAAAATTAGTTGAGCAAAAGGAGTAAGGGCAGACACCAGGGCATTTTGGGTCTGCTTTGGTAAGTCTCACAGCAGAAATGCTCCCCCTCAGCACCATGTTCATGCCATATACAAGCTCTGTTTGGTGTGTGTATATTCTCAGCAAATGCTTGTGATCGTCTGGGTATGGTCACAACAAATAGAGTTGGATAATTGTGTCATGACTGATCTCATCACCCTTTTTTAACCTGATTCTGCATTCTTTGATTGAATATCCAGAGTCCATAGGACCAGATATCAGACCAGACTCCTCTAGCAATAATCAATCCATCCTTGTGCATAATATTTAAAGTGAGACAATTTTTGCATGGCCCGGGTTGAGAATTGTGTGGGTCCACCTTGCTGGACAAATAACACCGGTTGGATGCTGGCAGCTGGTCAAAGAGTTACAGTGCAAGAAAAGCAACCAAAACCTTTTCAATTGTTTGTAACAAATGCATTTCAAATAATACTCCTTCATGGTGAGAGAAGCCAGTATATTCAGCCGCTGTGTTTAACCAGAAAAGAGCAGAATTGTGACAGAGAGGCTGAAATGTTCCATGAATCCAGTAAATCCTGGCTGTTTAGCTTCCAAAAAATAAGAGACTGCGATGATAAAACTCCCAGTGAATATTACTGTCCTCACCTGCCATCTTTGGTGTGAATTGCCACCAAAATCCACCTTTTTCTTGTGGCTCTGTCTAAACATTTGGACAGTACTGGTGGAATGGATCTTGGTTTCCCAAATTTTTATTTTGCCAAGTTTTCTCCTTGTGTGCCAGCACTGCTGACCCCTGTGTAAGTACAGCCACTGGCTCAGGTTGTGTCCCCTGAAGCCCTCTCTTGATGGGTCGTGGATGCTACTGGGAAGGGGCTGGGAGCCCGTATTCAATCAGAATGCAGAACTAAGAGGCAAACGTCACCTCCTCAGTGATCACGTGTTTTGTTTTCTCATTTTTGTGTTTCTTACTGGTTTTCCAAGAAACATGTCAGAACACTGTACAACCGCATGTAATCACCCATTTTAATGCTTTCACCTTTTGCATTTCTTTTTTTTAAAGCTCAAGAATCTGCTGACCTTATTTTCCTTATTGATGGATCAAACAACATCGGAAGTGTCAATTTTCAAGCCATACGTGATTTCCTTGTAAATTTGATTGAAAGCCTCAGAGTTGGAGTTCAGCAGATACACATTGGGGTGGTGCAGTATAGTGATCAACCCAGAACCGAGTTCGCTTTGAACAGCTACTCCACAAAAGCGGATGTTCTGGATGCCGTGAAGGCACTCGGCTTCCGCGGTGGCGAGGAAGCGAACACCGGTGCAGCACTGGAGTTTGTGGTGGAGAACCTCTTCACCCAGGCGGGAGGCAGCAGGATAGAGGAAGCGGTGCCTCAGATTTTAGTGCTGATAAGTGGTGGAGAGTCTAGTGATGATATCCGAGAGGGCTTGTTAGCGGTGAAGCAAGCTGGTGTGTTTTCGTTTAGCATTGGGGTCCTGAATGCTGACAGTGCAGAGCTGCAGCAGATTGCTACTGATGGAAGCTTCGCATATACTGCCCTGGATATCCGTAACCTTGATGCTCTTCGAGAATTATTACTGCCCAACATTGTTGGAGTGGCCCAAAGACTCATTTTGTTAGCGGCCCCAACCATTGTGACTGAAGGTATGTATGTCTTTCTAGACCATTGCATTTCCGTGAATCGATGAATGAATGAGCTTTTGCGCACTTTGCAAACATATTTAGCTCTTTGATTATCTAAAGAATTTTTTTTTTCCAATTCATCTCTCTGCTCTGGTTATGGACAAACCATGGGAAAGACAAATAGTCCTGTGGCTAATGTGCAGAAACTCGTTGGACCAGTGGGTTATCTTTCAAAAAACATGAGGTTTTGTTGCAATAAATCACATGAAATGGTGTTTTAAAGGACAGAAACGGAGTATAAAAAAAGAGTAAAAAGGCTCATATAATCCTTATTGGGGTATCTAAACACCATGGGAATAAACACTGCAGCACTGTCAGTTGTGAAACATTTATGTCATGTGAGCTTACATTGTATGTCAGTTGAAAGTGTCACGAGAATAAAATGTGGCTGGGGAAGCTAACAGGGATGTTAGTGGATCCCTGTTTACCAACACTGAAGTTATCAGCTTGCTAAAACAGTAAAATTCCATACCTCATGGGAGCTGTGGGCTGTCCTTGGGAAAAGGGTGAAATTCCTGCGTTGTTAACTGTGTTAAAAGGCAAGCAGCCCTTAGTGCTTCTGAAGTGAAATCTCTACCTGGCTGACATACATTTCCCTTTGATCCATTAGCTGAGAAAGTTTACGGGTTTCCACAAGGCCACGGGACATCAAAATGCAGGTGTCAATGTTCCACTTAGGTCACTTTGTCACCCTTAAGCCCCATTGACGTTATTTCTGGACTAGCATTAGGTTGGGTGCAGTAGAATAAAGAATACCTGGATTTACTGAGCAAGTAGGTGATTACGAGTTTCTCACCTTCTGGGCTTAGGACTAGTTTGAATTCACTGATGGAGAGGTTTTATGAAAGACACAATATGTCATATTTCAGAGGCCCCTGGAAAGGGCCAGGCTGGAGTTTCTGCACTTCATTAACAGGATGCTTAATGCAAACAACACTTTTGGGATCCCGTTGCCAGTCTGGAGTTCTGTACACACTGTTCCTCATGATGTATGTTGACATATAAAACTGCATTCCAGATGTCTTCACTGATCTGTGTCTAAACATGATTGCTGTCCCATGGCTCAAATCAAAGGGAGGAATTTGCCTAAAAGATCACTTTATGACCTTGGCTCGATTATTCCAGGAAAGAACATAAAGAGCTTTTTCTTGTAGCATCCTACAAGCACCATATTTAGCTAAGTAAGATGAAGTCAGCATGTCTAGCTAAAATGTGCACGCCAGGACCCCTGCAAACCTCTCTTTCCTCCCCTCTGCTTTTTAACAGTTTGAATGGCGAGATTAAAAATGTGGGTACGTTTGGTTTCATCTGCCCTTGCCTATTTCTCCCTGAGAATGCCAGCTCATTCGTGGGAGGTGCTACAGCAGCACTGGCTCGTGCAATTACACAGAGATGGATATGCTAAATGGAGGAGTTGCTATTTTCAAAGGAGCTTTAGGGAATCTCCTATCTCTAGCAACCATGGAAATCAATTTTGACTGCTCTGCTTGGTTTGCATCAGCATCTTGGAAGCCTGGAGCGTAAAACACTGGTCTGGGAGACGCCACAGCCTGAAGTGGGTGCCAAACCCACTGGGGTGCCACGTGTTCCTGTGAAATACTAAAGTCACCTCGCTTCACTTAAGCTCTCTGGCTGTACACTCATCCTCCTGGGATAAATGGGTACCTCAAAGTGGCTTTCTGCCTCTCTTCTCCTCCGTCCTTCAACTGCTGGGGGAGCCTGGATGATTAAATTAGATGAGGTGCTTCACCAAAGGTAGCTGAGATGGCAATGAGGGGGGAACTATGCAGGGCTGGCTTTGATGCTGACACCCTCTTACATTCCCAGCTTTTGGAGTCACAGATGCAATGCTTTGATCCCAAATCCTTTGAAATTCTTGGGAGACTTGCCATCAACTTTACAGAGCTTTGGATTAAACACTAGGAGATGTGTACAGCCTTGCTTAAAGGCTTTTGCTCTAATTGTATCCACTGACATTAACATCATATGTTGTTTCTTCCTCTGGGTTTTGGTTTTGGTTCTTGCATTCCTCTAAGGAATCACAGTGCAGGATTTGAGACCTGCAAGAGGAATGAGTAGTGGAGGGAGCTCTTCCTTCCTGGCCTCCCAGATCTTTCTAAAGCCCCTTTGATGTTTTCCCCAAACCTCTATATAAAGTCAAAAGCTTCCAGGGTCTCCATTTTTGGGTTTCTAGCTGCTGACAAGCTAAGGACATGCTTTGGACTCTCTTCTGGGTGATGCAAAGCAGAGATTTCAACCCTTGTTATCAATTTGAAAAGTTTGCTGTTTTCAGCCCTCTCCTCCTTGGAGTAACTGATGAGGAAAAAAACCTGGCTGGAGGGATGAATGTCGGAAGTCACGGCTCTGGGAAAGGGATCATAGAAACAAATGCTCATTGCTTTGTGAGTAGCTCTGTTCTGACAGCCTGGGCAGCCAAATGCAGCTCACTGACAACTCACATGAGGCTGTGGCTCAGGGAGGGCACCACCACAATCACTTCAGGCTTGTTCTTATCATTTTGTGTCTGGCAGCACCACGGTGGGCAATTTTAAACTTCATTTTTTGATAATTGGTCCTTAATGAAACTCTTTCCAGCATGACTCTGGGAGAGGCTTTTGCAAAGGCTCAGGCTTGCTGGTGGAGGCAGGTCTCTCGGGGTCTGAGGGCAGAGGGGCAGCCGAATCACAGGGCTCATGCCAGCTCTAAATCACTCCTTAGGGTAGCCCAGCCTCAGGCACCCACCCCTGCTGAGAAACCTGACAGCCACCAGCCTTTGGGAGCACTGCTGTCCGTGGCCAGCTGGTGTGTGGCCAAGGAGGACTGCAGCCAAAGCTTTGTTCTCTGATGAAATCCAAAGTAAACAGCCTCCAGGCAGTGGAGCCCTGACAGGCTGAGGGGCTGCCCTTCTGCATCCAGACAGGGCAAGGCAGTGTTTGCTACCGCTTACCCTGAGGGCTGTGAGGTCCCAAACATGCCAGGTCTCCTCTTCCCCCAGGCTCTGTACTGGTCATAGCAGTGAGGCTGGGAGGTGATGGACCTGCCTCCTTGCATATTGACTCCATCTCAGGAGCTCTTAGGTGGGTAGGTGATTTGAGGACCCCCCAGGTCCATAACACAATGAGTCATAGTGCTCAGCATAACTCGGAAGCAGCACAGGGTTTCCTCTTTAACATCAATGGCACGAAATCAGGGACATGATGATGTGAGTGGGGTCATCTAAAAGATGGTATTAAGATTAGGCCCCGTGATGATCATGTAGAATGCTCTTATCATAATGATATTGGTCTTGCTAATATTTACCTTTTTTAAAATATATTTACCGTGTTAAATATGATGATGCTTTGGTTCTAATGCTGCACAACAGGGGTTTTTTCCTCCCTAATTATCCTCCTTCAAACTTAGCCAGGGCACTGGAATGCTCTTCCATGATTGGGCTAGCTGTACCAAGAAAAATCCTAACTTGTTTTTGTTAGACAAGGAATAAAATGTAGGATTTGAAGACCCGAAATCAGGTATGTTAAATGGAGACCATTCTTTACTTGTGTCATTGGTCTTTGAAACTAATCCTTTTGAGATGCTGAAGCATGATTCAGATGGTTTCACTGCAGATAGAGGGAGCATCAGCTGCTTATTTTATCTCCTATGCCAGCTAAATGCCAAGATTTCTCTTCACTGTTTGACTTTCATCCTTTGCTTTGACATGTACAGACATTTTAATATTAAAGTGCGTAAACAACAACATTTTTGCCACTCTTCAGCTCTTCTGTGTTTTAGAAAGGGGAAACGTTCAGATTTACTATTAGCCCTCTGTTAGAACCTAAAAAGCAATTATGTTTTGAAAGCAGGACCCTTTTAAAGGTATCGAGATTAACAGTACTTCAAGCCAACAAGAAGTTCTAAACATTGCTGCACTGTTGATATAGAAATGATGCTGAGTGTGGTGAAGACTTCTGCTAACGTGATGTTCATGTGTTACTTGCAGTTATTGAAGTGAACAAGAAGGATATAGTCTTCCTGATAGATGGCTCAACTGCTCTGGGGGCTGCCCCCTTTAACGCAATTCGCGATTTCGTTGCCAAAATTGTCCAGAGGCTGGAGGTTGGACCCGACCTGATCCAAGTGGCGGTGGCGCAGTACGCAGACACGGTGAAGCCAGAGTTCTATTTTAACACCCACCAGACTAGAAAGGATGTGATGACTAACGTGAGGAGGATGAAGCTCATGGGTGGCACGAC
Source organism: Pipra filicauda (assembly GCF_003945595.2). Classification (NCBI taxonomy): domain Eukaryota; kingdom Metazoa; phylum Chordata; class Aves; order Passeriformes; family Pipridae; genus Pipra; species Pipra filicauda. The sequence goes on from NW_024104401.1 coordinate 723,962, forward strand.
ACTCAACACTGGCTCAGCGCTGGACTTCGTGAGGACCAACTTCTTCACCAGTGCTGCTGGGTGCAGGGTGGAGGAGGGGGTGCTCCCCATGCTGGTGCTCATCACTGGGGGTAAGTCCAGGGATGCTGTTGACCAAGCGGCAGCAGAGATGAAAAGGAACCGGATAGTGACCCTCGCTGTGGGGTCGAGAAACGCCGACCTGGCAGAACTTCAAGAAATTGCCCATGAGAGAGATTTTGTGTTCAACCCAGAGGACTTCCGCCTTCAGTTCATGCAAGCCATTCTACCTCAGGTGCTGTCGCCTATCCGGACACTCTCAGGAGGACTGATTGTCCAAGAACCACCCTCAGGTAATTAATTGCCTTTTTCTAATTAAGGAAATATGGTTTTTACGTTTGTCAGCTCTTATTCTATGCCACATGGAGATAATGGGGGAAAAAAAGCATCAAACACGTGTTCCAGCATGGTTAAATGTTGTCTCTTCGTTTAGTAAGTGCATGAACAGGTTGGTGAACTTTGTAGTGTGGTTGTTGTTACAGCTTTATCACCCCTTCCTGAAGATTTTTGTCCCGTTTCATGTTTGTCACCAAGGCCTGGATGTGGAAGATGTGCTTTACTAGTTAGGTACTAAAATTGTTCAACAGAGGCTTTTGCCCTCACTTAGGGTTTGTGTAACCTATTAATGGGACACATGGGGAATGTTAAAGTCTCTCCTCAGTTTGAGACTCATTGGTGGTGGGTATTTGCTCAGGAACATAGAAGTTTCTTCGGAGTGTGAAGAACATAAGCCCATTTGTTCATGGAGATGTCCAGAGAAAGCTACCCTGATGCTGTTGGACTGAGACTCAGCCTTTAAGAACATATTTACAGTTTCCTTATCATTTACTAAGCTCGAGCCCTAGGAGGTGTAATTGAGAATGTTGCAGTGTTGTTTTTCATTTAGTCTGTTTAGAAGATGATCCAAAGCCCCGTGGAGCCAGTGGGTTCTTTTTAGTTGGTCTTGCCATTGACATCAGTAGACTTTGGAGGCAATCCAACTGCTAGGGTCGTGTCTTTTGAGGGAGTCTCCCCTGCACTTCAAGAGATGTTCTGGGTGCAGAGAGATTTTATACCAAATTTCTCAGGATTTCTTCCCCGTGGAGAAGCTTGAGGTTGAATCCATGCTGCACTAGATCGGATTTGAACCTTGCATTCCTGTCTCATGGCATTAAAAAACCAGGACTTCTTCCTGCTCCCAGTAAGGTCAATAGTGAGGTTCCCGTTGGCTTAGTGGCTGTTGAACCATGTCTATATTTTTTCTACTTTATAAAGTAATTTAAAATTATAAACCAAGTGCAAAAGAAATGGAATATTTGGAAAGAGTCCATAAAGAATTAAAGCCTATGGCTGATCTACATACAGAGCAGACATTTTGAGATCAGTTTACCAGTACTTGTCCTTAATTAAGATGACTATCACAGGACTTATCATTTAATAAGCTTTGTTTCAGAGTGTGTTTCCTGCTAATACAGTTTTGCATGGCTATACAACAAATCTTGCATTTTTATTTTTCAATGTAAATTAAAAATGTTCCTATATTTCCCTGTTCAAAGCTCATTTTTGTGCAGCTTCTCTTCTTTCCAGTCTTTTTGTTCTACTGTTCTCACAGCTATTCACATACATAATAAGCAAGGGATCAGATCCTACTCCTTTAAATTATTAATAGCAGTAAGAAAACTGATTTTGACACTGGGCACTTCCATTTTAACTGGATATTGTCTCACCCTGAGCCTTGAATGGCACTTTTCTGGGAAAAATTAAAAATACAGGAAGCCAAGACAATCTGTAAAATCTGAGAACAGTTCCTGTATTCTAAGCAGTAAATTTTTTTCCCCTTTTGTTTTCAATATGTCAGTATTTATGTATTTTACATACAGGACAGCATGCTTACAGGGACAAGGCAAGCTAGAGAGATGGATGAATATAGTCATAAACACTTTAAATAGAAAGATAATGGGCATAAATAAATTTTGAATAACTCTTTGGAGGAAGGCATCCAGGAGGGATGAATTAGATGAGTTATCAGTTCTATGAGATCTTGTTTAAAATTTTGGTGGTTTGGTCTGTGATCTAGACATGATGTGTTTAGAGCAAAAAAAGCACAGGGTGATAATCCTGTGGTTTCTTGGGGTGTAGATCTGTGTGCTGGGGCACAGATGCCAGAGATACAGCCCGGGGAGGATTTAACCCTAAAAACAAACCAAGAACTGGCTGATTACTGCCCAAAGTGGGAAATTTGTCCTCCTTCACCAGCCCACAAATGGATGTCTGTAACTGCCAACATTAAAGTGCATTAAATGCAGAGGTCAGAAGGCAGGTGTCCTCAGGCAGCCACTGCAGTGTCATCTGAACCGGCTTCTCTGAGCCTCAGTAAAAGTTATTTTTAATACCCACTCAAAACACCAGCCAGTTTGGCTACCTGGCAGAAGTGTTTCCCCATGCAGGTGGAGCCTGACTCTGCCCCACAGACCAGCCACTGCAGGACTGTGGAAGTCACTGAGGACAGGACATATCTCTCCACCTCTAGGGATGCACGGGAGCATCCCTGTGGAATGCTTAATAAGGGGGTGCTAGCACTGGTGCCAGAAAGCCATATAATTCCCTAAAGCTTTGCTGGGAAGCCCCAGGTCTATGTGTGGTGACTTGCAGATGAGCAAGGTGTCTGTAGGTGTAATTTGATGTTGCTCCACCAGAATCAACCAAACTGCTTTCTGCTGGTTAAGGATCTGCCCCAGAGCACGCAGCTCTGGCATCAGCAGCCATTGGAAATATCTGCCACGGGAGAGGCTGTTGATAAACCCGACATTCAGAAGTGTTTTCAGTACGAGTTAGAATCCTTCCCTGCCCCATTCAGTCATTTCCATCAAGGTCCTCGTTTCCTCTGTGCTGATCACACCCTTGCTCCTCTCTCTCTGTCCTAACCAGGTTTACATGCGTGTACGGCGTATGCTGCATGCACACATGAGAAAAAATTTCCGTTTTTGTTTTCTGTGATGTCTCATGTTGTTTTCTGTGCTCTACTGCAGTTCAAGTAACCAAAAGGGATATCATCTTTCTTTTGGATGGATCACTCAACGTCGGAAATGCCAACTTCCCCTTTGTGCGGGACTTTGTTGCCACCCTAGTTAACGACCTTGATGTCGGCAGTGACAAAATCCGAGTTGGCTTAGTGCAATTTAGCGACACTCCCCAAACCGAGTTTTCCCTATACTCCTACCAAACCAAATCAGACATAATTCAACGTATGGGGCAGCTGAGGCCCAAGGGGGGGTCAGTGCTGAACACTGGCTCTGCACTGAACTTTGTGCTTTCGAACCACTTCACGGAAGCTGGTGGGAGCAGAATAAATGAACAAGTGCCACAGGTCCTAGTCCTGGTGACGGCAGGGAGGTCTGCAGATCCCTTCTTGCAAGTTTCCAATGAATTAGCTCGAGCTGGAGTGCTGACTTTTGCTGTTGGCGTTAGGAGTGCGGATAAGGCAGAGCTTGAACAGATTGCCTTTAATCCAAGAATGGTGTATTTTATGGATGATTTCAGTGGTCTGCCAGCTTTACCCCAGGAATTAAATAAACCTATAACAACATATGTTAGTGGAGGTGTGGAAGAGGTTCCACTCGCCCCAACAGGTAATACCTACCTTCCTTCATGTTGACTGCATTAAGTTATTCTTGTTTAAGTTAATTTCTTCTTTCCAATGTACACTTTGACATCTGTCCAAGCCCTGAGTCATCAAAGTGGTAATGGCTGTGCTTAACTAGGTAATCTTTAAGGTCCCTTCCAACCTAAACCATTCTATGAGTCTATGAATACATTGCTTGACACTGGCAGCTCTTAGTTTTGTTCAAGTCACTGCTAGCATGCTTTAAAAGTGCAGTTTTATGCTTTTTGGTAGGTCAGGACCAAAGAAGGATCTGAGTGAGTCTATGCCCACCAGCCGCTGCCTCAGGTGCTCCCTTTCTGTTGCCATAATAGTGCCACAACCTGTAAATGCATCACGTGCACTAAATCAGGCAATGGGAGCACGAGCTTTCGGCCACAAGGACTGGTGTGGAAAGGTTAAAGTCACACCAAAAGCACAGAGGAGCAGAGGTACAGGTACAGGAGGCCAAATCCATTCCCAGAACCACTTGGTCAAAGTGATGTTACCAGGCTGTTACAGAGGCTGGATTTGACTCCCTATGTTCAAAGTTATCCTCCAACGTTAAACCCAAAAGCTGTTGGCAGGTTTAACCCTTTTTAAACAGGTATTTTCTCACTAATTCCATTATTGTGGCTGTGTGCTTATGAAGACATAAGAACAACCAGGATTGGTTAGTATGGAAAGACCATCAAGATTATTATGAGAGATGTTAAGACACACAGATACGAGATGCTTGGGTTTATCTTGGGTATTCAATGAGATTAAAAGGGCATCAAATGGAAACAGGTAAAAGTTTTTTTCTCCTCTGAAAGTCATAACTCACCTATGGCTTTAGACGTTCCTTGTGATGCAAATGGGAGAAGACAGAGAAAATGCTTTGTGTATGTGTGTATGAACTAATCTCTATTTGTTGTCTACTGAGCCTTTAAATAGAAAAAAAAACCCCAACACTGTTGTTTTACTTCCTGCTTGTATTATTGACATATTGCTAGACCTTAAACATCACTGGATCAGCCAATTTATGACATGATCTGATGTGATACAATATGTGGTATGTCTGTCTGGTGCCTGAATTTATTGGATCTTAGGATAGGGGTGTTCTTGCTTAACTTTCTTTCTCAGATAAATAAGTCAAAGGGGCTGTTTAATCCTGTAGACTTTGAATACTTTGGTAAATGAGCATATTGAAAGTTTGAAACCCAGCTGACTTGTAGAGAAGTTTCTAGGTTGATGTGTAAGGAGAAAAATGCCTTCATATCTCTTTTCCCCCTCTTTTCATTTGTGAATTTATTCTAGAAAGCAAGAAAGATATTTTATTCCTGATTGATGGCTCAGCCAACCTCTTGGGTAGCTTTCCTGCCGTCCGGGATTTTGTACACAAAGTCATTTCTGACCTGAACGTGGGTGCTGATGCCACACGAGTAGCAGTAGCTCAATTCAGTGACACCATCCAAGTTGAATTTGACTTTGCCGAATACACGTCTAAGCAAGATATGCTTCTCAAAGTGAAAAGGATGAAGATTAAAACTGGGAAGCAACTGAACATTGGAGCTGCACTTGATGAAACTATAAGGAGGCTGTTCGTCAAGGAAGCTGGAAGCAGGATCGAAGAAGGGGTTCCTCAGTTTTTGGTCCTCCTCGCTGCTGGGAGATCAACTGACGATGTGGAGGAACCATCAGATGTTCTGAAGCAAGCTGGAGTTGTGAGCTTTGCTATCAAAGCCAAAAATGCCGACCTTGTGGAGCTGGAAAGGATCGTTTCTGCCCCTCAATTCATTGTGAACGTCGAGTCCCTGTCTCGGATTTCAGAGTTTCAGCCAAACTTAGTGAACCTGTTGAAAACTGTCCAGCTTCAGCCAACAGGTATAGGGAGCCCTGGGGTTTCCAAGAAGCTGAAAGAAATTACTTACCTGCCCCATCTCAATTGGCAACTGAGGCATTTGGGTCTGGTGGTGTTTGAAACAATTATGTAGAAACTGCTATTGCACTTAGATTTTCCTCTCCTCAGACCCTGATCCAGCAAAGTATTAAGGTTCAAATTGAATTTTAAAGATAAGTAAGGAAAAGGCCTTTTGTTCAGCTGGAAGAGCTGCAGTTGGTGCTGTTACGTGGGTACAAACCTGAAATAAGAAGGAGTCATTGCCTCAGAGACAGTGCGGTAATTGATGTGCAGTGCTGGGCAAGGGCTAGAAGAAGCAGATACAGGCTTGTCTTGATTTCTTTTTCCATCCTCCCTTTTCTGGAGGAGTGGTAGTGTGTAAGGAGCACTGCAGAGCACTGGATTCACTCTTGCTCTGTTGTTTCTTACAGGATACGATGGCAGTTTCTAGATTTTGTTCCTACGCACCAATAAATTAGATGCTCTCGACTCTATTATGGTTGAAGCTCAGTACATGAGATGGATTAATTGAAGAATATTAAAAAAAGAATCATAAAGAGGATCACACTGCCACAATTATAAATTCAGTCTGTGGTGCTGGAAATTATGAATGTACAGCTGTGTGATTTCCTGAGGCAGCCCTAATTCGAGCATTACCTTGTCTTTGAATAGGGGGTGGAGACAAGGAAAAGTGTAATAACATCCACATCATCTCTTCATAAAAGTCCTGAGCAGATGGACTTAGAATCATAGAAACATAAAAAAGAAATAGGCCTGGAAGGGACCTCAAAGTGCCATCTACTACATGCCCTTGCCCCCAACAGGATCTTCTTGTCCAGAACCAGCTGACATTGGTCTAATCTGTTCTGGAAACCCTCTGGTGGAGATTTCCCAGCCTCCATAATCAATCTGTTCAATCCCTTTGATCTATATCAATAAACATTTTCCCTTAATGTCAAACTTCTGCCTCCTTAGTCACAGTTTAAGCCTTTTACATCTCCTTGAACTCGAGAAGGATACAGATGTCAGCTCACTCCCGAGTTTTGTGTGCCATGCATGTCGTCTGTCTTCATGTCACCAGCTCTGTACCCAGCTCATTCAATCTACCCTGGTAGGCCTTGTAGATCTTATTCTGCATTTTCACCCTTTCCTCTCCAACATCAGCCTGCTCCAAATGACCAGAGTGCAACAATCGCATCCCCTGGTCATCTCTTGCCCCACCCTTTCCATGCAGATTCATTACCTTTCTCATATTTGTGCAGTTTCTGCCTCAACAAAGACTTGTGCAGCTAGTGCTCTTGAATTCCATCCTCCCTTTTCAAACCATTTGTGTCATGTGAAGATCATTTTGAATCCCTTGGACCATCAAGGACTATTAGTAATTGTGCTATTAGCTCACTGACAGCTGCATCCACCCACTTTTCCTAGTATTCTTGGCTAAAAGAGAGACACTTTGTTAGAGTGTCCATATTTTTTTCTTCTTTATCCACTCCCCAGACACTTTTAATAGGACTTTTTCCTGCTCCTGAATTTTAGAGGAAGTATATGAAACTGGGACACATCAGGCAACATCTGCTCCCTCTTCCCACCTATATTAATGTTCTGGTCCTATGCATTAATCCACCAGGTTTCCAACAGTCCTCTTAAATAATAAATTTGATCTGAAGTCTGCATTAAGAATTCAACTGCCCTTGTTATTTCTTTATATGTCTAGCATTCATAAAGCAGATATTTAAGATTTTCTTCAGAGAGACAGATCATGTTCCTGCCAAGATATTTTGGGAATGCTGTCCAGCAGTTGGTGTGTTTGAGAGCCAGGGATGTTTTCTGCTTGGTTAAGCCAAAGCTTTGCAATTCTGCTGATCAATAGCAGAATCCATCAATAATTCTCTGATCTTTGACAATTCATGGTCTTGGAGGTTTTTCTTTTTTTTTTTTTTTTAATAAAGAATGTTTGGTCACAATTAACTATTCTTTTTTCCTGCCTGAAAATAGTAAAAAAAAAAAAAAAAAAACAAAACCCAAGCAAAAAAACCCCAAAACAAACAAACAACAAACTCCTGCCCCCCCTCCCCCCCCCAGTATCTAACATTTTAGAAGATCATTTCAGCATTTTCAGCTGGATGTCCTTTCCAGCTATTTCTTATTTTTATTCTGGGCATGTGCAGAAGTATTTATTTCTAAGTCCAGTGGTGCCTCAGAAAAGCTCTTCTCTCCCTCTCTTCACCATCTCCCCGTGAGCACTCCCTGCAATATGTCATTTCATCCAGAGACTCAGAGTTTGCTGCGAGCAAAATATTCCTGATGCCCCAGACTCCTCCTGCGTAGTGCAAAGCCAAATATCAACTTCCCAGCAACCTTGGGAGCAGATGGCTTCTCCCAGCCTCAGGTAGGAGATGGCACCCAGAGTCCCTTTGCATCCTATTTCCTATGAATCTATGATTCTATGACCCGGTGGGTAAGGCATGGCATCCACTGCACTGTGGTTTCCACCATCTTCCACCCATCTGCCTCTTCACCAGGGATTGCATCCGATGGCAAAGGAACTGAGCCACTTGTCCTGACACCTCGCTTTCTCCTCCCCGAGCTTTTGTACTCCTTTGGTTCGATGTACGCGGAGAATATTAATCACTGCAAAACAGCATCTCACTTATTCCCCCCTTCCCTTACTTGTCTCAAACAGTAGTTGAGAGAGGTGAGAAGAAGGATGTGGTGTTTCTAATCGATGGCTCGGATGGTGTCAGAAGAGGTTTCCCTTTACTGAAGACGTTTGTCCAAAGAGTTATTGAAAGCCTGGACATCGGTCGTGACAAGGTCCGTGTCGCTGTCGTACAGTACAGCAACATCATACAACCTGAGTTCTTGCTCGACACCCACGAGGAGAAAGCAGATCTCATCAGTGCCATCCAGGAGCTGAAGGTTATGGGAGGATCTCCTCTGAACACTGGAGCAGCCCTCGACTATCTCATCAGGAATGTGTTCACGGTGTCGAGTGGCAGCAGGATAGCAGAGGGCGTCCCACAGTTCCTGATTCTGCTGACTGCTGACCGGTCCCGGGATGACGTGAGGAGGCCCTCAGTGGTCCTGAAGACGAGTGGCACGGTGCCTTTCGGCATTGGGATTGGAAATGCTGACCTCACAGAACTGCAGACCATTTCCTTCCTACCCGATTTTGCTATCTCTGTTCCCGACTTCAGCCAGCTGGATTCGGTGCAGCAGGTCGTCTCTAACAGAGTCATCCGGCTGACCAAGAAAGAGATAGAGTCACTTGCCCCTGATCTGGTTTTTACATCTCCCAGCCCAGGTGAGAAGATGTTTGTGTCTGCACCAAGAACCAGCAGCAAAATATGATGTTTAGTAACATCATGGTTGCAACACAAACCGAGAAAAGCAAAGATGGTCACGGCTAAGACTCCCAGTCAATCTTGGTCTCACTGTTGGTGCACTACTTAGGGTTGGTAGGAGCTGTGTAATTAAGCTGAGCCACCTTTAAGTCCAGTCTCTCAAGGTGGTCCACGATATATTCACATGGAAGACCCAAAAAGTGAATGCTATTTCCTTAATCTTATTTTAAATGGATGGATTTTAAATCCATGCTAATCCTTCTGGAGTGAAAATTGCATCATTTAGATGCTACAGGAACACCATCACACTGCTATAAATCAAGGTCAGCTCTCTGCTATATGTAAGACATGCTGATTTTTCTTATATTTGCCACCCTCATTCACCAGGGGAAGGGAAATTTGAAGTGGGCAACGGGAAAAGGATCAGATCTTCCATTTCTGGTCTCACTCAGAATGAAATACAGCCAGTGTATGCCTGAGATGAAGAGTAACCCAGATCAGTCCCTTAGCAGCTCACCATCCTACTCTGTCTGTTCCTAAACCAGACCACCTTCCTCTATCCTCATTTATCAGTGAGATATACTGTGATAATTCAAGCTCTGATCTGAATTACCACTGCAAAAAATACTTAATTAGGAATCAAAAAGTCATCCTGGAAAGGCAGAAGCTGAGAGAATAATAGGATAGAAACTTTCCTAGAGGACAAACCCAAAGAAAGTGGGGTAGTTCTGAGTGTAAAACCATCCCAGGCTGCCTAGCAACCTGCCCTGAGTAAGGACTATCACCGGGATATGTTTCCTTGGGTGGACATCCCACAAGGAGTTATTGTTCCAAGTGTCCCCTGCTCCCTCTTGCTTCCTTTGCTCTGGAAGTTGCTGTTCTTGCTCCCTGGGAATGTGCCTAGCAGACTGGCCCTGTCTCTGTCTTGGACCCAGAGCTGCCTGCTGGGGCTCCCAGGAGATAATCACAGGCAACGAGACAAGGAGCATCCTCCCCATGGCCAAAGGCAGTGGTGTAGATGACGAGCTTAGCTGCTTTCCATGAGCAATGCCTGGTGCACCTTCTGACCACTGCCTTCTCTCCCGCAGCGGGTGTGAGGAGGGACGTTGTGTTCATGGTGGACGGCTCCCGCTACGCCGCCCAGGAGTTCTACCTCATCCGCGACCTCATCGGGAGGATAGTGAACAACCTGGACGTGGGCATTGACACCACCAGGATCTCGGTGGTCCAGTTCAGCGAGCATCCCCACGTGGAGTTCCTGCTCAACACCCACTCCACCAAGGACGAGGTGCAGAGCGCTGTGAGGCAGCTGCGCTCCAAGGGTGGCCAGCAGGTGAACGTGGGGGAGGCCCTTGAGTTTGTGGCAAAGACCATCTTCACCCGGCCCTCCGGGAGCCGCATAGAGGAGGGTGTCCCTCAGTTTTTGATCATCCTCTCCTCCCGCAAGTCCGACGATGACTTCGAGAATCCATCGCTCCAAGTCAAACAAGTGGGGGTGGCACCTATGATGATAGCAAAGAATGTGGATACTGAGGAGATGGTACAGATTTCCCTTAGTCCTGATTATGTATTCCAAGTCTCCAGCTTCCAGGAACTGCCCAGCCTCGAGCAGAAGCTGCTGACTCCTATTGAAACCCTGACTGTGGACCAAATCAGGCAGCTGCTGGGAGATGTGCAACCCCCCATAGGTAAGGTGCTGTCAGGACTGGCTGTCTCCAAGTTGCTACTCAAGTAAATGTTGCCCAAAAAGCCTTCCCTTAAGTTGAGGTTTTCCTCAGACAAAAGCAAATGTGCAGCACATGTACAGTCTTGGAAGGAAACTTCCAGATAGGTGGAAATTCTACTCAAGTACCTAAAGTACATTATAACTTATAATTTTCAAGTCAATACGTTGCCTATTTCGGTTTTCAATTCAAATTCTGCAGTGTGTGCAGTTACCTATTCCCATCTAGCAGTTCTCTAGGAAACAGACATAAAGCTGGAAACATTGACAAATCCAGATTAGAGCGTTAATTAACAAAACAGATAAGGCTCTAAGTGATGCATGCTTCAGATATCAGGCAGACTGTTAGCACACACATGCCCACTTGCACACAAGCCCTTCTGGAGCGGGCTCCCAGAACACCATAACTAAAGTTGGCTAAAATATGTTGTGTGGCTTTACCTCACACGAGAGCAGATAGCGCAGAAATCCTCCAGCAAAGCTTCAGCAAAGGCTTTGGCACACCAATAATTTCCTCTCTTCTTGCTTCCCCGCAGATATTTCTGGTGAGGAAAAGGACATTGTCTTCCTCATTGACAGCTCGGACAGCGTTAGGCCTGAGGGGCTTGCTCACATTCGGGATTTCATCAGCAGGATTGTTCAGCAGCTGGAAGTGGGGCCAAACAAAGTGCGAATCGGGGTGGTACAGTTCAGCAATAATGTCTTTCCTGAGTTCTACCTGAAGAACCACAAGTCCAAAAATGCCGTCCTGCAAGCCATCCGCCGTTTGAGGCTTAGAGGGGGCTCCCCCCTGAACGCTGGCAAAGCCCTGGACTACGTGGTGAAGAACTACTTCATCAAGTCTGCGGGGAGCAGGATAGAAGATGGAGTGCCCCAGCACCTCGTCGTCATCCTCGGAGACCGGTCCCAGGATGACGTGAACAGACCTGCTAATGTGATCACCTCAACAAACATCAAACCCCTGGGCGTTGGAGCCAGGAATGTGGACAGGGACCAGCTGCAGATCATTACCAACGATCCTGAGCGTGTGCTTGTGGTACAGGACTTCCCAGGACTCTCAACTTTAGAAAAGAGGGTACAGAGGATTCTTGAAGAGCTTCCAATACCTACAACAGAAACACCTGGACCATTCTTACCTGGTAAGGCTGCTATTCTTCCTGTAGACTTTTCTGAACAGAGCACAGATTGTATCTGTACAATGTGAAAATGATTCCATGATTACACCTTTTGATTCCCGTCCCTTTAGTCACATATAAAAAGAACACTTTGAAACACATCTTGCTGAGCGTAGGAAAGAATGGAATTAAATTAGAAAGGAGATAAGGGTGTCTATCACAAAAACAAGTAATGCTGTATGAAGTGTTATACAAAATCTTTCTTCTTGTGTGGATGTAAAATCCTGCCCAGGGTCGATGAAACTAAAGTGGTAGAAAGGAGAGAGAAACTTCACCTTGCAAAGTGATGCTTCACAAAGCACTAAGCCACTTAAATATTATAGACGCTGCAAACAATTGTTAACAACTGTGTTTGCTTTGTGATTTTTTCAGGAGGTAAAAAGCAGGCTGACATTGTGTTTTTGCTGGATGGCTCCATCAATCTGGGGAGAGATAACTTCCAAGAAGTTCTTCAGTTTGTCTACTCTGTGGTGGACGCCATTTATAGGGATGGGGACTCTATCCAGGTGGGACTGGCCCAGTACAACTCAGATGTCACCGACGAGTTTTTCCTCAAGGACTACTCCACCAAACCTCAGATTTTAGATGCGATCAACAAAGTCATCTACAAAGGCGGGCGAGTGGCAAACACTGGCGCAGCCATCAAGCACATCCAGGAAAGACACTTTGTGAAGGAGGCCGGCAGCCGAATCGACCAGAGGGTGCCCCAGATCGCCTTCATCGTCACGGGTGGGACGTCTACGGATGACGGGCCGAGGGCCTCCCAGGAAATCACGCAGAAAGGCGTAAAGGTGTTCGCAGTGGGCGTGAGAAACATCGACCTGAAGGAAGTCAGCATGTTGGCCAGCGAGAGCGCCATGAGCTTCAGAGCATCCACAGCCCAGGAGCTGTCTGAGCTCAACGAGCAGGTCCTGGTCACGCTGGAAGCCGCTATGGAGGAGACACTGTGCCCAGGAGTAACAGAGGTGACAAGAGGTAAGCACAATTCTTTTGTAATGTGCTGAGGTCGTTCCCAAGGGTGGCTTTAAATATCCAAAGTGTTTTGATGGACTTATCCATTCTGCTCTTGTGCTTTGCCTACAGCCTGAGGCGCAGCATGGGCTCATTCCTCCTTCATGAGTGTGGTGGGGGACTGCAAACCTTTGGTACAAGAGCTGCCTGTTTGTGTGTGTAACATGGTGTAGCATCACCACAGAGGTGCCATCGTGGTGAAATTCATTTCAGATGTGACAGTCAGGCACTAAATCACTGGCCTCCTATCACTGTCTCGAAGGGGGTCCTTTATTTAGCTGCCTTTGGACTAAGTCTCACCTCCTTTCTCCCAGATGTGTAGGGACATGATAACAGTATCATCTTAACAGACAAACTTATTCAGTGCCAAAATGAAAAGTGATGGTCCTTGTTTTGCCCTTGGTGTCTATTACAAGCTAATTGGACTTCTTGGCCATTCGGGCATACAGAGTGTGCTGGAAATCACAGAATCATAGAATTCTAAAATGGTTTGGGCTGGAAGGGACCCCAAAGATCATATAGTTCCAACCTCCCTGTCATAGGAGACATTCTGGTAGACGAGGTTGCTCCAAGCATCATCCAACCTGGCCTCGAACAGTTCCAGAAATGGGGCAAACTGTGCCAGTGCCTCACCAGGAACAATTTCTTCCCAGTATCCCATCTAACCCTGTCCTCTGGCAGTGGGAAGCCGTTCCCCCTTGCCCTGTCACTCCATGCCCTTGCCCAAAGTCCTTCTCCAGCTCTCTCATAAACCCTTTAGGCCCTGGAGGGGGAAAACAATTTTTCTTGCCAGACCGTCCAGGGTGCCCACTGGATCTCACAACAAGTACATGAGGAAAAGCCAGCGTGTGAGTGGTTGTAGATTAAGGCAGAATTGCCTTAAGAGGGAATCCCATGATTCGGCTGCTTCGGAAGCCACGCAGGGGAATTGCGGTGAGTAAGTGAGCTGGTATTGCTGTCAGATCTGACTCCCAGCAGCTGGTTTTACTTACTACATTACAGCCAGTCCTACTCCCAGCGTGACTGAACACAGCTCAGCCCTCTGGCATTGAGCAGAGGCGTCACCTGAACTGCTGGAGAAGCTGGAGAGTCACAGCAGCCCTGAGCTGAGCAGCAGCTCCAGCTGAGAATGAAAACTGAGTGCAGGGAAAAGCAAACCACTGCTGGTGGTAACCAGGAGCGCTTCCCAAGTGCAGCACCAGTGGGACTAATATCAAAGAGAATTCAAACACCTCCCTGTTTGAAAGCCTGTGTAGGAGAAGAAGATGTTAAATCCTGAGGAAAGGCATCCAGCAGCCTGATTTCCCCATGCTCCAGACCAACGGGCAGCTCGGTGGCTGCAGGGTGATTCCACACCCCCACTAAATATTCCAGCAGAAAGGCAGACTGTGCATCACCTTGTTGGCTTGGGCTGAGCATCTTCAAATCCTGTTTCTTCTCCAATTCCCAGCTGTCTCATATAAATCCTAGCTACACCTTTCAGAGATTTGGGATCAGTTACCTGGTTGTCACCTCCCTCTGCATCCCTGAGGCTGGAGGACTGTCACTTCAAGCACAGGCAAAGGGTATAGGTACACTGTGCAAGTACTGATAGGTTTTCACGCAGTGGAAAAAAAGGAGCAGTCTTGGCTGCCTGGTGAAAATGAAAATTTCTCTTGGACTTGGTTTAGGCAGTTCCTCCCAATGAAAAGAAAAAGAAAAAAAGAAAAAAAAAGTTAAAATTAATAAAAGGCAAATTTTTTCAGGTTATCATTGCTATGATGAAAGGAAATAGAAGGCGCTTGTGTATCAAGTGCTGGCAGTTCTTGATGCAGAATGTCTCCACTAGTGACTAAAAGAGTGACTAAAAAAGCCATTACTTGAAAAACAATCATCACATTGCTCAATGATGCTCTTCTCTCTCTCTGCATTTCCCTTTCAGATTGTGACTTGGATGTGATACTTGGCTTTGATGTCACGGATGTTGGGCCCGGCCAAAATATATTCAATTCCCAGAGAGGTCTGGAGTCCCGGGTCGAGTCCGTGCTGAACAGGATAACGCAGATGCAGAGGATCAGCTGCACTGGCAACCAGGCACCCAACGTCAGGGTGGCCATCATGGCCCAGGCGCAGGGGGGACCCGTGGAGGGACTGGACTTCTCCGAGTACCAGCCCGAGCTGTTCGAGCGGTTCCGGGACATGCGCGGCCGCGGGCCCTACCTCCTCACGGCCGACACGCTGAGCTCCTACCTCAGCAAGTTCAGATCCTCGCCCTCCGGCAGCACCAAGGTGAGTCAAATCCAAGGCCACTGGGGGGGTGTTGGCCAGGGAAGCTGGCTTCTGGTGTATTTAAAAAAAAAAAAAAAAAGCGACCGTAAACTCATAATGATTTTTTTAAAATTATTCGTTAAATAAGTAAATTTATTCACCGTAAATTCGGTCACCTAAACCCTGCCTGTTTCCTGCGCTCCCACTTCATTGTCAGGGTCCTGTCCTGACAGTTGATTGAGCATCGCTGCAGCCAGTGCCCACGACCGCTGCTTGGCTGCAAACTATTGCTCTCCAGATATTTCCCTGATCGTGTTCTAGCAACAAACACCTGCATGAGACAATGTGCAGGAACCTGGCACAGAAATTCCTGGAAAAAACATGACCTGGAAAAAGCACAGCAGTTCCCCCATCTCCTCTCAGACGAAGCATCCCCTGGAAAAAAGGCCCTTCGGGTTGCACTTTAATTGTGTTTCTGAAACTTTCTGATATAAATTTATTTCTCTCCCAGGTCATAATCCATTTTACTGATGGTGCAGATGACCCAATAAGTCAGCTGGAAGCTGCTTCATCTACTTTGCATGCAGAAGGTAAACCTTTTACTCTTCAAGGCAGTGATTATAGTCCATGTTTACATGTGGCCCATCTTGCCCCCATTTCTCATGAATCCACTGGCTTTGGGCAGTAAGGAATAAGGATTTCATGAGTTCTACAGGCACGGGCTGTTCTTCACTGCCTTCCTGTGATATTTAGCTGCCTGCAGCCACCTAAGCACGTGTGTAACTCGCACTGAATGTGCCCGTTCTCAGTCGAATAAGCTCCTTTTGCAATCAGAGAGGTGGATAAGGATGTGTCATCACCGGGGAGGGTGTGCAGGCTCTGCAGAGCACCTGGCCCCATCCCAAAGCCCCCTCTGCTTCCCCCCTCTCAGGTGTCAGCGCTCTCATCTTCGTCGGGCTGGACCGAGTGAGCAATTTTGACAGAGTGATGCAGCTGGAGTTCGGCCGTGGGTTCACCTACAACAGACCTCTCAGAGTTAATCTGCTGGACCTGGATTTCGAGCTGGCAGAGCAGCTCGTAAGTAACTTGGCACAGGCAGCGCTGCCTTGTAATGCTGGAGGGAAGCCCAGGGCTGGATCTCCTGCAGGGCTGAACCGTGGCTGAATTACACCCTCTTGGCTCTGCTCCTCCCCCCTCCCTACCTCACGTCAGCTCTTCCTACAGATGCCACAGCAAACAAAGGGAAGAGCAGATCATGGCACTGCCTGGTCTCCTGCCGCTCCAGACGAGTGGGATGGGATAAGACACCATCAAAAGCTGCCGTGCCAAAAATCTGCCCTCTGCCTATATTTATACTGTTGGGGTTTTTAGCCTCATGGTAGTGCCCTGTCATACCTGGCCAGTGTTAGAGCTTCTTGCAGAAGCACTGCTTTCTAGGTTTCTTTCCCCAAGCTGATTCTGTTTAGTTAGTTTCTACTTAATATTTATGTAATCCGAAAAAGCAAACAAACAGTAAGTCACTGTATTTCAGATGCGCTTTTGGCAGACAAAGGAGTTATCCTTTAAGATCCCTGTCAATCCAACCCATTCCATGATTCTTTCTTCTTCAAGATTTACTGCCCTCCCATATACATAGACCCTCTTGAGTCTGTTAGGCTATTTGCTCTCAACCTTGGAATGTCCAGTTCCCCCCAGTTTCTCATCTGCTACCAGCATGGTTGAGGTCCTTTTGCAGTAGATTTAATAAGATTGGGCTTAACCACTGATCCCTGTGGTAATCTTGCTAAGCCCTTCTCCGCACATCAAAGTGCAGCCACTTGGGAGTGAACCTTGGGTTTTGGGATAAAAGCTAGTCTTCAGCCCATCCCCAAGTAATTCAGCCTAGGAAAACCCTTCCAAAATGTAAATGTGCAAAGCTGGCAGGAAACATTTGCAGCCAGCAATGTACTTGGCAATGAAAGTGATGTGTTTTTTTCTTTCCATTGGATGATGCAAAAACCAGCTGCAATTTCTCTGGGCCCATATCTTTCTTTTGAATTTTTTTTTTCTCTTTACTATATACTCACAAATGGTTCTCAGCCTGCATGTTGCTGGTGAGCTACTCACTGCCACAACTTTCTTGTGGCCTATTCCACAACCTGGATTGGTTTCTTTGGAACTGAGATTTCTCTCTTCAGTGACAGGCGCTGCTCTGGGGACTGATCTCCTAGTAAATGCACTCTGTGAATTCTGCCCCACACAGTTCCCATTTAAACCCTCCTTCTGATGTCCAAAATATAGTGTTGGCTTCTTCTTGCTAACCATGTAACCTAACCAGTCTGCCAACACACACCCCCCTCTCTTGCTGTTGGGGGTGTTTCAAGGCAGAGGGACCCCAAAATGCTGCTGGGTCAATGTTACGTTTGTCACAGGAGCAGTCCCACAGCCTTGCAGGAGTTATGGGGCTCTGCCAAGTTTCTTACATCTTCATGTTGTGTCCTGTGTTGTTTGCTGCAGGACAACATCGCAGAGAGGACGTGCTGCAAGGTCCCGTGCAAGTGTTCAGGACAGAGAGGGGACAGAGGTTTGCCAGGCCGCATAGGACCAAAGGTAGGTCATTTCACCTGGGGATAAAGGGTCCCTGTGCAAGGGACCCCGGTGGTGATGGGTGAGTGATGGGCAGGTTGTAGTGGGTGAAGTTAACGAGGGGATCATCTCCACCCACAGCGGGTGATGTTAACGAGGGGATCATCCCTCATTTTAAAACTGACCTTGGGCCTGGGGGGTTGAGAGCTGCTCTTCTTCCCTTTCCTCACAGCCTCTGTGTTGTAAAACATCCAAGAGGGCAGGGAGGAGTGGCTGGAAGGAGGAGGCGAAGCATCTTGTGGAACGATTTTGGGACATCAAAAGGAGATTGTTTCTCTCATTAACTTGTTTACTCAGATGACTAAGTAGCTGCTTTGTGCAAATCTAGGGAAATCTGGAATATCAATCACAGAACTATGAAAGAAATGCATAATCCTCTCTGTTGTCTTCTAGGGTGTCACAGGTGATCTTGGATACGGGGGCTATCCTGGTGATGAAGGAGGACCGGTGAGTGGTTGTCCTTGCTCAAGCAGGGACCTCACTGTAGCAAAGCATTTAGAGGCTTTTCCACTAATTATTTTCTGCTGGGGATGTGAGTGTGGATTAGAAGAGACAGAAAGCAGAACTTTGAGGTCCCCCCTCCCAATAGCCTGAGTAGCAAATCAGGTCCCAGCTGCTCCTGGGATAAAGTCAGTCAGGAGCTTCTTGAGAGCTGGAGAAGCATGATGGGGGGAAGAACTCCCATTACTTGATGTGATCCAGGTCTGTGCTGTTTCTCCAAGGCAAATAAAATCCCCAGCTTCATCAAAGCTGCAGCCTATGCCAAAGTTTTCCAGCAGCTGAAAGGTTTGAGGTAGTCCAAGGATGGAACCAAGAGGGGTGTTTCCATCACATGGCAGACAACATGAGTCCCATGACTTCTTACTAGCACTGCTTCATCCAAACTCCTCATGAATCCCACGTCAGCCCTGTAACAAACATCCCCGAGGCATCGCTCCCGGGAGGTGAAGCCGAGGCCAATGGCACAGGCTGGGGCCAAGTGCTGCAGTGAGACACTGCGTGCAAGGTAATGTTCTCCTGGGGCCTGGAGGTCAGGGTGGGATTAGACACCTATGCAGAGCTCTGGGGGTTTCATCTCGTCATTTTATTTTTGAAAGAGAAGTTTTATAAAGCTCTTTCATAGCTGAGAGTTTGGGAAGGATGTTTCTCTCCCAGTGACAAAGACTTGCAGTTGGTCTCCACGTGAGGAAAGTTGCAGGCAGGAGATGGTGGGGTGATCAGGCAAAACCTGATGTTCCATTTGCTCCTGTGCCTCCAAGCCACCTCCTGTGGCAGTTAGCCACAGAAACTCACTTAACAGGCAAACCCTGACCATTGCTTTTTCCAACAGGGTGAGCGTGGACCACCGGGTGTGAACGGGACACAAGGTTTCCAGGGATGCCCCGGGCACAGAGGAACGAAGGTATGTGTGACACCAGCCTGCACGGAGCAGACCCAGAGTCCAGTGGGTGGGAGTCCACCAAGGGCAACTCCTGCTGCTTTAGAAGGTCACACAACAGCTGCCATGTCCACTCCAGTGGTGGTGTCCACCTGGCCAAGCACCGAGGCTTTCAGCACGAGTCGTGGCTTTAGTGTTGCTTTGAAGAGCAAAAAGGAAACCCAGAGACACCCAGGCTCAATCTAAGACAAGGTTGATCTATTTTCTGCAGTCTGGCTCTGGGGGAAAGATTTGGGAAGAGATGGATCTGTTCTTAACACCAAAAAATGGCTCAGAGCTGGGACAGCGTGTGGATGGAGACAAGTGAGCCATGGCTGTGGCTTTAAAGAGGAATGTTGAGCTAATTGTTCAGAACAGCAACCAGAAAAGGTGGGGAAACATATAATATTTATGGGAAATATTCAGTGAAATTAAGGGGATGTTTCCTACCATTTGCTCTGACCACAAGATCCTCTGTCAGGGAGAAAAGGAATGCATGAACCAACCCCATTAGTTGCAACTGAGATACTGAGTCTCTTTAAAAATCTGTCCAGCCTTGTCAAAGGCACCAGGACTGACTCTAGATTAATATAAAAATGGATGCAGGGAGAAAAAAAGTCAGTGGAGAAAGGGTTGTGGCTAAGGAGTGAGCTATTTTACTGCATCAGCTGGATTAACCCCACGATCCACATATTTTATCTTGGCACAAGCCTTGAGGAGGCAGCTGAAGAAAAATATTGGCATAAGAGGAAATAGGCAATGCCCTGGTCCTGGCTCTGGGTCTGCCACCAAGCCCAGCTCTCCTTTCTCCACCACTTCCCACAGCAATGAACTGGACAAAAATGGAGTAACTCCCTTTTCTGATCTCTTTAGGGTTCTCGGGGATTCCCAGGAGAGAAGGTAGGGAGCTATTTCCTCATGCCATGGCGGTGAGCATGAATGTATGGACACATCAGGATCCCCCTCCCTGTTCCCTTTTCCCTCAGTGAGCATTTGCCCTTTGCCTCTCTTCCACAGGGTGAACTGGGAGAAATGGGCCTGGATGGTATTGATGGAGAAGAGGTCAGTCATTTTAATTGCTTTACTCCTTATAACAAGATGCTTCAGTGAAGTGTTTAAGGAGCACTTTGGAAGTGGCAAATATGCTAAAATATTTTTCTTTTCTTAGGGAGACAAGGGTTTGCCCGGCTCCTCTGGAGAGAAGGGATACCCCGGCAGGAGGGTAGGCTTTAATCACAGTGGGGCTAAGGGATGGTGTCAAGGTGGATTTGAGCCAGGGGAGGGGGGAAAGCCATCACGCTGCCCTCAGGGCTGAGGGCCTGGGCAGAGATGCTTTTGACAGGCAAGGGCTGCTCTCCCAACCCTCTGTGTCTTCCTGCAGGGCGATAAGGGAGTTAAAGGTGAACGAGGAGAGCGAGGTGACCGCGGGGTCCGTGGAGATCCGGTAAATACTGCTGAGACATCTGCTTGATCTTCCACCCACTTCCCACCACTCTGGGGGTCATCAGCTCAGGCTTATTAAATGGTGCTTGACAGTGGCAGGTCCAGTGACAGAGCAGGAACTGGGAGGTGACATGTGGGCACCACATGCCTCTTGATACCAACCTGTCAATCACTGTTTCACTATATTAAAATCCCCCCTCCTCCCCTTCTTCGGCATTATTATTTCTCCCTTGAAAAGCTGTGTCTGACTGAAAACAGCAATAATACTTCATCTATTTCAGTCAAAAAAGAAAAAAAAAAAGAAAAGTTGGTCCTGAGCTCTAGCAGAGCAGTTTATGATGCCTGATTTTCATGTCCCACTTACACAGATGTTTCTCATTGCTCTGTTGCTTTCAGGGAGATTCGGGAGCTGATAACACTCAACGGGGCTCCAGAGGCCAAAAGGGTGAAATTGGACCAATGGTAAAATCTCTTTGCTGTCTTGTGTAGTTTTTTGGTTTTTACAATAGGATGGGAAAGAGAAAGTATGAGAAAAGGGTGCTGTCAAAACTGTGCAGGTTTCTTAAACTCGTCATGCCTTGTCAGATGGAATGGGGTTTTTTCCACTAGAAAATGCTTCTGGTTTGCAACTTTCTCTGTGAAGATGTCAGTTTAGAAGATGTTTTGTGTAAAAGGTGCCTTTTCAAAAAAAGTTGTTATTTTACAATGTCTTTTTTGCTATTTTCACTGAAAACAACTTTGCATATGGAAATTAACTTCATATGTTCTTGTAGGTCATATACAGAAATGGAGAACTGTTTAGATGATACCAAATCTGAACCTCCTGATTCACCTGAAACACTGGAAAAAAAAACCCAAAACACACTCTCCTTGGAAAATTTCAAAAATCATATGTTTTAAAATCAGCTCAGAATAAAAATGCATCTTAAAATGTCAAAAGGCACTTCCCAAGGAATGGGGATGTCAAATTGTGCTGGCTCAGAAACTTGATGGAAAGTCTCTGTGACTTGATAGAAGGATTGTCACCAATGCAGGACTATTAAGCAATGTGTGAGAACATGAAAGGATCCAATTTTTGAGCTGAACATATTTTCCCAGTGCCTGCTCATCTCAGGGCTCTCACCTGAGTTTTGTTTTTCCCTTAGGGAGAACCAGGACCACCAGGGCTCAAGGGCCAAGACGGTGGAGTCGGGAGGAAGGTGAGCTGCCAGACCCCCACTCAGCAGGGGCCAAGCTTAGATTGACAAAAAATTTTTCCTTCCTGCCCTTCCATGTACTTTGTTTCACAACCATCAGGGATGCAACCACAAAAACCAACAAAGCAAAAAAAAAAAAAACAAACCCACCCAAGCAAGAAGAAAAAGCCTGGGGGCTTCCCTGCTTGTTGTAGGGATTTTAAAGGTTTAACCCTGAATTTATTCCCATGCAAATAACTCAGTGCTCAGATCAGTGGAGCTACAACTGATTTCTATGTAAGGCCAGGCTGGACGGGGCTTGGAGCAACATGGCAGCGGGAGTGGAATTAGGGTCTTGAAGGTCCCTTCCGACCCAAACCATTCCATGATCCTGTGATATGCATCTACATTTGACTGCTGGTTTTGAAAAGGCAAAAACCAAACTGGAGCTGGTGTGACTGGAACATCTGGAGATGCCTTCCCTGCTCGCATCCCAGGGATGGTGACACACTCCTGCATACATGAGGGAGCAACACACCTCTGTGGTGGAGTGTTGGGGGATGTGAGGAGGGAGAAAACATGCCAAAGTTTGATTAGAGACAGCTGGCCGTCCAGATTTCTCTCTCCCTCTCTCCCCAGTAGTTTAAACAATTCAAATTTAATTTTGGACTCAGAGCAGCATAGATACATGGACATAAAAGTGATAGAGAACCATGTGGTTACATACTCCAGTAACAAGCCTCATTGTTTCTCCATTCCAGGGTATGACAGGACGAAGGGGACAGATAGGGGTTAAGGTAAGTGGTGATGGGGACAACACCTTGGGCTCCTGCCACACCACGGACCAGGCAGCCACAGCACCCAAAGACATGTGCCAAGAGATGGGCCCTCTCTGCCTGCTCTCTCCCCCAGATTTCCCTGCTCCTCCTGCTCAGGCTCATCTCCATGTATGCTTCTAGCTGGACTGGGTGCAGAACCAGCCATTCTGGGGCTGCCTGTCCTCTGCAGCATTCCCTGGTCAGATGTTTTGTCTCCATGTGCTGCTGGAGTCAAAGCATAAAGGAGGTTGATGCCCATTGATTGTAAGGGGGCAAATTACCCCACCCATGCTGTGCTTATTCTCTGCTATAACTATATTCTGAAAAAAGAGCCAAACCAAGAAAAGAAACACCACCACCCCCCAAAAAAATGTGTTCTTCCCTGCTCTTTGTGCAGTTGTAAATGTCCTGAGGTCTCCTTTCCCTTTGCATGATGTTGACCATGTCCCCCCATGCCAACCTGCACTGTCCTGTTCTGTACTTGCAGGGCACCGCGGGCGCTCCCGGTCAGGCGGGACCGGCTGGAGAACAAGGCATGCGAGGGCCTCAGGTCAGTGGGTCTGCAGCACAGCAAATGTCTTGCCTCATGGTGCTGCTGTGTTGTTTCATCACAACCACTTACCCAAAGAGTCTCATCAGCAGGGACTGTCAGGGTTTGGGTATTTTGGGGTGTGCTGTGGCCAGGCTGTGCTTCCCAGGGACATCAAGCCTGGAGCATTCACACCACCCAAAGTGTGATGAGTTTACAAACCATCTCTCAGGCGCTGCAGCATTTGCTTTCTTTGGGGTCTTGGTGTGTTTCTGTCTGTGTGTGTTGACAGTGTCTCTTTTCTCTCCGTGCAGGGTCCACCTGGCCAGCTTGGCACACCAGGCATAAGAGGAGAGCAGGGTGTTCCTGGACCCAGGGTAAGCCTGCTGCTGCTTCTTAGACATTGACCCAACTATATCCTTGCTGAACTAACAAGATTCAGCCAATGTGTCTTTCTATTCCCTAGGGCTCCAACTCTGTTCCACTCTCTTATAACACACTCTTCCAGCATGATTCTTCTCTCAACTTACGCTAAAGATTTCTTGATCAAGAGTTATGGAAGAAAAAAGTTAAAAGCAACCACAGAGGGGTCAGGACTTCAGTGTTTGGCCTGTTATGGTTTGCCATTTTAGTTCAAAAACACCCCTGAGTGACTGGCAGGGCATCTTCTGTGACCTTTCACCCTCTGAAGCCAGAGCATAACCATCTCACATGCTTCCTGGGGGGCCCCATGTACTTATTTCTCTCTCCTACTACATGGACATAAAGCCAGACAATCCTGCATTTCCCCATGATTTTTCCCCTCCTACTTTCCCGGGTGGGTTCTCTGAGGACACTATGAGGTTGCTGCTGACATTTTTGTTGAACTGAGCTGGATATCCAGCTCTTCCCAGCCATGAATTGGACTCCTGAATTTCCTAAGGTGTTTTGAGAGGCACCAGCCCTACTAGTCAATACACAATTTCTGTGGTCACCTCATTCCCTGGTTTCTGGCACTCAAGTTTTCTTGACAACATGCCTCTCCCCATTTCCATTCCAGGCTGGTGGTGGACCTCCAGGAACCCCAGGAGAGCGTGGCAGGATCGGTCCCTTGGGACAGAAGGTATGTCTTCATGAGCACTTGGCATCAGCAACCAAAACAGCATTGAAAAGCTTCTGAATTTTGCATGAGCTTAAAAAAATATATGAGACGAACCTCTTGGGCTTGTCCAGTGTGGAGTGAAGCAAGGTCAGTGCTCTGGTTGCCTCATTAGGCTCCTGTTTCATCAAACAGAGAGGCAAAAGTAATCAAGTAACTGGGCAGATTTTCAGATGATGCCCACATGGGAAAGTTGTTGTGCTGGATCTCTCTAGACCCTCCATATGATTTTATCTTTCCTGAAATCACTACAGGTCCCACTAAAGAGCAAGAATTTGGCAGAATTGCTGGCTGTGTAGGTCCAGCCATGCCTCTCTGCCACAAGGACCAGTGCAGACTGGTCTATGTAAAGAAACCAGTGCTGATGGGGTGGGAAAGGCTCAGAGCTGCCTGGAGTTCCAGCACATGCTTTAACAGATGCTCCTGTTCACAGGGTGAGCCTGGAAACCCGGGACTCAAAGGGCCGAATGGACAGCCAGGCCCACGAGGAGAGATGGTAAGTGTGGCCACACCCTCACACCTTTGAGGACACTTAAAGAAGAGTTTCTCAAAGGCCTGTGCTTGAGTGGGTTCTTTCTATTGATGCTGTTGGACCTGTGGGGTTTCAACTATTTATATATGACTTCATATTAACAACTTTGGCTTTCCAATTTTAGGGTGATGACGGACGAGATGGAATTGGTGGCCCAGGTCCTAAAGGCAGAAAGGTAGGTGTATGCTCAGCATGCCCAACTCCTTAACAAACACAAGGAAGTTGCCAAGGTCTCCAGTGCAGATGGAGAAGGGCATTTTGTAAAACATATTCAAATAAACCCTTCTGTTTTTTCAGGGAGAACGCGGCTTCGTAGGCTACCCCGGGCCCAAGGTAGGGTGCAACCCATGAGCTATGCATTCCTTTTCCAAGGAATGTAGCCATGATCCTGTAGATTTAGAGCTATAATTTGTGTTTTTCCCCAACCAGGGTGGACCTGGTGACCGTGGTGTTGCTGGAGGCCCCGGCCCGAAAGGAAACAGAGGCCGCAGAGTAAGTTGGATCATGACACAGCTTTTCCCTTCTGCATGAACACCCTGAAAAGATGTACACATCTTTTCCCCCAAGTGCTCCTGGCAATCCTGCAGACGTTCACAGGTAGAACTTCTCTTTGTCTCTAGGGAGATGCAGGAGAACCTGGGGCACCTGGTCAGAAAGGAGAGATTGGATACCCTGGACCATCGGTAAGTGTTCATGGCATTGCTGATGGAGCCTCTGGCTTCACCCTCGGAGAGAACCCTGACTGAGAAATGTGGTGGTCCCTATTGGTGCCAGGCATTGAAAAATAAGACCATCACCTCCTCCTGCTGATTTCAAGTTGGGCAAATCCCTCTTTATTTGTCTTGGATGTGACTCTAAATTTCTAACTAGCTGTTTATCACTGATAAATATTTACCCATCCTCAAACCAAAGGAAAAATTCAAGAGACACATTCTTACCAGGCACTAGGATTTCCCCATGGCAATATGCCCCTTAAAATTCCTTCTAGGACATTCTCAGCTCCTTATCATTTATCACCCCACACAGGATATGGTCCATGACCAAACCTGGCTAGCACAGAGCATCCTAAAAAGGCCAAGATGACTTGAACTTAGATCATTATAAATTATAGAAACAAAAAGTCATAAAATGGTCTGGGTTGTACAGGACCTTAAA
Organism: Pipra filicauda; assembly: GCF_003945595.2. Classification (NCBI taxonomy): domain Eukaryota; kingdom Metazoa; phylum Chordata; class Aves; order Passeriformes; family Pipridae; genus Pipra; species Pipra filicauda. The sequence continues at coordinate 749,852 of NW_024104401.1, forward strand.
GGTCATCTAGTTCAAACCCTCCTTTTGGGTTTGATCTCAGCTATGTTTACTCCCCACATGGGAAAGCACTTCCCCCTGTGCTGGAAACACAGATGAAAACAGACAGGTTTTCCCTTGGCTTCTGCATAACCTGTAGTTAAATAATTATTCTGACAGTGTTCATCTGGCACCCTGAAAATACACACTGCTCTGAATTTATTTTTTTTTTTTTTTAAACAGGGGCTTAAGGGCGATAAAGGAGAATCCAGAGATGTAAGTGTGGCATAATTTCTCTCTTGTTTTGAAATACTCTTTGGTTGGCTTTGTGACATATCTCCTTTTCCCCCCTTTCTCCCTCTCTTTTATTTTGTGAAGCACTGTGCGCTTGTGCGGAACATCAAAGACAAATGCCGTGAGTACATCAGCGCTCTGCTAAGTCCCTTTCTCTACCCTTCTTTGCCCACCATGTTACATGACTGGCACTGACCATGCTGCTTTTTCTCTCCATCTTTTTCACAGCTTGCTGCTATGGTAAGTCACATTCAGCCCTTTAAACCCCAGGGTGACCGTGTGCCAGAATTGTTGCCCTTCCCACATGCATGGTATGAATGATTTACCCCTGCTGAGGACGTGGTCCTTGCACCCTGACAGCTGTTTGAGGCTTGATTTGTTCCCAATGCACATTCCTGGCAGGTCCCAAGGAGTGCCCTGTGTTCCCAACCGAGCTTGCCTTTGCTATCGACACCTCCTCGGGCGTGGGCAGGGAAGTTTTTAACAGGATGAAACAAACTGTGCTCAGAGTCGTCAACAATTTAACCATCGCTGAGAGCAACTGTCCTCGGGGTGCCCGGGTGGCTCTGGTCACCTACAACAACGAGGTCACCACAGAGATCCGCTTTGCTGATGCCAGGAAGAAATCCAGCCTCCTCCAGCAGATCCAAAACTTCCAGGCAACCCTGACCACAAAGCCACGCAGCCTGGAGACTGCCATGTCCTTCGTGGCCAGGAATACCTTCAAGCGTGCCCGAAGTGGCTTCCTTATGAGGAAGGTGGCTGTCTTTTTCAGCAACGGGGACACGAGAGCCTCCCCGCAGCTCAACGACGCCGTGCTGAAACTCTACGATGCCGGGGTCATACCCGTGTTCCTCACCAGCAGGCAGGATGCCGTTCTCAGCAGAGCTCTGGAGGTTTGGGGCCGTTCACCCTTTCTTTCCTTTTCTGCTCATGACCTCAGTCTGGTTTGTGGGGGAGACTGATGGCGTTGGATCCTACAGGCAGTGAGGGGCTGGCTTCCACAGGCCTCTCAAGTGCTTCAGCGCTGAGAAAGCATTGCTGGCCAAACTCATCCAGCATGCCTATTGGGAGAGAAATCCTAATTCCACAGTCACCACAGCGCGTGTTGTGAAACACTGCTGAGGTTATCATGAGTCATTTGTATTCCAGACCATGGCTCCAGCGTGCCAGGTGTGGTATGAAACAGAAGGAAGGAGTCTCCATAGTGAGACAGGTCTGGCAGAAAAGGCAAAGGGTGGGAAGACTGGAAGTACATTAGCACAGTTGGCAGAGGGAGAGTGGACATGTAGAGATTTAAAGCCACAAAAAAGCCCTAGACGAGCACACTGAGCACTGGTTCAAGCACTTGATCCTTTTCTTGGAGTTTGTGACTCTAAACTAGTCCCACTAACACATGTCAGGGCCATGAGGCTCCTCCAAATGGGATCCACCAAGGCCACTGTGCTGGGCAGAGAATCTCTCAGAGTTGTGCATTGCCTTCCCTTACTCTGAGCTGAAAACAAGAGAAGGCAGCATTGCTCACACTGTGTTTCTGTTTCCATCTAACCAGATCAACAACACAGCAGTTGGCCATGCCATTGTTCTTCCAACCAGCAGCAGTCAGCTGAATGAAACTATCCAAAGGCTCTTGACTTGTCACATTTGTCTGGGTAAGTTATCCAATTTCTCCTCTAGACAGTGCTAAATCCTTCTGGTCACACAGCAGTCAGTTGTAAGTGGTGCAGAAGGGAAGCCCAGCTGGGAGTCAGCCCCTTTGTTGATGAAGAAAAGGGATTCATGTTCTTGGGTTGAGCAAAAAACATTGGCACTGTTGAATGAGGCACACTGGGGGTTCTCACTTTGTAAAGAGAAGCTCCTTTTTAGTCTGGTTTCCAGTTTAACAGCCCAAATACTGGTAGCAAAATGCTCTCAAAGATGGCCTTCTGCCATTTATGACAGAGTGCTTCAGAGATCCTCTTGGACACAGGAGCATGTAAAAATTCTAACTGCATAACTAAATGTGTTGTGGTGTGAAATGAATTTGGTATCAAGTAATGGACAAGCCAATGTCCATGGCTTGATAGTATTTCATATGATGCAAGAGATTTTTACAAAGATAAAAGAGGGTGATTTTTAGTTCCTTCAGGCGAAACCTGCTATATTTCTTCCTTAGATGTGTGTGACCCCAGTCCAATCTGTGGTGCTGTTACCCAGAGACTTGGATTCAGAGACAGAAGGGCAGCCCCAACAGATGTTGACACTGACATAGCCTTCATCATGGATAGCTCAGAGTCCACCACGCCTCTGCAGTTCAGTGAGATGAAGAAGTACATTTCCCACCTTGTAAGTAACCTGGAAATCAGCTCGGAGCCAAAAGTATCCCAGCACCACGCAAGAGTGGCAGTTCTCCAGCAAGCTCCTTACGAACACGAAACCAACTCAAGCTTCCCACCAGTAAAAACTGAGTTCTCACTAACAGATTATGGATCCAAAGAGAAGATCATTAACTACCTTCACAACCAAATGGCCCAGCTACACGGCACGAGGGCTCTGGGCAGCGCAATTGAACACACAATAGCTCATGTTTTCGAGAGCGCACCAAACCGTCGGGATCTCAGAGTCATAGTCCTGATGATGACAGGCAAAGTGAACAAACAAGAACTTGAGTACCTGCAGAGGGTTGTCACCAATGCAAAATGCAAAGGGTACTTCTTTGTTGTCCTGGGCATCGGCAGGAAGGTGAATGCTAAGGATATCTACAGCCTAGCCAGTGAGCCAACTGACGTGTTCTTCAAGCTGGTCGATAAACCAGGGGAGCTTCACGAAGAGCCCTTACTGCGTTTTGGCAGACTGCTGCCATCTTTTATCAGAAGTAAGTCTAACATCCTGCAACCAAAGTGTAATGGAAGGGGCAACTCAGAGGGGTTAATCTCACAGGTCTGGTCTACCTGCCTGTTGGCGGCGGGGGGCGGCTCTAGCATGGCCATCTCTTTGGGCAGTGGGGCCCACTGGAATTAGTCTCTTTTTATATCTTCTGTACTGTTTGGTGCATTTATGGCTGCTCATAGGTTTGCCTAGTTGAGTAAGTCTGGGTTTTGTTCACTTTGGACTCCCCATCCCATCCCATCCCATCCCATCCCACATTGGCTCACCAAGTAGACTTTGTACTTCTGTCTGCTTTGACTTGGTCTCCATGGGCTCACCTGTGGGATCTGACCTCATCCTGCATGGCTTGCCCCTCCCATCTGCAATATATCCCATAGGGTCTGGTCCTGCTGAGGCTCTTGGCCCTTTGCAGTCTGCCAGCACTTCCTTGGAGCTCCTTGAACACCCAGCGAATCTTTCTTCCCAGTATCAGCATAAATAGCATGTCTAGCAGGCACTTGTATGGCTCAGGCTGAGATCTGGAGTTGCTGCATGCAGACTTAAGGACTAGATGGACAGGATTCTTTGCTCAGGGATAAACAATGCTGCTGAGTTTGGGATGTGCAGACTATGCCTTGAAAATTTGCATCTCAGCTTAGCTGGAGACCCCAGGCTGGATCTCCAGCAGCCAGGGATCCTAAACACACCCAGCCAGCAAGGACAAGAAATGGACCTTCTCTAGGAAAGCTAGTTTTTCTCTAAGAAAACTAGCTTTTAGCAAAAATTCCTGAAAATTAGACTAGTGGGCTGATAAACCACTGACTTAGTAATGTCTTGCACTAAATAGAAAGCAAATATCTGGAAATAAATGTTTAGGTTTTCTCAGTTTGCTTTTTCCATTAACTGCATACAGCAGCCCTGGAAACTTCTAACTCTTGAAAAAACATCATCTGTGTGGCTGGAAGTGCCTTGTTACAAGAAATCTGTTTACACCTGACAGACTAAGACACACAGCCCTCTGGTATCTTGTAGCTATGGCTCTCATGTTTGTAAACTGGAATAACAAATCTCCCAGCCCAGGGTGCTGCAGCAGCCACACCAAACATCAAGAGATATTCCATAGCAAGCAAGAAGAGAGAAGTTGTTGTTTTTTTTTTTAAATGAATAAGAAATGTATGTAATGCATTTTTGCTGGGTGACCACCATCCTCAACACCAGTGTTTAATGTCTCTCTCTGTCTCCAGGTGACTTTGCTTTCTACCTGTCTCCAGAGATAAGGAAACAGTGTGAGTGGCTCCAGAATGACCAGCAAGCCAGGAGCCAGCACCCCGTGCACACCGGGCAGAAAGCAGTGTAAGTACTGGTTTGTCTGCCAGACAATAAGTGTTGCTTTTTGTCTCCCTCTTTATCTCAGAGAGAAGCCTTCACTTCACAGTCCCTGTTTGGAAAAAGAAAGAAAAAGCAACGTCAATACCAACAATCAGGATTATCTTTTAATTAATATAATTTTAATAATATTTTAATTAATTTTAATAGCTCCCTTAGTGCTGCGTCAAAAGAGCAATAGAGATATCTCACAGAGAGGGGTAGACAAGTACACACATAATTTTCAATTTTGGTTCAATTTCATATTTATATATGTATAAAAATATGAAGGACATATATACTCCTTTGATTGCATAAATCAGGAATTCCAGAAATTACAATTAATTTGGGGGTTTCTACTTAACACATTATTTTCAGAGGCTGGGCTGCCCTGGGTTATCTGATATAGAGATTCCATCACAGAATGCATCCTAGTATTTTCTGAAGAGAAGTGAAGGCTTGTGTCACCAAGACTCCCTGCTGGCACAGAACTGTGCTGGCTTTAGAAGGCTGAGCCCCTTGAAATTAAGCATGTTACAGACCTGTCTACTGAATCACAGAACAGTTGGGGTTGGAAGGAACCTGAAAGCTCATCGAGTTCCAAGCCCCTGCCATGGGCAGGGACACCTTCCACAAGACCAGATTGCTCCGAGCCCTGTCCAAGCTGGCCTTGAAACACTTGGAACACTCTTACGTGTGTAAAGTTGGTGCATAGATAGACTTGTGCCCTGAGTGACGAGCGGTGCTCTGCAGCACTTTTCAATGCTTGGTTGTGGGCAAACCTAAAACTGGCAAAGACTATTGACCTCGGGTGGGTTCTTGCCAGTGTTTTCTATGTCCTGTCCTCTCTGCTTCCAAAATCCTGCTCACAAACAGAAGAGCCGTCTCAGCTGCTTTTGCTTCGGCAGGTACGCGGCACCCAACGCGACCCTGGGCCGGACCCTCAGTGCCAGCACCACGCTCAGCGCGACCATCAGGCCAGCGGCGAGCCCCCGTGCCAGAACCACCACTGCCAGCACCACGGCCCAGAGCAGAGCCAGCGAGCAGAGCACGGCCAGTGCCGTGCTGCCAGCGAACGCCACCGCTCCGAGCGCAGCCAGCACCGCCGCCCACGCCAAGGCCGCCGCCCGCGCCAACGCCAACGCCACGGCCGGCGGCAGGAGGAGACAGGGCGGTACGTGAGCAGCCCTCCCCACGCCAGCACTGCCTCCCCCTCGGCTGTGCCACGGGGGCTGTGGCTGTTCTTCCTCCCTGGGAGGAGCACACCTCGGGAAATGTCAGTAAGAGGCCAGATTTCGTGCTTGCAGAAACAAGTTTTTTAGGTGCAAATCTGGAGATCTGCACTGGGGGGTTGACTTGTCAACTTGTGTTGAGAATTTTGTGCAAAAATGATTGGGGGACAGGCTGACCACAGGCAAAACATAAGAAGAACATCTAAACCTGGGACAATCCATCCAGCAACAGGGAACTTCTCCTTCTAGTGTGGCCCTTTTGCTTTCTCTGATTTCCTCGCAGCATTACCCCTTGGCCAAGCTTCACTATTTATGGTGATTCACACAATGGCATTGTTTGAACTCTGTCAGCTAATGCAAATAATTATTTCATCACTGAATCAGCGTGGAGACCTCTTTGGGAACTCTAAAGCTCTTTCATGTGAGCACAGTTCATGTAAAAGAGACTTCCCACGTATTTTTGCAAGGGGGGTACAGGCAGATCTGTAGTAGCTGAGCAAGCAACAAGAACGTGTCAAAGCACAGGGATGCTTATCCAGTCACTGAAGGCATGCCTCTGCATAAATAATGAATAAAAAGCAATATATAAAAGAAATCAGCTTTTGCAAGGTTAATGCTTTCAATAAGCTTGAGGAGAACAAATATTGCTGGGTGTTTCTTGCTCTGCTGCCACTTTTCAACAGCATTTATAAAAGTCTCATTCAATATTCTGCCAGAGCAGGAAAACCTTTCCCTAATAGCTTCTTTGATCTGTCTAAGGTTGTGTTAAGCTTATCATCCCTGGAAGTGTTGCATGAGTCTTGGAGTGACCTGGCAGAGTGGAAGATGTCCCTCTCCAGCAGGGGGGTTGGAATGAGATGGCCTTCAAGGTCCCTTCCAACCCAAACCATTCTGTGATTCCAAGTTCAAGCTTAGGCAGGCTTGGCTTAAAGGTCTTCAGCAGCTGTGAATCCATTGCACCCTAGAGAAGGATCTGACTGGACACATTTACAGTTGTTGGGAAAGTGCTGGGAATTTTAGGCTGTGTAAATCTTGTAAAAAAGAAAAAAAACTACCAAACTTTGATTTGCTAGATTGCAACAGATGATTAGAAATTAATAAATCATCTAGGCTATGGAAAACAAAGCCCCTCTGCAGTGTGCTGGGTTGAGCACCTGAGATAGCAAAGTCCCAGCCTTGGTTTCACATGCCTTGGCTGTCAGTGGACCAGGAAGAAGATCCTGCAGCACTGAGGCACTTTTTCCCTGAGACCTTTCCTCCCTCATTCATTGTTTGTTCTGATTTTGCCTTGCAGCAAAGGCCCACGACCTCCAGATCACGGATGTCACTGAGAGCAGTGCCAGGCTGCGCTGGGCCAGCCCCGAGCCACACCAGGCCAGTGTGTTCGACATCACTGTCACCTTGGCACACGACCACTCCCTCGTGCAGAAGCAGAACCTGACTGGCACCGAACACGTGATCCGAGGGCTCCGAAGTGGACAGAAATACATCGCCGTCATTACCGGCTACCAGAAATCCCAGCCCAAAGTAACCTACACAGGGACATTCAGCACCAGTGAGTACCTCTTAAAAACACTTTTTTTTTTTTTTTTTCCCATTGAACGGACACAAAATAATGGGGATAAAAATAAGTAAGGGACAGGGAATCAGTTGGTAGCAACAACCCCATCCCTGGCAGTGCTCAGTTGTGTTACTGCATGTCTGCAATCCTCCAGACCAGCAGCAGGCTATGAGATGGGGCAAACGTGTTTCTTTGAAAAATGCAAGTTAAACTTCAGTGGGCTTGAATTGACACAGACTGTGGGATAATTAAAGGCAGTCCCAGAGTGGAGTTTGTTTGTACGTGCTGGAGGGTTTGTACAATGGTGCAAAAGGTCCTGGTGGGGATCCAGCCAGGACTGCTGCAATTAATAGGAGTCAAACTGGTAAATTCAGTCCAGCCCGATTGCAAAATAAGCAAGAAAAGCTGCTTCTCCAATTGCCATTTCCATATGCTCCTGTCTACTTCCCATACTGTCCAAAAAAACCCACAAAGAAGAGATTAAATGGAGGGTTTAGTCCTTTGGGGATCTAAGCTCCATGTGTACAGATCTCATGTGAACCTCACCAACCTGAGCCCTCTGGCATGGCCAAAGGTTGCTGCTTAAGATACAGTCAGTTTTTTTTAATACAGTTTGGCAGAGAGGTGACTTGGCTTGGTGGTGTGAAGTTTGTGCTGGTTGTGCCAGTGCTGTATCTGGCTGCTTTTGGCACTTCAGATCCAGTTTCAGTGCCCACAGAGAGCCTTTCCTTTGGCTTCGGTGGGTTTGGACCAGTCTCTTACCTTCACAAGCAATAAACATGCCCACAAAAATGTGGAGAAAAGACATCAGTGTGGAGAAGTAACATTTGCAAGTGCTGAGTTGGAGCTCCTGATGCCTAGGGAAGCTGCATTTCCCATAGAATAAATTTTGAATGGGAACAAATTGAGCAGGCAGTAGTGACACCACATTAGCCCACAAGCTGTGACCTGGATACTGAATAGCATTGTCCCCTTACCCACACCCATGCTGTCCACTAAAGAAAAGCAAATCCAGCCCTTCCTGTGGCTGCAGCCCCTTGCTACACTCCAGCCCCATGGGAGATGAGCCACAGGAAGGGTCACGATGCAGTGGGGTGCAGCCATGCAGGGCACATTGCAGTATGAACCGTGTTCTTCCCATCACAAGGATTTTCTCCCCCTGTGACAATCCTCAGTGTAGTTCCTAGTGGAAAGGGAGGCGTGATGGGAGGAGTGTGGTCCAGGAGAGCCGTGGAATGTACGAACAGTCCTCGAGGGAACAAGAGAGGACCCATCACGGATTTGCTCGCCTGGAGGATGCCATTTTTATTGTTGTCTCTAAGGCCAGAAGAGCAAAGTTAAACTGGCTACAGAGAGGCCACATGCAGCTCCTGAGCCCCCACCCAGTCAGTGCTGTGGGGTGAGAGGGGACCCTCCCCAGCGGTCATGTGGGGCCTGAGGATACTGTTTGGGATGACCCCTGAGGATGAGCTGGGTTGTGCAGCAGAGCTGCTGGCTGGGAGGGAAGGGAAGCCCTCCAGGCACAGCTGGGCGGTTGTGGATGACTCATCCCATCAGCTGCCTCCAATAAACATTGCTGAAATGTACGTGTAGGGTAAACAGACCCAGACCTGACTCCTGCAGCTCGTGTGCATCCCCTGCGCCGGAGCTGGGGCCAGACAGTTTGTTTGTGGCTGAGCTGAGGGCGCTGCTGCAGATGCCCTTCCCTTTGGCTGACCCCCTGCTCCTTCTCCACAGAGGCCTCGGCGCAGACCAAGGTGTCTCTGGCCAACATGATGCTCAACACCGAGCCACTGGAAGGGCCTGACAATGGTGAGTATGGTGGGAGTGCAGGGCTGGGGGGCTCTGGCAGGACCCCACTGAGAGCCAGTCTTCTCCTTGCCTGCTCCTAAATCCATCCTGTCTCAAAGTCCTCTCAGGACCAGAGGATCTGTGAGTCCTTTGCTTTGCAGAGCCAACAGATCGTGACCTAGATGACATCCTTGGCCGTGTGGGTATGAGCCCTGTAGTGGGGTCTCTGCCCCATGAGGGATCCAGAACGCCCTGAAGTTGCTGTGGCCTTCATGGGGAACTCAAACCAGGTCCTGTTCCTATAATAAGGATGGGAGATGAGCCACGACCCAAGTGCTGGCCACTCTTGAGGGACAAATTGTGTCCCATGGCCTCCCTGGCATGTGTAGATGAGGGTGTGGATACAGAACATCACCTGATGCTTGCTCATTCCCTCCTTCCTCATGTGGGGCAAAAAGCAGGTCTCAGCCTCTTGTTTTGTCACGCAGCTCCCAGTAGGGGCTTGGCCAGACTGGACAGGGCTTGGAGCAGCCTGGTCTAGTGGAAAGTGTCCCTGCCCATGGCAGGGGGTGGGACTGGATGATCTTTAAGATCCCTTCCAACCCAAAGTGTTCTATGATTCTATGCCCAGCAGCCAAAGATTGCCAGGAGTCACATTTGCATAAATTAGACTAACTGGTAGCCTCCCTCCAGTTTCACCCATCTGCCCATCCCCTGCTGCTCTGCCATGGGTGGTGTATGTAGTAAACTGCTAAATGAGTGAGCTGTCAGCTCCTACTCTGTGGTTGATCCCATTAACCTGTGTTAATAACCCACAATCACTGTAGCTGTTAATTGTCATTTCATCGCTTTGGTTGACATAAAGCTCATTATATCAGCACTATTACACTCAGTTGTACCATCAATGCCAGGCTGCAACTCTTCCTCCAAGGACCTGGAAGGGCTCTCAGCCTTCATCAAGCAGCACATCCAACCATGGAACTGTTGTCCAAAATGCATCCCATGTTTTTCTTTAAACATTTTGCTTGCACTGTGGCTCATTTTCTTCCCGCGGAGATGCTGCTGCTCAGTGTGCTCAGCCAAGAGTTGTGAAGCTGCTGTTGAGCTCTGGCTGCTGCTCGTGCTGAGTGGGACGGACATGGACCTCACGCCTGGCTGGTGGCACCACTGGAGGGGCCGAGGGCTTGTGCCAGGCAGGGACCATCTCATTTCTGCCTTCCTGCATGACCCATCATCCCACCCTTCCCATATGTTCCCGCTCCTTTGGTCCCTCTCCCTGGCACTGACATCCCCTCAGAAGCCTTGTCCCCACCCTCGTGGCTTCATTTAACCTGTTGTGTGCCAGCCCTTTGGAAATAAGGTTTGTAGGCTCTTCCTTCTCAAAGCAAGATGGATGTGCTCGCCCTGTGCTTCCACACAAACCTCTCATTCTCAGCTCCTCTTGATGACCCACTTGCAGCAAACACCACTGCCTGAGGATTTATGTAGCTGACCATTTGGGGGAAATATTCCCCAAGGATGCTAATACGAAGGTTTTCACCAGGCTGAAGACCTTAAAGAGGGCAGGGAATTTGGGAAGGGTTTAGCCGAGTGTCTGTGCAACAGGAGAGACCCACATGCAAATCTTCTGACGGACCTTGGAGGAAGCCCCAAATTCTACCCTCCTTATATAGGTAAAATAGCATGGATGGACTAGCATTGCTAATAAAAACCCCGGGGTATGGACCTAAATTATCTATTTTGGGACCAGGAAAGCAGAATATGCTTAAATCTGCACTAAGCCTTCAAGTCCACTAGGTGCAACTTGCTTTCAGAGATAAACACACTTAAAGATTCAAAGCTGCAACCAAGACAAATAGCTTTGAGAATAGATGGGGGTAGTTGTGTGAGGGCTCAATCCTGAGTGCACCAGCAGGGAGTAAGGGGCTCCCACCATGCTGCTCCAATTTGGAGTTTGGATGCATGACAAAATCAAGAGCGAGGAGAGGTAAGCTGGAGGCTGAGGAAGGTTTGCATCCAGCAAGAGAAATCACATGAGAAGGAAATGCCACCAGTCCTGTACTGGGCTTTGTTTTCCTTTTTTTTCTTTTCAATCTCTTTGCTTTTTCAGCTTGTAACCCTTTCAGAGTCACTTAACCTTTGCACCTTTTGACATGCAGATTGGCCAGACCCTTGCTTGCTGGACTTTGACATGGGCATGCAGTGCAAGGACTATCAGATTGTGTGGTTCTTTGACTACAAACACAAGTTCTGCAGCCAGGGTTGGTATGGTGGCTGCGGAGGTAATGCCAATAGATTTGAGGCCGAAGCTGAGTGCATTAGCAAATGCTTAAAGCCACGTAAGTACCACATGGGCATTAATCCTTCTGTATTTTATCCTGTTGTCAAATGATATTTGGATTGGAGAGAAAACATCGTTTAAAATCCTAACCCATGCTCTTTTTCCTCCAGCAGCAGCTGAGAAAGCCATGCAGCAGCATGAGAACAGATTATCGTCAGGTAACACCCAAAAAAACCATTAATAATCACAAACCAAGCAAATCCATTCTCTCACCTTGACCATTTCACAGCATGTCCTAGCCTGTCCAGGCTACCACCAATAATACAGACTGAGTTTTCACTTGCTCCCTGACAAGACCACGCCCAACCGTCCGCTTTGCATGAGCAAGTCACCTTTGCATGTGTGTTGTCACAGCAAGACATGCTTTGTTTGCACAACCTGACTGCAAATCACGGCTCTGTGGCAAAACCACTCGGTAGATTTCGTGCAAAACGTGGGGTTGGTGAACTGGAGCTTGGAACGGGCCCAAACCGGTTTCCGTTTTCATTGCGTGACCAACCAATGCCACCACTGCTGAGATGCAGAGAGTTCCAAACATTTTGCTGCCAGTAACCAGAACACTTGATGGGAAGTGACTCCAAGAGACTCAGGCCTTGCGGGCAGATGTTTTCATTTTGCACCAAAAGATAAAAATCAAGATTGAGGGAGGAGCACGTGGGAAAATGGCAATGACCTCCTCTCCTCAAGGAGCTTCTAAGGTTAAGGGGTTGGGTTTGCAAACCTCTTCAAGACCTGGGAAGGGAGTAGAGACTTCCAGTCACCACTGTGGTGGTTGAGCAAGGTTGGGATGGGAACCTGATCCCAGCAAAGCCTCCTTGTCATAGCAGCCTCCCCCTCCCAGTGGTGTTTCAGGGCCCTCTGCAGAGATGGGAGGAAAACCAAGGAGCAAAGACAGCTCTGGTACCTAACAACAGGGCATTAGTCCTTGAGGGGTCATGGCAAATTAAGGACCTCTCCCACCTTTTTGATTTTCTTAGGTTTATTTTAGTCTCCTTAAAAGGAGGTTGGGAATTTTAGGCTTGGTAATTTTTGTCACTGGCAGCCCGAGCCCAGCTGTGGTTTCCCCTAAAGAAATGTGCAGGCAAGTAAGGAAGAGGCCACCACCAGCCATGGAGATGTCTGGGGTGGAAAAAGGAGATTTGAAGGCGCTTTGGGGATTCAAATGGGCATCATGAACCCCTTGGCTGCAGTTTGAGGAGTTTTCAACCAGAGGAAGCAGCATACAGCCTGTGCAGCAGAAACCCATATCTTCAACCTAGAGCAGGACTGCGCCCTCACAGAGCAGGGAAGCCCCACTGGTGTGGTTTTCTCCAGAGGGCCCTGTTTTTACCAGCCCCAGCCCATGGGCCAGCCCCTTCTGATCATCGTCACATGCCTTGATGGTGTTTCCAGCAACTGTTGTTGAGGCTAAAATGGTATTTCATCAACTTGGCACCGTTCTGCCCCAGGCAGATAGTCAAGAAAAGCAGCTGAGGGGCCCTGGAGGGACGCTCGTGTCTCTGCCCGCCACGTTCCACTCACCACTTTATCCTCTTCTCTTTTTCTGAAAAACCAGAGCTTGAATCCACCACAGAAAAAGAGACACAGGCTTCACATGCAGCTCAGCTTTAAGATGCTGGGCACTGGGTTGGGCTCTCAGTTCAGCCCATACCAGGCACAACACTGAGAAATGAGTTCTTTCGCAAACCTTAGGGTTCTTGGGGTACAAAAATATGCACAGACCCACCTTCGGTTTGAAACCTTTTAAAAGCTGTGATAACCTTTTTTTATTGACTTCATATACATATATATATATATTTCATGTGTAGATGTGGCACTTGGTGGCATAGTGGTGGACTTGGCAGTGCTGGGGAATGGTTGGACTCGAGGGCTTTTCCAACCTGAATGGTTCTATGATTCATTTATTATTATTTTAATTTTCTACCATGTGCCACTGAGGAGCCCAGGCACATTTACTCCGTGGGGTGAATTAAAACCCTGGCTTGCCATGGCTCTCCCCATCTTTTGGACTTGCCAAAGCCCAGCCACAGCTTAAAACACATTTTAACTCCTTAGTTCTTGCTCTCCATCAGTTATTTGAAATTTTTGGAGAAGCTTTTTCTTTCATTTCAAACTGAAAGAGGAGAAATTTAGGTTAGATATATAGAAGAAATAAATTCCTGTGAGGGTGGGGAGGCCCTGGCACAGGTTGCCCAGAGAAGCTGTGGCTGCCCCTGCATCCCTGGAAGTGTCCAAGGCCAGGTTGGACGGGGCTTGGAGCAACCTGGGCTAGTGGAAGGTGTCCCTGCCCATGGCAGGGGGTGGGATTGGATGAGCTTTAAGTTTGCAACCTAAACCATTCTGGGATTCTGGGGTTCACTGTGTTTTGGGCTTGGGGTTTTTGGTAGGTTTCAGTTGAAATGCCCTCCAGGGGTTGAGCCACACCCATGGTGATGTGAAACTGGAGAGTGGCACAAGCCACTCATGGGAATATGACAGCAGACAAACTGAAGATTAAAACTTAAGTGAATTTTCCACAGCTTTCCTGAAGCTAGTTCTGCCTCTGAAGTGGTGCTTGAATTTCCCTGTGCATCTGCTGATTCTGAACGCTGATTCCACCTTCCAAACGGATGAAGGGGGGGGGAAGTTGGGTTGCCTGGACCCCAGTCTACAGAGAAAAACTGTATTGTACTTCCTGAATGTTTTGGTTACTGGTTGGATTTGATTCCTGTGCAGGGTTTGGGGTAGAGTAATTTCTATGTTCACATCTGCTGGATTTCAGAGTTTTGGAATGTGTGGAAGAAGGGAGATGAGCTTAGGGAAAAAGAAATCTGAATATAAAAAAGGCCAAGAGCCTGCCAAAGGCATGGGGAGGCTTTTGGCTGTAGGAGCCCAAAAGCAAAGCTGAACTGGAAGGTCATACCTGAGGATGGGGGGGGTGCGAGGTCTGTGACATTCCGGACATTTCCTGTCCATCCCAGGAGCATCCCAGCCTCGCTGCAGCATTCCTGAGCTCTGAGCAGCTGCCAGCACCAGCTGCAATTTCCTTTAAAGTGAACCTGCTGCCCAGGGTCCACTGCCTGACCTACTTTCCAGCTGGGATTTCAGGGATAATCCTCTGCGTCCTTCTTCCTATTAAAATGTTAGAGGGGTTTTGTACACCTTTGCTTTCAGCAGGCACTAAAGAAACTTGCTGGCAAATGCATCTATGTATATATTCACTCTCTATCTATATAGTCTTTCCTATATTCTTTTGTGTAGCAGAGACCAGGTAAGATCTTTCAGATCCTTGCAAAATGCTTTTCCTTATTGCTTGGGACAGGTTGAGTTAACTCTGCTTTTGGGGGGGGGGAAAAAAAAAGGAAAGAAGGTAAAGGCTTTTTTTTTTCTTAAAAAAGGGTCCTGGTTGCAAACACCCCTCCAGCAAGAGGAACTCACACTTTGTCTGTTGTGACTCCCCCTCATCCAGGATGCTCAGCTCCTGCTGAGCAGAGGTGGCATGAGCTCCTGCTGCACCCCTGTGTGCAAGGGAGGTTTGTGACACAGTAAATTAATGGCTAATACCAGATTTCATTTTATTTTTTAAAAGTTATTTGGAAATTTCATTTTAACACATCCAAGGGCTTTGTTATTTTGTTCCCCGCTCACCCAGCAAGGGATGCAGGAAAAAGTGGGCAGTGTGTGGTAGATCCAGGAGCATCTTCACATGGAAGATTTCTCTTTTCAGAGGAAGGCAGGCATTTTAACAGGAAAATGATGGTGCCAATACATTTTCCCTTGCAGCCCAGCCAGTCCTCTCCCAGATCTGAGACCTGCCAATCACTTCCTGCAGATCCAGGGGATTTGCAGGCGACTGCTGCTGTGCAGTGCCCTTCCTTCATCACTCCATGGATACATGGCAGCAACATGGATGAGGGCTTTGGATCAGGGCTGATGACTTCCAGGGAAAGACCTTCTCTTTGCAAGGAAAGAGATGGGATTTAGTCTCAGGAGACTTGCAAAGTCAATGCCGTGGTTGCCCTGCCTGAGCTTGCATGCCAGCCCTGCTCACAGGCATTTCTCTGCCGTGCAAACGCGGCCAGGAGAGGCTGTGCTTCACCCGGGAGTGCTATTGCTGACCACTCTTGCTCCTGCTTTTATCTGCAGCCGTGGATATCTGCTGGCTGCAGAAGGACGTGGGGACCTGCAGGGACTTTGTGCTGATGTGGTACCACGACCCCAACACCAGGAGCTGCGCCCGGTTCTGGTACGGCGGCTGCGGCGGCAACGAGAACAGATTTCACACGCAGAAAGAATGTGAAAACTTTTGCATCTCTGGTAAGAAGGGGTCAGCCAAATCCCTGGCATTCTCAGTCCCTTGCGTGGCTGTTGTGGGGATGCTCGCGATGCCGGGCTCCTCAGCAAGCCCTGGCAATTAACTCAGTTACCTTCCCCCAGTATCCTGCATGGAATAACCTCATTTATTTCCTCTTTCTCCATCAAACCCCTTTCAGGGAACATCAACTCTGGTGTGATGACGACGATAAAAACATAGAGCCCGGGGCTGGCCAACACATACCTCTGAGACAGCCAGGAGCATCACCATTGCCACCTTGCCCTATAGAAGCTAAGGGTATAGACGACCTTGCACTGTAATATTTCATGCTTTTAACTTCCAGGCAAACCCTGAAGGAAGGGGTTTGCTGCATGACCTATCAATATGGTGCTAAACTGTTTGTGGACTGAGTGCTACACATGCCAGGGTTATATTGTATAGCTTCAAAATTGCCAAATATTTACCTAATTGCAGACTGTTATTGTCTCTCAACGTGTCTCTAAATTACCCTTTTTGTCCTGATTTCGGCAGTTTGCCTGTCTAAGGCACCATAAAAATGAGTAAAAAAAAAAAGAATCATAATAATTTCACTGCAACTTGCTACCTGCTTGCTTTGAACCTTCTCATAACTGAGTGTACCTTTACAGGAGAAGCCTTTGTGTAAGAGAGCGGCTGATTCAGATAAACAAGTGGTTCCATTTTCACTCTTCTTTTATTGTTTTTCTCCTTTTGCTGGATTAGATCTCAAACTAGATCTCTTGTATACATTTGTTACACGTGGCCAACCGAACTAGCAAGGAAAAGGAAGCAAAGTTTCCGAATGCAAATGCACTGCTGGGACCAAGGCCTCAGTTAACAAATTTTTAAATTGTGGTGTAGGATGCCTCTGGCATTCTTCTGATGTTGTATGTTTTATAAAATACGAAGCAAAGCAATCTGGGGAGGGGGGAGCGGTGGGTGGGAGAGGGATTTTATTTTTATTGTGAATTCCGTGTCAGGAAGTCTATACAAAGAACTTTTAAATAAAGTCTAATGGAGGTTTTGAGAAACTCATGGGTTTGTCTTTGTTAAAGCCACAGTGGGTATCAGTGGAGTAGTTTTCCAGGGTTTGGAAAGCAGTTATTTGCTGGGAAATCCCCCTGTCCCTTAAAGGCAAGATGGATGTGGTATGGATATTCAGGGGAGCATCACTGAGATGCTGCTGGTAACCTGGAGTTTTCCAGCTTGGAAAAAGATGGAAACTGAGATGCCTTGGTTGTGAAATCTCCATCCGGGAAGAATTTAAACTCAGCTGGACATGGCATGGAGCAACTTGGCCTCAGCTGGCTTTGAGCAGGGTGTTGGACTTGGATGTCCCTTCAACCTCTGTGACTCAATGACCCCATAAGTATTTTCATCTGTCTCCTTTGCTGTCCACAGCCATGATTTTGACCTTTGGCTATTCCTGTCCTTATCTGAGTTCAGCCAAGGAAGCCAAAATTCACAGAAACAATGCACATTTCCCTGCCTCTCCAAAAATCCCCCCTGAAAAGCATGAAGCAGATGAACGTGACTGCCCCAGGGCACGGGGCAGCTCTGGGCTCTGGGGCTGATGTTCCTCAATTTCCCCGAGCCCCCATTGTGGTCTGCAGATGGGGGTGGATAACATTTCCCATTTCCTGCTGGAGGTGCAGGGAAGGAAGAAGTGAGCCTTGCAGGCACATGCCATGGAGAGGGCAACTGAACGCCAAAAGCAGGGCAGGCCCAAGGGAGAGGGCATTGACTTCTGGAGAACTGGGTAGCGTTGGTTAAATTTTGGGAAGGAGACCCAGGGCTCCTTACAATTTAGGGCTTATCCAGTGTTTTCCTCCATGGGTCAGGGTGGAACTGTCACAAGGAGAAGGCAACTTGATGCTCTCCCGCTCCACATTTTGAGGTGATGCTTTCTGAAGCACTTCGGGTGGGTCTCCAAGGACCACGACAAGAGACATTCCACATGTGTTTTATACGATGCCTTTGGAAGCACCTCCCCAACAGGATGATTTGCCCTCCATAGCACCATTTACAAGACTGAATTTAGCTGGTCCAATGCCTCAGGCTCCTTGTTCAACGCTGCACATGATCAACAGGATTCCGAGAGCCTCACCTGGACTTGTCCAGCTGAGTGGGGCTGCAGGTCCCTATGGATCTGCAATCCAACAGGTGGGGCAAGGAGAGCTCGCAGGGCTGCTCTGGGCTTTGTCCCCGTGGGGCTATACAGTTTTAGGCACCCCATTCTTGGCATGCAGAGCAGCCCAGATCCCAAAACCTCCCGTCAGTACTAAGCCACTTGAGTGGGGATAGGGCACAGCAGGACAACGCTCGGCTGGGGATGAGCCGAGCCATGGCAGCGGCACTTGGGAAACTGCACTGTTTATTTGGCACCCTGTCCGAGCACATCACAAGGGCTTCATTAAAAAAGAGGGGAACGGGTGAATGTTATTTATTTATTCTTGTAGCCGGGTCTTGCAGCGGCTGCTCCCGGCTGCGGCTGCTCCCGAGGACACCGCGGTCCACCCTGCCCCTCACCGTGAACGGAGCCGTGCCCCAAACCCCCTTTTCTGCTCTCACGGGGGATAAAAGCTGCACTGAGGTTAAAGTGATCCTTCCCTTCGTCCTCCCACTCCTCTGCAGCACGGGAGAGGTTTCCCAGTGCCCGTGCCGCCTCCGTTTCCCGGGAAAGCTGCTTTCAATGAACCGTGCAGACCTCCGGGATGCGAAGGCGCAGCCCGGGCTTTCACAACTTGCCGGGCGGGGGAAGGAGGAGGAGGCTTGGGAAGGGGGCCCCTCATTCCCTCCCATGCCTGGGGCGTTGCATCGCCTCTCCCGAGCCTTTTAAGGAAGCACGTTACGCCCCGGGCCCCCGGCCAGCGGCCACGAGGGGCTACACATGGAAGTCATCTGCAGCTGGGAGCGCATCTGCCAGCGTGGCTGCGGGACCAGACCGGGAGTAAAAATAGCTCAGCGCGCTCTGCTCCCGGCTGCTCACGGGGAGCCCCGAGATCCACGCCCTGCTGCTTTTGGGGTGGCCTTAGAATCCCCTCTAAGCAGGATTTCTTATGGAGACATCCTGTCTAAACTTCCTGCATCAAAAGTGGCGTTGCTTCACCCCTGCCCAGGGGTGGGACAGCAAAGACACAAAAGTCAGATTCCAGCCTCGAATTGCCCTGCGAGCTGAGGGTAGGTTGAGGAATAAAAGAGCTTCTCTGGAATTGCTCTAAATCCCCGGAGTTTTACAGGAATGGGTCAGGGAAACCTTTGCAAGGCTGATGGAGGTTGAGTTGACCCTGACTTGGAGACCTGCATAAAGTCCAAGTGAGCCTTGAATTTAATGCTTTGTCTTCAAATCTGTGTTAATTCTGTCCCAGTCACAGAAGCATAAAATGGCCTGGGTTGGAAGGAACCTTTAAAATTAACTCGTTCCACCCCCTTCCACCAGCCCAGGTTGCTCCAAGCCCCGTCCAACCTGGCCTTGGACACTTCCAGAGATGGAGCAACCACAGCTTCTCTGGGCAACCTGTGCCAGGGTCTCCCCACCCTCACAGGGAAGGATTTTTTCCTAACACCCAATCTAAACCTACTCTCTGTCAGTTGGAAGCCATCACCCCATGTCCTGTCCCTTCATGGTCTTGTAAATAGTCTCCATCTTTTTTGTGAGGTCCCTTCAGGTACTGAAGGGAGATGGGTGAATTACAATCAGCAGAGCCAGCAGCCCTTCTTTTACCAGTGACCCTTGTCATGGAGTATTTCACAGTAAGGTTGCCCAGAAGAAGCCACAAAATCCTACATCCCCTCCTGCACCCACACCTCCTCCCTAGAGGGAGTTAAACATTGAAAGCAGACCCTTAAATTTAAGACATCATCAGTATTTAATGCTTGGTTTGGTGCCCTTAATGCTGTAGCTTTGCATTTAATCCTGGCCTTCTTGGGAGACCTTTGCAAGGAGAGGCAAAGTGGCTTTGACACATTTTATTAGCCAGTATTAAATTTATTACATCAGTAAAGGAAGCCAGTCTAACAGTCCATAGATGTACACATGTACCTGCCTATCCTGTATCCTTCCAGTTAAAGAGGGTTTTCCAGCAATGCCCTACATGGCAAGTGTTGACATTGCAAGGTCAAGAGTTGAAGGAAAAGGATGTCTTCCACGCTGGGTGTTCCTGGAAATTAGGACTGTATCCAAGTGCTTCAGCATAGATGCAGATAAAGCAGTTGAACCTGGAGAAAAGGATCTTCACATAACTGGGGCAGAAATACGGGCATTTTCTTGGCCAGGGGTCTTCTGTGTGGCCACCACCCTACCCTTGGCCCTTCCTTCTGCTTGTGAAATGGAAGTGCTACATCTCCCAACCCTAAAATCATTAAACTTCTGAGTACTAATAAGCTGGGAGAAAGGGATTTGAAAGATCCTAGATTTTCTAGGTGCTCATTTGCTTTTTGCTTGTGTTTTATAGCCTCATAAGCTCTTCAGGGCAGAGTGGTTTCCCCCTGGGAGCAGCATCTGGCTGCACGAGCAAGCACCATGCCTGCCACCAGAGCCGACCCGAGCCCAGTATCCTGGGTGGCTTTAAATCCTGGGATCACTTTAAATCCGTGATAATTTCTCAGCCCTTGCCCAGCAGCTGTGGATCACTCACAAAATGGCAAGAGGGAGCTTGCTGGAAGCACAGCCTTCCCAAAAGCAAAGCCCGTGGCTAAATCGGCCGTGGCGGGACAAACAGCGGCGGGAATGGCCGGGACTGCGCTCCAGCTGTGGGATGATTTATGGGAGGCAGGAGCGCGGCTCTTCCTCGGCTGAACGGGGCAGATCCGAACCAGATGTCTAACCTTTATCTCGACTGCTGAGGAGACGGAGGAGCAGACAGGGGAGAGGGAAAGACGTCGGAGTTTCCATTAGCTGCCGCTCCGCTGCCTTCCAGAGCCAGCTCAGAAAGAAAAATGAACACCAGGAGCCAGGAAACTTTGCTTTGGTGAACTATATGTTTTGTTTCGCCCTCCGCTGCTATAGCGACCGCGCCGAAATAAAAGTGCGGCCGGCTGGGGTGACCTCATCCTATTGCTCCACCAAAATCGGGTATTGTAAAGGTATAACCCGGGCAGAGGATTGAGGACGTGCCCGCCGCTGTGCTCTCCAGGACAGTGGGGCTGGAAAGGGCAGGAATAGGAGGAACGAGGGCAAGAGGTTGAGGATTTTTCCCACCTAGGGAGCAAGAGACATGGGGGGAGATGTGGGAGAGTGGTGGGTGCTGCCTTGTGCTCCCAGGGAAGGGGCAGCTTTTGGCCATGGGGGATGAAAAGCTTTTGGGAAGGCTCTGTTGGGGTGGGGGTGGGACAAAATGGGGAGTGCTGCATCCAGCTCTGGGGTCCCCCAGCACAGGAAGGACATGGACCTGTTGGAGCGAGTCCAGAAGAGGCCACAGAGATGATCAGAGGGATGAAGCACCTCTGCTCTGAGGAAAGGCCAAGAGAACTGGGATTGTTCAGCCTGGAAAAGAGAAGGCTCCAGGGTGACCTAACTGCAGCCTGCCAGTACCTGAAGGGAGCTTGCAAGAAGGGTGGAGAGGGCATGGAATGACAGGACAAGGGGGAATGGCTTCAAACTGCCAGAGGGCAGGGTTAGATGAGATATTAGGAAGAAATCCTTCCCTGGGAGGGTGGGGAGGCCCCGGCACAGGTTACCCAGAGAAGCTGGGGCTTCTCCATCCCTGGAAGTGTCCAAGGCCAGGTTGGACGGGGCTTGGGGTAACCTGGGCTAGTGGAAGGTGTCCCTGCCCATGGCAGGGAATGGGACTGGATAAGGTTTGAGTCCCTTCCAACCCAAACCTAGGGATTCTCTGATTTCCAAACTCCTAGCTCCATGCCTTGCAGCCAAGGAAATACCCTAGGAATAACATCCAGCTCTCACTCATCGAAAATTAGCTTCCAAACCTGGGATGAAAGCACACCAGTGTGCTGCTGTGGATCCCCTCTGAGATGGGAGTGTCTCAATTTTAGGATATCCCAGTGGGCAAAAGCCAAATAAGCCATTGTTCTTGAAAAAAGGTAGAAATTATTTTAAAGTCTGTGAATTTTTTTATATATATATATGTATGTATATATGTATATAATATTTAAAGCTTATAAATAGGTTCTGCAAGATGGTGAGCATGGCCAATGAACTGAAGAGGAACCGAAGGCCTGGAAAAAAAGGTTGCTAGGGACAAAATCAGTAGTTTGTTATTTCTAAAATACCCCTCTATCTTTCCAGCAGTGATTAATTCGGCAGATGGGGAGGTTGCGTTGGAGGTTAATGAAAAAAATGAGCATTGCATTAGACTGACTGGAATATTGCAGAGGGCATGACACAGCCTTTGGAAACAACTGGAGCACTGCAGCCACTCTTCTGTGGCATTTGGATTTCAGGCTCCCCTGCTGCTTCCCTGCTCCAGCCCTCAGGAGATCCTTATATTTACTGATGGCAAAGCTCGGATGACAACGTTCCCACTGACTGCCTAGCAGCTAAAAGTTTAAGTGCCATTTGGAAAGGAAAGTTAAATGCTCTCACTCACTGCTCACACATTTTTTCCCAGAAATCTGGCAATTTTTGGGGCAGGAATGATTTTCTAAGGGAAAAAAAAAAAGATAATCAATGGTTTAAAAGGGAAGTTTTGGAGTTACACAGGGGTGGATTTTGGATAAACTGACTGACAGTTTGACACACAGCAAAAAATTGCCAGATCCCAAAGCCTTTTCCAAAATAATTATTCAAAATCCCCACTTGCATTGTACCCCTTCTTTTTCTCTGTGCTTTCTCATCCTTCATCCCTTTTCCTTGGGGTGCAAACCATGGGCAAAGGCACCACAGCTCTGCATCGTCCTCTGTGCCCCCCCAGCAATAGATGCAGGTGGTCCTGGGCTGGCAGAAGCATTATATTTAATGCTATTTCTCCCTCAGGATGGATTATTTAATGCTATTTCTCCCCCAGGATGGAGAAAGGCAGAGGGGCACCTCCAGAGCAGCCTGGAAGCTGCATCTCCTCTTCCTGCCTTAAAAGCCTGTAGGTTGTAGGTGTCAGCCCTGGAATAAGGCAGCAGGTTGGCCAATGAGACACCTAAAAATGCAAATATTACCTTGGAAAACCACAGTGGCCAAGCCCACGAGGTCTCTGAGGACAGCCACAGCTCCTCACACAGGTGTAACACAGACTAAGCAACTTAGGGACCCCTGAACTCGTGGCAGCTGCCATGAGTGACATTAGGTGACATCTCCAGATTGCCTGTAATTTTGGGAAACATGTGCTAATTGTCCTAGCAAGCAGAATTAGAATTATCTTCCCAAGAAAGGCTTTTTCTTGAAGTCAGCTGACTCAGAGTATCCTGCCAATGCAGCCCAAAGGGCCCCTTTATGCCCACTTCCCAGCAGGACGGGGTGGATCAGTTGGGTTTAACACCTAAATGCAAAAGCCTTGTCAAGTGCTAGAAAAATATCTACAGTTTGGAAGAGCTTAACAAGCTCTGAAGTACTCGGGATTAAAGCCAGCTTCATCCTGGAAGTGAGAGAGGAGCAAAGAAGGCAGGTGTCAATGCCTGAGAAGGGCACAGGCCCTCAGGGATGGGGTTAATCCCAGATTAAACACCTTGATGAGAAGACTGAGGAGAGACCTCATAAGAGGCTAAAACTTCCTCAGAAGGGGAAGTGAAGGGGCAGGCCCTAATCTCTGCTCTCTGTGAGCAGGGATGGGACCTCAGGGAATGGCTGGAGCTGTGTCAGGAAAGGTTTAGGTTGGATCTCAGGGAAAGGTTCTTCCCCCAGAGGGTGGTGGGGCACTGACCAGGCTCCCCAGGGTTTGGTCACAGCCCCAAGGCTGCCAGAGCTCCTGGAGTGTTTGGACAATGCCCTCAGGAACAGGGTGGGATTGTTGGGGTGTCCTGGGCAGGGCCAGGAGCTGGACTGGATGGTCCTTGTGAGTCCCTTCCAGCTCAGGTGATTCTAATTTGGGGGCTACATCCAATTTTTAGTGGTTTTTTTCCCCAATCTGAACAAAGCCATATCTGCCCTATTTTCCTGCCCCAGCTGCCTTGGGAAGGGATGTAGGCATACAGAAAAGGATGGTTACTCTTCCCACCTAGGGCTTGCATCACCCCACAACTTCGGAAACCATCAACCATCACCTGCATATCTGCATTTAACAACCCAGGTCTTTTTTCACTTTTCCACAGCTTTTTTAATCCCTCATCCATTTGGCCCCCCTCTATTCAAAGTCCCCACTTTTGAGACCCCAGTTCTGCCACAGACATTTGAGCCATTGCTGAAGGGGGAACACTGAAAATGGCACCTCGTTTCCACCCCTCTTCTGCCACTGCAGCAGGCAGAGCAGCTGGAATGCTGCATCATTTTTCTGGTTTTTTTTGGGGGGGGAATAAAAAGGCATTTTTGTTTGCAGTCTGGAACCAAACTCATTGCAAAAGAGCAGCTGTACTCTGGTCAGCCCCGTGCATCGTCCCTGCAGCCGCGTTCCACCGCAGGGGCATCTGATGCTGGTGGTCACGTAAAGATGGGCAGCAGAACATCCCCCTCACAAACTTCCTTTGGCAACCTGTGCCCGGGAGTGCTCAGCTCTGCTCTTTTCCAAGGGGACTTGAGGATTTCCCGAAGCAGTGCTGTGCTGATCCCTGGCTGCCCATGTTCCCGGCTCCCCTCCTTGCAGCGCGGGCTCAAAACTTTTTCCCAGATGGGTTTCCCTATGTGGGGGCAACTCATCCTGAGTCACAGAATCTCAGATGGGTTTGGGGTGGAAGGGACCTTAAAGATCATCTCATTCCAACCCTCCTGCCAGAGGGTTTTCCTTTGCTACACGCTCCACAACTGTGCATCCTGCTGAATTCCTCCAGGCCTGCGAGAGGCTGCATGTGATGAGTTTCCCAGCCTCAGCAGCAGCGTGGGAGGAGTTGCAGTTCCCAGGCACTGCCAAAATCCACTATCTCCCCATGAGTTTTCATCCCACGTTTGCTCCCTTGGCATTTTCAGCAGGCAGGGAGAGGCCCAAGCCCTGTTTGTCAGCCCCCAACCTGCCAGAGGCACGAAGGAGCTGTAGGAACTTGGCACAGCAGTGAATGCTTGAGCCTTCCCTCAGTTCTGGGATACCATGGGGGGAACAACCCCTTGGCAGGTAGAGTAGACAGGATGAGTAGCAAGGATTTATTTCTGCAGAAGATGCACCTCCTAAATGACCACCTCTTCCTCCCCAGCCCCAGCTCCCTACACGTCTGTCTGCACCAGAAATCTCAGGAATTTCCACGGCACCGCTCTCAGGAAATCTCTGCATTTCTCACAGACATGCCTATGAAGGGACATCGATTGCACAAGATGGTCCCAGCATGGGGGAAGTGTGAGTTCAGGAAAAAAAAAAAAGAGTCAAAAATCGCAAGCAACAATTGCTCTTGGAAAAAGCAGTCAGAAGTTTGAAGCGTGTCCAGACCACTGCTCTGGAAATCAAGTTGAAAAATCTTGTGACATCAGGCTCTCTTAGGGGGTCGCTGCTATTTCCCAGCTGTAAAACCCTGGGAATGTTGCTAGCAGCCCATGGTGGATTTAGAAGAGCTAGAAAGACAATGCTGCAGTGGCCAAGCAGCATCTTATAGAACCATTAAGGTTGGAAAAAGTCATTAAGACTGGAAAACACCTCCAAGATCATTAAGTCCAACCTGACTGATCCCCCATCTTGTCAATTAGACCAGAGTCCAGTCGTTCCTTGAACACCTCCAGGGATGGGGACTCCACCATGGGCAGCCCCTTCCAATGCCTGACCACCCTTTCAGCAAAGAAATTCTCCCTAATATCCAGCCTGACTCTGCCCTGGCACAGCTTCAGGCCTTTTCCTCTTGTCCTGTCCCTTGTCCCCAGCAAGCAGAGCCCAAACCCCCCAGCTCTCCCCTCCTGCCAGGGAGTTCAGTGGTCATTGAACACACTGTGGCACCTCTGGCAGCTCAGTTTTGGAAACCACAAAACACAAATAACTCTCCATAGGTAGCAAATCTCCGTGGGTTTGTCCTGAAGGTCCAGCTGCATCCCGGTTTCACCCACCTCTGGCCTCAGAGAGCCTCAGTGGGAACTTTTGCTGTGAGACAAAATTGGCACCTCTGGACACCTGATTTCAGGCCAGGCATCTTGAAGGAGATAAATATTTGCATTTTTGAAACGAGCACACACTTATTCCAAGAAGTGTCGCTGGAAGTTTATGGATATATTAGCAAGTCACATGTAGATGGATAGAGATGGTTACCCCAAAGAAGGCAGCACAATCCTGAATTGGTCAGCGATTGTATCCCCCAGGAATAAGACCCAACTGCCCTATTTTGGAGGTTGGAAATGGAAAAAAAAAAGAAAAAAAGGAAATTTAACAATAAAATATATAAGAGGAGTTTGTCCTGCTTGCTGAGCAGTGGGAGATGATGGATACTCCACGGACATGGAGCAGCAAGAGAGGCACTGGGCTGAGCTCTGTGGTTGAGCATCGTCTCCCTGCCTCCCACACAGATCCGGGACCCAGCCATGAGCTGCATGAGCTCATCACTGGGGGGGTGCCAGCCTGACCCAGGAGGGAAGGGAAGGACAGGAAAGGCAGCACGAGGAAAAGGAGGATCAGAAAGAAAAAAGGAAGGAGGGGGTTGGGGTACAAGAAAAGGAAAATGGAAAATATATGTGTATTTAAAAAAACAAACCAAAGGAAAGAGGAAAAAAGAAAGAGGGAAGGTAAAAGAAAAGGAAAATGGGAAGTATATGTATATGGAAAAGGAAAAAGGGGAAAAGATAAAGGAAAAAGGGAAAGGAGAAAAGGC
Source organism: Pipra filicauda (assembly GCF_003945595.2). NCBI lineage: Eukaryota > Metazoa > Chordata > Aves > Passeriformes > Pipridae > Pipra > Pipra filicauda. The sequence continues at coordinate 776,389 of NW_024104401.1, forward strand.
AAAAGAAAAAAAATAAAGGAAACAGACAAAAGGAAAACGGACAAAAGGAAAAAGGAGAAAGATGAAAGAAAAAAAAGGAAATAGGAAAAATAATATTTAAAAAAAAGAAAAATAAAAAAAAAGAAAGAGAAAGAAAAAGAAAAAAAGGAAAGAGAAAGAAAAAGGAAAAAAAAGAAGGAAAAAGCTTGAGGCCGTGTCCACATGGACCTACAGCAACTCATGGAAGGAACAAGAAGTGGGATGGGAACCAGGGCAGGGCCAAGAGAGTTTTTTCCTGCTGAAAACAGCCTCCCTGCCAAACCCAGAAACGGGGGGAAAAATCATCTTAACTTCAATGCCTTTTGAGCCCACATGAAATGGAGCTTTGAGGCCTGTGTGTATTTAACACAGGTACAAGCAGGGAACTCTCCTGGCCCAAGGGGCTGAAAAGGGGCTGGCTTTGGGATTTCACAGACCTCTGCTCTCCGTGAGACTGGCAGGGGGCAACAGCCACAGCACACACTCAGACAAGGAGGGGTGCAAGTAAATAACCCTCTCTGTGGAGAACCAAGTGTATTTTTGAAGACCCTGCTTGGCTGGTCTCCCCTCTGAGCTGGTTGAGACAAGGGGATGATTTGTGGCCACAAATCCCTGCGTGAGATTTGGAAGAGGTCCCTTGCTGACATTACAGCTGCTGTCTCCTGCTCTAAAGGCCAGGCTGGTGGAAAAAAAGGAGAACTTACTTCATCAACAGCCACAGCAACTTTAACACTCATGCAGTTGCCATCGTCTGCTCTGGTTCCTGCATGACTGGGATTGCACCATGGAGCAGGATCCCATGGGAAAGCCTGTGGGGCAACTCATCCCCTGCCTCTCCAACAATACAGTTGCATTTTCCCGGGAAGGTTCTACACATTCTGCAGAAATGTGCTTCAGCCACAGAGGAGCTCAGTTACAAAAACCCCATGTACTCACAGAATCACAGACTGGTTTGAGGTGGAAGGGACCTTCAAGATCATCTACTTCCAACCTCTGCCTTGGGTACTCAAGCTGTCCTCATCTCATCTCATCTCACCTCACAATAAACCATTGATAAAGCCTCTTAAACATCCTCTGGGAATCATAAAAGCACCTTCAAGGCAGCATTTTATCTGTACTGTCCCTGTGGGAGCCAGCTTGGAGCACACCCACAGGCTGGCTTGGGCAGAGCCCGGCGATGGAGGGGGGTTTGTACACCCAGAGTCAGCAAACTCTGCCAACAAAACTGATGATGCCATCACTGGGGGACTAAGAAGAACCCAGCCCTCGGGTAGCTACAACCCACCTGCACTGTGACTTTTCTGGAATTATTTTGTTAGCAAGGCCAAGTGGATAAGGAGACTTTCCTCCCAGTGGCAAATCCAGCCCTGCTGATGGTCTGAAGGATGTGAGAAGTGAGTGGGGTTCAAACATGTTCTAAGCTGTTTCCCTTTAGAGTGGGAATCAGAGATGTGCTGTGGGGAGCTCGGGGTGGAGCAGGGGGTTGCTTCTCCATACAATCCCCCTGGGGATGCAATCCTACCCTAAGGTGGGAGATTGGCACCAAGATGGGGCCTTTCCATCCTTCTGCAGTAATGACCCTTCTCATTGCAGCCTTTCCCCACATTTTTTTAACCCCCATGTTCTCACACCATCCCAGTCCTTAACCACTAAACAAGCTTTTATACTGGGTGTCCCTTGCAACCCTACAAACATGGCTAATTCCTCAGGACACAGCAAAAACAAGTCAATAACTCATCCAACTTTCCAAGCCCTTGGCTTTGCCATTTTTCAGAAACTCAGGGGTGGATACTGGCTGATCCAAGGCAGAAATTCTAGTAATTTCCTCCAATTAGTATCCTTTTCCTTTACTCCACTGACGCAATTTTCTGCAGAGAGCTTTACTGCATCATGAGGTGTCTCATGTTTTACAGGGACAGCCAAACACCTCCTTGAAACAGCAACTGACTGCCCAAGCTGGGCTCAAAGAAACTCGGTGCTTTCTAGTAATACTTTAACCTAATAATACTTTAATCTGGGAAAACTTCAAGCTTTGATTTAACTTTGCACCCTCTCATTTCCTGGGGAGTTCACTGTATGAGAAGACAAAACCACTCCTCTGTCCCCCAGTGGTACGGGGTTGGCTGAAAACGTGTCCCCAAAAGCTTTGCTATTCAGCTGCTTCCTCCATAATTTTTTTGGATGAAACAATATTTCTCAGAGAATAAAAGCCAGACGTGAGAGCCCGACATTCCTGGCAGCCACTCAGGGTGGGAAGCTGGCAGGTGCCAAATGCACAGGGAGAGATGGACTTACTCAGTCTCACCCCTGATTCCTGATCATCCCACTTTCCCACACATCCAGCTCCTTCACTTCCATTATCATCCAACAGCATCAAGGATAAAAATACATCTATTTCCATGATTTTCCTTGTGTTATTCTGGCAATCAGTAGGATAAAGACGAGAGACTCCAAGGGGGTGATGGTGGAGGGCAGATTTTGGGGTGTGGGAGAAATCCTGAGGTAAAAAAAAAAATGCAGATTTTGGGGTGAAAAGACAGATTTAGGGGTTTGGGAGAAAATCCTGAGATAAAAGGGGCAGACTTTGAGGTTAAAAATGCAGATTTTTGGGTGTGGGGCACATTATGGGGGAAAAAAAATGTGGAATTGGGGGGGTGTGGGGAAATCCTGGGGTAAAAAAATGCGGGTTTTGCAGTCTGAGGCAGATTTTGGGGTGTGGGGGAAATTTCTGAAGTAAAAAAAAATAAATGCGGATTTGGGGGGGGGGGGAAAGAGCAAATTTTGGAGTGTGGGAGGAAATTTTGAGGTGAAAATGCAGACTTTGGAGGTCTGAGGCAGATTTTGAGGTGTTGAGAGACAATTCTGAGGTAAAAAATATTCACATTTTGGGGTCCAGGGCAGATTCTGGGGTGAAAAGGCAGATTTTTGGGGGCAGGGGTGGGGGAAATCCTAAGGTAAAAAAATGCAAATTCGGGAGATCTGGGGCAGATTTGGGGGTAAAAAAAGCGTATTTGTGGTTTGTGAGGAAATTTTGAGTTAAAAAATGCAGACTTTGGGATATGAGGCAGATTTTGGAGTGAAAAACTGATGATTTGGGGATCTGAGGAAGATTTGGGCATTAAAAGAGATTTTGGGGTGCAAATGGAAATTCTGAGATAAGAAATGCAGATTTTGGGGTCTGGAGGCAGATTTGGGGCTGAAAAGGGTAGATTTTGTGTAGAAGGTGCAGATTGTAGAGCCTGGAGGGATATTTTGAGGTGGGAAAGGTCGATCTGGGGTGAAAAAGGCAGATTTGGGGCTGGGGGATGAGGGCAGAGGTTTCTGGGCCAGCCCAGGAGAAAGGCTGCAAACGCCCTTTGCATCCACCCTTTGCTCTTGCTGTTGCTTCTGACCAGTGCTGGGAAGTGCTGCTGGGTGCTTTGTGTCCCACAGAGAGAAACATCTTTCTCCTGGATTTTTGCCTGAGGTTGCTCATTTTCATCTGATATGCAAAAATCCCTCCTATTTCAGATGCGAGGCCTCGGTATTTTCTTCAGCCCTGAACCTCTCACATGATTGCACTGGCACAGAAGCCAGAAAAGTTTAGTCATGGCCTGTGTCCCTCCTGTGCCAAGGAGGACAGAAATGAAAACAACAGCTTCCAAAGACAGTGGATGGACTGAATCCCAGCCCAGAGCTAACGGGCTGGAGACACATTTGTCCCAGGAATCCTGTTACCACACACACACCTTCTCAGTCAAATAAAAGGAGCCTCCCATTCCAAAAACCTGCAGTTTCAGGCCAGAGGATTGAACAGAGGAAAAAACCACAAGTTGAAGACTTTGAAAAGAAGTTTGTGTGAGAGGGTATTTCCCACCTTTCTCAGTTTCCTTGAGCTCTGCAATGATCCTCCCTTCTCACAGCACCTGATGCTGGAGACCTCAGATCCCTCTGGTCTCCTGCTCCATCCTTGCCACTGCCCCTAGGGAAGCTATTCTTCCATCTCTGCCTCAGCTCTTCCCAAATAAACTGAGTCAAACCTCAGGAAAATCCTGATGTTACCATAAATATAGGGGGTTTTAAGGAAGAACTCATGTCATCTTTCTTTAATTTATTCCTTTCAGCGTTAGGGGTTTCATACTGAATCTCATACTGAATTTGATATCTGTGAATCCTTCCCCAGGAAGGACTGGGAACTCCCCATGGGCTGGGATTTCAGGGCAGATCCCAGACCAGTGTATGAAAAGTGGATAGCTCCACAATCCCAGTGACTGCTGTGGCTTTCACTCTCGTTTTTATTTCTTCTGAAAGAAAGAACAAAGCAAAAGAAAAACCCACTCCATGTTTCCCTTGTTTTTAAAGCAGAAACTCCTAGTTGGCCTGCTGACACTACCTGAACCTGTCTCTGCTGCAAGGAGTGCTCAAAGGCGGCTGAAATGAAGTCTTGTCCCAGAGCAAGGGCAGCCGAAATTCAGGTTTCCGCACACCAAACTTCATTCCTCTGCCCTTCAGCTCCATGCCCAGGTCACTGTGCTGGAAGACACGGCTGCAAATGTCCATTGCATGGATCAGGGCAGGACTTTGCCCCTTTTTTCTGCTGAAAAACTACACTGACTTTATGTAACGTGTATATATCTATCCCTGGAGATACATAATGGGTTAATCCATAGAATGACTTCAGTAATCAGGGTCAGATGTGCGTGAATGACTCAACTAATGTGTTCATGGAACAAATATCCCTGTTCCTGATCCCTGGCCTTAAAATAAGTGGAACCATAAAGTGGAAGCAGTCATGTGGTCCCCCTTGGTCCTGGCATCCCTACCTCTGCTCCTTACCTGCACCCTGCTAGAAGCAGCTCAGCTACATCTCTTCAGATTTGCTTGTATTTTGCTCACACATTCAGGACAGGAGTAAATGAGGGCTGTGCAACAGAACAGTGAAACTGGGTGATTTGCTAACTAGCTCTAATTTAGTTGGACATCCATACCTGACATGCCAGAAGACACTTCTGTGTGGAAGCATGATGTGCAGCTTAGGCTGGGCTGGTGCCAGATTTGGCTCTGAAACTAAGCTGTGGAGAGAAGCCGTGGACTGGATGCAATTTCCATCAGTTCTGTAAAAACCTCGCTTCTGAAGACTTTTAAAGGTCTTGAAAATCTCCACTGAGCCATGTGGAGGGCCAGACTCTAGGAGGGGTATGAGGTGGGTGATAACAAGCAGGGCTGAGACCCTCGAAGGACTAAGAAATATGAAAGGCCAAGCTGAGCTGGTCTGTGGGGGCAAGCAGTGAAACTCCACATGATGCATCCCGAAAGAGAGGAGTTTTGCTCCAGAAAGCCAAGACAACAGGTCCACAGATACCATCAAGGAGCTTTTAGGAAGAAAATGCGTGGCAGAGAAAATTCTGAAGTGGTGAGGGGCTGGGCAAGTTGTAATGGGAAAGAACAAATGAACGTGGAAAAAAGTTCATGACAAAATAAGAGCTTGCATTGGTCATATGACTAAAACTATGGGGAAACTCATATGGAAGGAGAAGCAATTCAAGTCCCTAGTCCTTAAATGGATAAAAATGCTCAGATGCATTGGAAGCAACATCAGGACAAATGCTGTCCACAAGCTCTGGCAAGGCAGAGGCTGCACGATTAATGCACTGTGAGCAAGACACTGCCAGCTTCAAGGACATCTGGAAGGAACTAGTGTCCAGAGCTACTGCTAAACAAATGTGCAATCTGGCTAAATAACTTACCTGGAAACACCTTCATGATACAATCCTGCTGCAGCCATTTAAGGGGGAGAAAAAAAAAAAGAGGTAAAAATTGTCATAGAAGAACATGAGCAGCACCTCAGGTTTCGGGAAAGTCATGTTGCCCAAAGTCTTGGGGAAGGCTTAAATGGTGAGTGAAGTTAAAATTAAAATCAAAATAAGCCTGCAATCTTAGGATCCCAAACAGAGAGAGGGAGGCTGCTTGCTCCTCTGGATGGAATGATGGATCATTCCCAGGGTGAGGAGTCCCACGGTATATTTGGGGTTCCTCCACTGTCATCTACCAGGCATTTTCCCCACACTGCATGAGTGGACCTTGACTGCTCTCCCCTTTCAAGGAACAGTCTTTTGCTGCTTAACTGTGCAAATAAATTCCAAATATAGGATTTTCCAAGTTCCAATTTTAATTTGTTGTTCTAACAACATGCCCGAAACATTTAAGCCCCAGGGAATCTGGGAGCAATATAAGCAGTAACAGACTAACCAGTAAAAAAACCAACCAACCAAACCAAACCAAACAAAAACAACAAAAAGAACCAACCAACAAACAAACAAAAAAACCCCCTACAGAACAGTGGCTTCTTTTCAAGGAAGATACACTGTTTAGGTTTAAGTCAATTTACTGGCAGTTTCAGGTAAATCATAGGAATTTTATAGGATGCAAAATGCCCTGATACTTGTCAGATATATGGCAAATAATGCTGTTCTCCTCAGCCAGGAACAAAATGTGAGGATATCTCCATTTTAGGAAGTGAGCTGTTATTTCACTTCTTCTGGCCAACAGAAGCCCTTGCACAACACACTTTACTGTCTCCAGTATTTTCAATTTTCAGCAGATCTCCCTGTTCCCTCTGTGTTCAGTCATGGTTCCTTAAAAACACTTAAAAAGAGAAAGGCAAGGTACGAGGACTGATTCTGGTGGAAGGTGTCCCTGTCCAGGGCAGGGGGGTTGGAACTAAAATGATCTTTACAGTCCCTTCCAACCTAAACCATTCTGTGATTCTATGATTTCAGAACCATCTCCTTCATAGAGTGAAAAGATACTGTGCAAATGTGAAATACTGCTTCAAATCATTTACTGGCTGGTGACAAGGTTTTGATCTGAGCTGCATAACAAGACGTTGTACAGAGAAACAGTCCCCCCAGCAAGGACACAGAACCCCACAGAAGGCTGAGGGACAGTCAATAACACAGGGGCAGGAGGAAATGTGAGTGCCAGTGGCAGCAGCTCCAAACTCAGAGATGTAAGAAGCAGGTAAACCACGTGCATGGCCAGTCCAGGTCAGCCCAGCCCCTTACATCTTCACCTCATCAAGGGTGATATGTCAGGCACTCATTTTATTGCACTTCTGCCTTGCAGTGCTTCTTCAGTGACAAATCACAGTCATTAAGGTTGGAAAAAACCTCCAAGATCATCAAGTCCAACCGTTAACCCAGCACAGTCACATTCACCACTAAACCATGTGCCCAGGTGCCACATCCACACTCCTTCTGAGCACTTCCAGGGGTGGTGATTCCACCACATCTCTGGGCATTCTGTTCCAGTGCTGGAATATTGGGTCTGGACAGAACTTGCTGCCTTGCAGAGCCCCCCCCCAAGGGTGCTGCAGCACACAGCCCTGCTCCCCTGCACAGTCACAACCCCACACAGACTTTCCTCAGGGACATCAGGAAAGCAGGCAGCTGTGACAAGGGTTTCTGCTTGCAGATATCACTTACCAAAACCTGACTTCATGCCAGTGGCTGGACCAAGCTAACATCAGACCAGTAAACCAACCCCACGGGACAACAAATCTGGCAGAGCCTTCCCAACACACTGGACTAGTTGGGCTGTCCCAAGGCCATCGGTGCTTGGCCACACACCAGCATTTGTCCCCAAAGGAGGCACCTCAGTGAAGAGTGGTAGCACAGCACACGTGCTATGATGGGACCATCAGAGAAGTACTGCCCTTCTTGCTCTCAACATGGAAAGAAAATCACTCCATCACCCAAAATGGTCCAGCAGCAGATCCTGCTTCCAGGCCAGCGGGACCATGAGGCGTTGGAAGATTTGTCCATCCCTTAATGCACTGCCCCAGTGAGCTCCAGAGAGCCTGTGCTCAGCCCCAGGCCCGTAAGGAGGGAAGAATAAAGGGCTGGGAGCTCAGAGCTCAGGGCTGTTTGGAGGTAGGACATCCACACTTGGCCCAAAGCACTCTCAGGGCAGCTGCTTTGATCTCTCTGTGACTGCATTAATGTGCAGAGCACAAATATCTGGCGGTCAGCTGGGACAACACACAGCACAGCTGGGGACCCCAGAGGAATCTGAGCTTTCTGAACTTCTGCAAACACTTCCTTCTTTTTTTTTTCTCCCATCCCTTTTCTTTTTTCCCTAAAAAGTGTGTTTCTTTTCCCAGGGAGAGATATCAAGCTCATGATGTAACAGCTAAAGTGACGGCTGTTCTTTAAGACAGTAGGGATGTGCAGTCACAGAAGTATGAAAAATTATGGGAAAAGTATCTTTAATAAATCAGCCTCCTCTCATCAGCATACAGAACTGATCTTTAAATCCAAAAACTACCTTCAGATACACACATTAACCCCAAATCTCCAAACATCACTTGTATGTGCCCAGATAATTGTGCCTGGCTTAAAACAAGAAGTTTTACTTTTTTTACTCTGTTCTTGTACTGCATTGCAGAAGGAATTCTTCCCTGGGAGGGTGGAGAGGCCCTGGCACAGGTTGCCCAGAGAAGCTGTGGTTGCCCCTGGATCCCTGGAAGTGTCCAAGGCCAGGCTGGATGGGGTTTGGAGCAGCCTGGGACAGAGAAAGGTGTGGTGGAAGGGGGTGGAACTGGATGAGCTTTCTGGTCCCCTCAAACCCAAACCATTCTAAGGTTCTATGATTTATTTTATGATTAAAGCACAAGTCACTGCTCAGCAGCTGGGCTACTACCAACCCACTGAGGTACCACTCGGCAGTGCAGAGACCCATAATGGGTGAATATATTTGCCTTTCTGAGACTTGTCACAGTTATAACAGGTTTTTCCAGCATAACTGAAGACTCCCAAGTCTGGAGTTTCACAAACCAGGGAAGCTTCTACCTGTGCTTCCCTCACAGAGTGGGACTAGTGATACCCAGTGTCCCTGGATGCTCATTTTCCGTGCATCTACCCCCGTGGCTGTTTTCTTTCCATCCTCACCCACTAAGTTGAGGAGTCTAAAAAGAGCCTGGGCAAGCTCCTAATGCCCTTTACTTCTCTGTGCCTTGTGCTAGGCTGAGCTGAGGCTATGGTTCAGTATTTCTGAACACCCATTTCACACACTATCTGGCTTACAGAGTGCACCAAACCCTCCTGAAAAGAGAAATTAAGACAGTATAGAGTCCTTCAACAGTCCTCCAAGTTAAATGCCCACCTAAGCTAGGTATGCAGGACTCTTTATCTGATGGAAAGAGAAAGAAGAAGCCTCACAGGGTGAGTCAATCTGTCCAAAGATAGGTGGGAGGGATGCATATTTGAGACAGCCTGCCATTCCCTTTGGAAGAAAAATCCCACTTTGCAATATCTTGCATTTTTTACCAACAGCACAATAATTTCCAGATGACTTTTGTCCTTCTCTGCAACATCTCCAATGTGTTTGGGAGCCTTCTAGAATAAAGGGCCTCTTACCCCCATATGCAGTGAGTCATTTGGAGGAAAGGGAAAACCCTTGGAACATGGGGATGTAACTGGTTCACAGGGCTGCTTGGAAGTCTGAAAGAGCCGTAGGCGTCTGTGGGCATGGAAATCTCTGCAGGGGTTGGGGGAGGGCTGGGAACAGTGACCAGTTAGGGCCTGAGCCAAACCAGGGCAAGATTTTTGCTCAGTGAGTCTGATGACCATGTCTGGTCACCAAGGGAGAAATTTGGCAAGAGTGTCACCAGGATGACAGATATGGAAAGTGCTGGCAAAAGGCACAGAGCCAAAGGAGAAGGGAGAAGGTCCCCACAGAGACTATCCCACGTCCTCTCTTCCCATCAGCCAGTACTTATTGGATATCCAACAGGCTGGGGCCAGCTCGGGGTTTCTGACATCCTCCTTTTCATCCCTAAAGAATACCACAGGCTCCTCTTAATTCAAAGCTCCCTCGATAGAAATTATAAGTTCAGGTTACATGGGAACAGCGGGACTGAGGTTTCAGGGCACCCAGAATCTTACACACAACCTGTGTTTTGCCAGGCTGAAGGCCCACACAGCTGGCACATTGTCCATGCTGAGGTATTTCAGTTAGAGGCAAGACTTGGAGAGAAAGCCAAATTATTTGGCTCAATAACCTTGCTGGAGGCCTGAAAAACCTGCAAATGGCCTCTGCAAGGTCACTTCTGGACACTGGGAGGAGAGAGGAAGTGGCAGGGAAGAGTGAGCATTACAGGATTGCTCTGGGTTTGTGGTCACATGAAAAACATCTTTGGCAAGAGATGAGCACATCTCTCCATCACCACTGGCACTCCCCACACCAAGAAGCAGCTCAAGGCTACTGAGACAAGAGGTGGAGAAACAAACCACAGGGCTGGGTGGGCCATGTGAAATGAGATTTTCAGCCGCAGTCATCTTCCTTACCTCCCATCCTGGTGAAAACAAGGGTGTGATGCCATCAGCAAAGGCTTCCCACAATGAGTTGCATTAAGATGGAAGAGGTCATTGCTGTTGGGTACAGCCATGCACGCAGCTCTTCCCGTCAGCTAAGGCAGATGCTCCTCTTGGTGGCACCAACCTGAAAACAGGACAGAGATACAGCTCATGAAAACCTCACAGAAGAGGGGAAGCCAGCCCAGTAGGTAAATCTTACCCCATTCCAAATGTCCAGGGCAGACATCCCAAAGGCAGGCAGCAGCTCTCCAGATAACCCTCATGTGTGGTGCTGCCATATGAAGTGTCTGAGGCATAAGTTTTCTGCAAGATGTGGTGTTTTGTGTACTGGCATCGTCTCAGTTATGTGACTGGCAGGGTGGAAAGTCAGCTAAAAGCACTGGGCCATGTGCAAAAGAAAGTAATAGCATGGATTTCCCTCTGGGGATCAAAAAACCCCAACAAAACCCAGCAGATTTTAGAAGCAGAGGTTCCTTAGGTAAAGATAGCCCTGGCCAGCTGATATCCTGTGCAAATCCTCGCCTCTTCCTCAGAATAAATACCTCTGTTTCTATTCAGAAGTGATATTTGAAGCTAAGAAACACCAAAAAAAGTCGAGAACTTAGGTATGGACTGACCTTCACCTCTGTGTGAAGCTTCAAAACACCTACACGCCTCTCAAAAGGCTGCCAGGTGAAACTGGGCAGATTTCAGGCAGAATCAATTTTGACCAGCTGAAGTTCTTTTAAATCCACTGCATTTCCCTACTGCCCGAATGAGAGCGTTTGTATTACCACAAGAACTGCCCAGTGTAAGTTTCTATTATGTGATAAATAAAAACAATGACAATTCATCTCCTGCTACAAATGATTCTGCTACTGACATGCTGAAGCTGTCACAAGTCTAGAGGTCACCAAAGGATTAAACATATAGGTTTGGCATTTATTTCTTTTGAGGAAAAGGTATATTAAGAAAAAAAATAGTTGTTCCCAGATACATTTGGGAGCACTGGAAAGATGTGGGTAAGTGTTGCTATGCAATCCACTAGCATGAAGTAGTCCTTTGTGGCTCAAAGAACAATCTTCAGAGTTAAAACTAGTGGTTTTGTCAGGACAAATTCCTCATGCCTTTGAATAGGAGCTCCAAAGACATGGAAAGGTCTATTTACTTACATCACTCGACCTCTTGTTTCTCCCGAGTTTTATTAACAGAACCCTGCTTCTATGGATTTACTTTGAACAGCACATCAAAAGCACTGTTAGTGTAGGAGTTAGAGCTACATTTGGTTGGAGAACCTTGTAGCACGAATTGTTTCCTAGAAAGCTCAGAGAATGCTAAAAAAAACAACCAAACAACATAAAGACAGGAGCTGACCTGGCCCAAACATTTGGTAGGTGAGACTTGAAGGAAGCAGCTCCCTGGCAAGCTGCAAGTTATCATGCTGTCTTAAAACAGACTGTTTATTCTAAGCCTGGGTAACCACAACATGAGGAAAAGCTGGAGGATGGACTGTATTTCTCAATATAGAGAAAGGGCAAACCCTTTTCTAAGATCTTTCACTTTGGAATTTGCTTTACATGGAGCACCTAATGCTGCTGAACAAAGGCAAGACATCACAAAGCACAAACATCAGACTGAAATGTCCCCAGAGCCCAGGATTTCCATGGCAATCTTGAATTTAAACTGAGGAAGCCTCAGGCAGGTTTCCCTGAATAGGGGAAGGATTAGAACATTTTGAAAGCTGTACACCCCGCTGCAGGGGAGCTCTGTCTCCAGTCACCCCCTGTGTAAATCTGTCCTAGAGCACTGGCAGTGTTGAGAGTCCAGTGAGTAACTCCCTCTAATTCCCTCCAGGGGACTGAAGGCACGGCTCTGGGGCAGGCAGGAGTTGCTGTCTCCACTTCAAGCCAGACTCCAGTGCACCAGATTCCTGCTTGGGCATCCCACAGATATTACAATCCCTACCCTCCCGTTGCAATCCCACTGGCCAGTCCTCACCATTCCACCCAGTTTCACCCCGATGGAGTGAAAAGGCTGCTGGCAGTGAAATCTGGATGTGCAAGGATACACTTATCTACCTGAGCAGGACCATCAAACCACAATAGGCTGCTTAAGCCCTTTATTACTCTCAAATTCGGCTTTTAAGTTTAGAATAACCCTGGTAAGCTTCTAATTCTGAGTAAATTCAGAAGAATGCATGTCCTAACCATCACTCTTGGGATAACCTTCAGAAAGTAAGAATTTTTGATGGCATGAAGCTGTTGAGAAAACAGTTTTACGCAGGATCATACCAAATAATTTCCTGTGATGCTACAGCTGAAAATACCACAAGTTTAAAAGAGAGGGAGGGAAAATTCTGTTTCCTCAAGGACACAGCACAGTTCTAAACAGGACAGAGTGGATGCTCCTGAAAGAGCTTTACAAGGTCTCTATAGAAGGTTGGGATCTGGGAAAAACATTGGCAAGACAGAATGGAAAGCAGAGCTGTTGGAACTGCTGGGGGTCCTGATGCTGCGTGGGAGTTCTGGGACAAAGGTTTTATCACCCTTTAATTCCCTGCTCCAGCTTTGGAAAATAATTGCTCTCTCCATTCCCAGGTTCTCCACATGTAAAATAGGAGGATTAACAATCTCTCTCTGACTCTGGGTGCTTTTGTAAGTCAAGTATATGTAATAACATATTATAAAATCAGTAATGTTAAATTACTGCAGGTTCTTATTGCCAGACCACATGGATCATGAAATAGGTTTACAAAGGAACTCTCACACCAGTGAAATGAATACCTGCTTATCCCTACAAAAAGAATCACACTCAGGTGGGCTGGCAGGTGTAGTTTTTGTTCTCTGGAAAACCTCAATATTTTTGTATAAGCTCTTAGAAAGGCAAATTAAATAAAAATAGCATTGTGGAAATTAATTGGTGAATTACTTAAAAAAACCCAAACAAACCACAAAAAAAAGCCCGAAACCCACCTGAAATATCAATGTAGTTTGTTCTAGCAATGCTGATTTCTTTTTCTGATAGCATAAAAATCTCTTCTTCTTAATGATGTAGAGATAATTTGTTGCAATAACAGTAAAACAATAAATCAGACTATTAATATACTATAAAAATAGCATGGTCTATAGCATACTGAAGTCAGATTCTAATAAAAGCATCTCCATCAAAAAGGCAAAGCAGCATACAAAAACGCAATGTTTTGACAGTGTCAAAACAAAAACTGTTGTGTCAAAGCCTGGGAAACCCACGCCAGCCTAGGAAAATTCAGCTCCCTTTCCTGGCTGCAGATGAAACATCCAGACAATTCTATCACAAGCCTTTCTGTCTCCCACTTGAGCCAGACTCCTGATAACTGATCCATGGATACAGCCTCGTCCTGCCTGTCCCAGAGAAGCCAATGGCTGATGTTGCTTGCCCGTTGCCAAACTACAGCAGCACATCCCAGCTCTCCTCTGAGCACTCTCAGCTGCTCCACAGGCCAGGAAGGATTTGTTTACCAGTGTCTGACAGCAGCAATAAGTGACCTTGCCCCATACAAGAGCTTCATTAGGGCTTCTGGGGGGATTAGATCCATGGGGCCCCCTGTGTTCCTGTTAGAGCCCCACTTCCTACTTGGAGACCAGCTCTTCCCAACCTCTGAAACATTCCTCAAAGGGGTAGTGTGAGTATCCCAAAGCAGAGTCATTCCACTCCCTTTGGATCAGATTTGCAGAAAGCAGATGAAATCCAAGGCAAACCCTTGAGCATTTCATGGGAACATTCCCAATGGCTCCAGCAGGGTTTCATCTGGATTTCTGGGCTACAGCCCCAAACACCAAGCTCTCCAGGTAAGTGGTGGGTGTGAGTGCCAGGGTAACACCTTGGAGATCCTTGGCTGCAGGTGGAGGCAATCCCTCCCCAGGGAAGGCACCAAGGAAAAGGTCACAGACCACTGCGATGTTTTTGCCTTTGTCATGCAAATCCAGCTCATCTCCCCAGCGCTCAGCAGCCCGGACCAGCTGTGCAGCTTCCTCAGGCAAAACCGCTGGAAGCCGCTCCACTGGAATATTTCATAAAATCCTGCACCCTGCTCTGTGTCCTTGCATATGTATGGATAATATTTGTTTGCCCCACGTCGTATGCTGCAGAAGTATTTTCTATTTCCTGGCAATCCTGGAAATCATTAATGACCTCAGAGCATAACAGATGGTCTTGTCCTGTTTGTAAAAAAAAAAAAATCACAAAAGGAGGAAAGTTTGCAGGATCTGTTCAGAGTGTCCTATGGCCAAGCCCTGCTAGTGAGAGCCCAGCAGTCCAGAGGGACCCACTGTAGGCTGGGACACAACCTTCAGGGAGCTCCTTCTCAGAGCAGAGACTGTCCCAAGGCTTTTTGTAAATGCCTGGCTAATGTGTGCTGGGCAGCAACGCTACCAGACGTGTGGGAGAAGCTGCCCTGCTCCTCTCCAGCTCAGGCAATGGGTTTGCATGAAGCTGAGCTTTCCTTCATGCTTTGACAGGTACAGCACATGGTGTGCTTTCACACTGGGACAATTTGGAGATAGGATTTGACTGATGGGAAACCCAAAGGGGAAGACCTGGCTGGTCCTGAGCAGAGAGAGGAGGATGTGTGCTCGTTCTCTCACCGAAAGGGAGACCATGGGAGCAGCTACAGCCAGGACCAGGAGGTGGAACAACCTCTGTTCTAGAGAGCTGACAACCCAAACAGCTGAAGAGAAAAGTACTACCCCACTTAATTGCAGGAAAATTGAATCAGAGAGGAGTTTAAAAGGTAGGCTTCAGGTTGCATGGAAAAAACTCTGGCAGACCATGAGCTGAACTTACTGTCCTGAAAGAAACCCACATCCCAGCCCAGCCCTTCACACCATCTCTCTGACCCCCAGCACAACTCCTGCACTGGATCTGTCCTCCAAAGCGTGCCAGCAATCCTGGGGAAAGATTTTCCTGCTGGAGAAGAAATAAAGGGTGGGGTGGGATGAGACTGTCTGTGAGGGAATTGGGATTATTTTTATCATTGTGGCGCTTCAGACTTTTTTTTGGTCTCTCTCCATTTTCAGCTTTGCAGATGAAGTAGAAACTACGGTTATCACCACTGAAACTTCTTTCTGGCACTTTGACTGCTGCCCTGGTTGTGACCCCTCTTAGAAGCAGAGCGGGGAAGAGAGAGGAGCCAGCAGCTGCGAGCAGCAGAGCCGTGCAGCTTCCTGAGCTGCAGCCCGACAGCAGGCAGAAGTTAAGGGCCTCTCTTTCCTCTCTACCACTGCTGTAGGACTTACAAGGATGCAGTCATCCTCGGTCCTAACTTCTGGAGCAGATTAGCTCCTTTTCACCTCATTAAAACCTTTCTCAGATGGCCAGCTCACTTGAGAAGGCACCTAAAAGCAGCTAGAGGAGCCTTCAGCACCCACATTTGAACAATCCCCCTGTTTGTTGTAGCGTTTCAAATTTTCAACAGCCCCTTTATTTCTGTTTCTCTTTTCTTTTGTAAGCAGTTTTCTGGGAGCAACAACCTCTCCCTCTGACCTCTCACATAACACTGGGGGCAGTGGGTGCTACGACTGCCCAAACTACTCAAGGAATTCAACAACAGAGCCAATGCCTGCTCTCCCAGATTCAGTCCTGCCTGTCAGAATTGTTGGTTGTTAGGATTGCTGTAACATTTGAAGGCCTCACCACAGAGCTTTTTTACCCCAGGGATGTCACATGGATTCAATCATCTCCCAGTAGCCACCCACAGCTCTCCCAACAGCTGCACAGAGAGAAAAATACCCGCAGCCATGACTCAAAAAGCAATCACAGTTCAAAACTCTCAAAGTCTAAATTTCTCTGTCACTTGGGGCTTTTTTCCCAAGTCTGCTGACTGCCTGGGACTCTTCCCACTGATCTAAAAGGTCAGGGATTGGGTAAATACAATTAGGCAGGGACTGCATCCCCACTAACTGCTGAAAAGCATCTGTCTGCAAGGTGAACATCTTGCTCACCACATGCCACAGGATTAATTCTTGCTCTCCTTCTCCTCCCCACCTTTCAGACCATGCTGCACAACATAGTCCTGCACCATGGCATTAAACTTCTCCATGAGTTTGTGGTAAAAAAGCCTCAGGAAGGTTTTTGGTAGTAGCTTGGGGGTTTTGTTTGGGTTTGGAGATTTTGTTTGTTTTTTGGTTTTTTTTAGGGGGGGGCTGTGTTTTCTTGAGAAGGGGTTGTGGTTTTTGTTTGGGGGTTTTTTGGTGGGTTTTGTTTGTTTTTTTCAATGGGAAAAGCCCTCTGCCAGCATGTCCCTACGATGCTTATGCCCCCTTGGAAAGCAGATTGTGGGACTGTGATGCCCATGGTCCCCTTGGAAAGCAGATTGAGGGCCAACCAGCAAGAAGCTGGGTCCAAGTGCCAGGTCCTGTGGAGCTTGGGATCTCACCCAGGGAGGTGGGGAGGTCATCTCTGCCTTTGGCAGTGACAGCAAAGAGCGTCTCAGGAGAGGTGATTTCAGCTCCTGGCTTGAACACAGGCCTCCTGCCTGACTTGGCCAACTCAGGCTTTTCCCCTTTAATCCAATATTTCTTTTGCTCTGCCTTGTCAATATGTATCACAAGTTTTATGGAGGAAGGGCAGGGTTAGGCATGTGCTTTCTGGGCTTTGCTGAACCATGGTTGTGACTCCCAGGATCTGCTGGGTACAATCCCACTGTCTGCCCTCCTGGGAAGCTGTAAATGCCCTCTCAGTCCAAAGAGGACCCTGGCTCTGCTTAGGTTTCTGAAAACCAATTAGTTATTACAGACATGCCTCAGCTATTAGCACATCATTAATCAACATATCACAAATAAAGAAGCTCTTCTGCTATTTCAGGGCGCCCTCCAAGTAACTGTTCTAATTGTTGATAACTACTCTGCCTATATTGTGATGTGCTGTCTTGCTGTGCATTTTTGAATGCAGTTTTCTCCCACTCACCTCATGATAAATACTGGGTTTTTTTCAGAAAAAGAACATGTGCTTTTATTAGAAAGGAATTTATCTACATCAGGGAAGGGTTTTCTTTCAGGTCTGGGATAAATTTTCTAGTTAGGCAAAGGGAGCACGTGCAGCCCTAACCTGAAGAGCAGCATAAATTTTGCTTTATGCATCCAATGACACTGAAAAGCACTTTAAAGAAGGTTTTCCAAACCCCACAAAGAGTTGGGATTGACTCAGATATTGTCCCTAGAGTGCCATTCTCTGCCCACGTTCTCATTTGGGAGAAAAACACGACCTTTCCAGGAATATTTCTGAGATAACTACTACTGTCATGGTACAGAAAAATCTTTTCTACAAGCAAAGCCCCATTTGGTTCTGATTAGCCTAAATTCTATCAGTGCAATCAAGGCACCATGGCCACTCTGGTAAGCCAAGAGGTGCACCCAGAGAGCAGCTCTCAGCATTCCTTCAACGGGAGAAGCAGCCACCACAGAGGGACTTGGGCAGTTAAAGGAATTACAGCAGCTGGGGGGGGAGTTCAGATCTGTCTCCTGAGGGAGCTGGGGGGGCTCAGCCTGGAGAAAAGGAGACTCAGCGGGGACCTTTTTGCTCTTTCCCACTCCCTGACAGGAGGGGGGAGCCGGGGGGGGTCGGGTTCTGCTCCCAGGGAACAAGGGACAGGAGGAGAGGGAACGGCCTCAGGCTGTGCCAGGGGAGGGTCAGGTTGGACATCAGGAGGAATTTCTCCCTGGAAAGGGTGGTCAGGCCTTGGCAGGGGCTGCCCAGGGAGGTTTGGAGTGCCCATCCCTGGAGGTGTCCAAGGAAGAACTGGCCATGGCACTCAGTGCTCTGGGCTGGGGACAAGGTGGGGACTGGGCACAGGGGGGACTCCGTGGGCTGGGAGGGCTTTTCCAACCTCAGTGATTCTGTGATTCTTTACACTAACAGAGTGCAGGTTTAGACTAGATATTACAAAGCAATTCTTCCTTCTGAGGGTGGGGAGGCCCTGGCACAGGTTGCCCAGAGAAGCTGTGGCTGCCCCTGGATCCCTGGAAGTGTCCAAGGCCAGGCTGGACAGGGCTTGGAGCAACCTGGGCTGGTGGAAGGTGTCCCTGCCCATGGCAGGGGGTAGAATAAGATGAGATTTCAGGTCCTGCCAACCCAAACCATTCTGTGATGGCTGTGTGACCTTACACCAAGCAAATCCTCCATCCTTCTTTTTGGAAAGATACATTGGGCTTGCCAGTGTTCGAGCAGTGCCTCTCCTAGTTTTTCAGCTTTCTCCCCCACTTCAGTGCTAAATCTCTCATGATTAATTTCAGCTGTGACCTAGAAAAGAAGGAGACCTATATTCACTTTTTATGTATTCCTTTCCCTTCTCCTGAGCCAGCAGTCAAAGCTTTATGAGCTGATATTTTCCCCTCCCACCTCCCTCGTGCCCTGACTTTGCAATGAGTATTTGCCTCAGGATTTCACACACTCAGCCCTCAAGAGGTGCCTGGTCTCTTCCACTGTGCACATGATGCTGTCCAGGTTTGCACACTGTGATTCCCTAGGAAAGGGGAGCCAAGAATTGCATCTCAGCTGCTGATAGGAAATTGGTTCCCATCAGTTTTCCAGTGCACATCCCCAGAGAGTGAGTCAGGGCTTAAAAACCTACTCCAAAAACCAACAGACAGGAAACAGAAGAGTTTCTATTTAACGGAGCAAATACTCCTGAGACAAGTTGGGATGAGGAGGAGGAGGGAAGGGCCTTTCCAAGACTCTACCACGGAAAAGGAAGAACCCGTGGTGTTAACAGGGCTGCCTTTTGTCTCCTTCCCTTATAATTTCTGCAAGTTATTTTAATAGAGATGAACATAAGTGCCAGACAGAGCTGAAGGCTCTCTGGCAGCTTTGCTGCCTTCATATTTCTGTTTCTATCATCATAAACCCAAGAAAATCCAGATTTGCACCTTTTCAGCCATGTATACATTATTAACAGGACCCTTGGGATGCACTGCTTCTGCCATGAAAGCAAATGTCATCTTAAGAACAGTTAATTCTGCTGACTAGAAGGAAGTAACAGCACTTATTTTTGTTCCCTGGCAATACCTAAGCCTTTGAATGATATCAGATGGGCAAGAGTCAACAACCCAGCCTGAATAACGGGCTGCTCAGACTGCCTATAAACAGATTTTAGTGTCCCTCTTTTATATAAAGCTACACACAGCCAAGGGGTCTGCTGGGGACTGACACACACATGCCTGGAACAAGAGGGTATTGAAGTAGCTGTAAGTCCCTCTAATCCCTTCCTGCCAGAGGAGCCACTGGAAACACAGCAGCCACCAGGATGTTTCAGCTCTCAGGGTGGCTGGGTGGTGCAGGAGCAGGAAACAGCAGCCAAATTCTTCATATCTCCTCAGCCTCAGCTGAAGAAAAGCCCCAAAGCAGACGGTAATTAAGCCTCGAATATTTGCATTAGATTGAAAATACGGTTATTTTTACCACACTGGCATGCAGAGCCAGGAACACAGACAGGGAGAGGCAGCTCTGTGCTGCCTCCTTACACAGCTGGAGCCCTTCCATCTGGGAGATGGAGAGCTCCAATAAAGGTTGGCTTTAATGGGCTTTTCACTCAGACTTCAGTGCTTTTGTGAAGCCAGATGATGCTGAGGATACTGAATTGCTTTCATAAGCTACAGGAAAAAGCTGTATTAACTCTTTTTGAGAGGACACAACATTTTCTAGTTGAGACTCGAGGAACAGGCGCCAGGAGCAGTGGATTTGGAGTTCAGTCCTTCTCCAAGAACTGGGCCCACTCAAACACACCTGTGGCCCTCTGGGCTAGGTAGCAGCAAGGAGGTGGTATGACATCATACCCTGCTGGCTGTCCTTCCTCAAGCCAATGGAGAAGATAATTGTAGGCAGATTACTCAACCTGGGCTGAAATCTGGTGGGAATTCTAACCCAGTAACCATTTAGGGTCTTATTGTTCAAAAAAAATCACATCATTTTATGTCCCCTCATCACCTCCTTCTTGGTCTACTTACATTAGAAATATTTTGGGCAGGAATCACTCACTCCTTTTATCTGCCTGTTTAGGGCTTATCACATCAAGTCTGTCTCACATAGTGTCATTGAAAGAGGTGAAATGCCCAATCTCTTGATTAATAAAAATAGGATAAATGTAACCTACCCACTTCATTTTGGTCATATGTTAAATTTACAGCCTAATGACACCGAATTCAGGGACAGGATAGGAAGAAATTCTTCTCTATGAGGGTGGTGAGGCCCTGGCACAGGGTGCCCAGAGAAGCTGTGGCTGCCCCATCCCTGGAAGTGTCCAAGGCCAGGTTGGATGGAGCTTGGAGCCACCTGGGCTAGTGGAAGGTGTCCCTGCCCATGGCAGGGGATGCAACAAGATGGTCTTTAAGGACCCTCCCAACCCAAACCACTCTATGGTTGTTACTGGTGATAATTTTAGGAGAAACTTGTTCCCCCTGAGACTAATGTTGCTATCTCTGCTTTAGAGCAGAAGCCTTTCAGAAAATGCCCTGATACTGCAAGACCAAGGCTCATTTAACTCAAGATCACACATTCATATATCTGAAAAGTCCACCTTTTGTTCAGATTATTTCTTTGATATCCATTTTACAGGATAAACAGAGGTAGGAACATTCAGGTGAGCTCCCATGTTGTGGGCTGAAACACAGGGGGAAATTTTATGTTCCCTTGGGGCACTTGTTTGGGATTTAA
Source organism: Pipra filicauda (assembly GCF_003945595.2). Taxonomy (NCBI): domain Eukaryota; kingdom Metazoa; phylum Chordata; class Aves; order Passeriformes; family Pipridae; genus Pipra; species Pipra filicauda. Next base: position 797,424 of record NW_024104401.1, read on the forward strand.
TTTCTCGTGTTTAAAGAGAATTCAGGACGGTGAGTGCTGAAAACTTGGCTAACTCTGTCAGATTTTACAAAAATCCTATTGTTGCTCTTACCCTGGATTCACAGAAATCGAGATCATCCACCCCTTATTTCCACAGCAGTGGAGTTCATAGGGTAAGTGCTTTGGAAAAGTCCTGCCTTACATCTCACAGCTGCTAAAGGGTTATGAAAATCTTGTCCCCTGTTGCAGGCCATAAGAGATGAGCTCGTAAGAGATGAGATGTTTGAAGAAATGTCCCACAGAACCTGGCAATAATGATAAGGAGGAGACTGAGACCTCGTAATTAGGTTAGAATCTGCCCATTCTTCACTGTGCATTGAGGGTAACGAAGGTCCAGCTCACACCACAAGGCACAGCAGGGAGCAGAAGCTGTCAGGGAGTTTAACAGGACAGGATTTTGCAACATGCTACAAAAAAATTCCCAGTCAGTGAGCCAACAGGAATCAATCTTTGTGTCACATACTGTATGTATTGGGGCAGGGTGCCCAGCTCAGCTGGGAGTCTAAGTTTGGTGACTGAGTCATCTCAACCTGTTAAATGGGATCCAAAGGTTTTCCCACTTGGTTTGAGGGAAATAGGCACACACATAACTCTGATGGCAAGGCAAATTTCCTTCTGTTGCAGCTCAGGCAGGGTCAGGCTGCACCACTGAATGTCAACATCTCTTTACATTTGTGCTTTTTTGCTGCCCACAGAATGAGTCTGAAAAACAAATAAGATTTTCCCCATGAGTCAATGTCAGCAATATCTGACAGACCTGCACAAGGGTGAATGGCACTCAGTGAAACCCAGCTCAGTGAAACCCAGCTCTCAGAGGGCTGGGCATAGTTTGTGCACCCAGAATAGACCTGAGCCTTCCATGCAAAAGCAGAGTCATTGCTGCCTGAATATGCTGGGAAATTCCAGAGCAAACAGCAGCCACCCTAGAAAGGGGAAGCCCCACATTGTGGTCCAGCCCTAAAAAAGCTAAGAAGTCCTTTGGGAGGTGTGGTTGGCACAGAATTCCTCCCTCTTGTCAGCCCTTAGAACAGAGCTGAAATACAGGAGCACAGACCACCCGTGCAATAATATAATGTAACATCATCCACGCAGTAACAGTGCTCTGAGACACCATGGATAGCACACGTGCTCCCTCCTGGACCAGATTATCCCACCCTGCCATGGGACAGCCTCTCTCCTGTGATTCAGTGCTACATCCTTGCTGTCCTCCACACTTAGCCCTGACACTGGGCACTGCTTGTCCCTCAGTTATAAATTCAGAGACTAAGGCCACATAGAAACATTACATTACCACAATCAAACACTGGTTTTAATCCAATTATCCTTTGTTATGCTTCTCTTTCCATCTCATTTTAAAGTCCACAAGGGGTGAGGAGTACCACTTGGAGAAAAGTGAAATGCAATACAGCCTAAAGAGTCAAACCAAAAAAAAAAAAGTCAGTAGAAATGTCATCTCGTTTTAATCCAGAGCTAAAAATCTTTGTCCTTCCAGAACATTATAAACACACTTTGGAAGCTGCTAATGACTGACTCTGAGACCCACAGACAGAAAGAAAGACGAGACAACATGTCTTTTAAGTACTCAAGAAAGCCTAAAGGAGGAAGTGGGAGACATGTCTGGAGGAGGAGGAAGACACACAGAGCTTTTAGGCACAGCCTGCTGAGAGAGTGGTATGTTTTTGACAAGGAAACTGTTTGTTTCTTTTGGGATCATAGCAACAGGACATCACGGACATGGTGTGCGAGCAAATAATGATTTTTCCAAGGAATACCTCTCTCCAAATAATCAATTTCTCATCTTAATGGAAAAAAACAAATCTATACAAACCTGCCAGGCCAGAGAGACAACACTATTCTCCTCCAGCACCTCTTCTGTTTTTCCAAAAACATTTCCCAGCTCTAATTCCAAGGTGGTGAGTCCTCTTATCCAGATAGTTGAGCAGCCTATTCTTGAGAAACACAAATCACAGATAAGGAGGTGACCCAGACAGTTCTCTGAAGGAGTAAAAACCCCGTGTTTGTTTGCTTTCAGCTGCTTCCTCCAGGCCATCCCCATGGCTGCTGCTGGGAACTGATCCACCAGTCCTTGAGCTGCTTCCAGCTCAGATATGAGCCACTCTCCCACAGCAGCTTTGCAGGTGGCAGCAACCTTTGCTCTGGTCTCCCTTACCTGTTACAGTCCAGCAATTCCCCAAGCCTAGACTAAGATGGGAGAATTTCAAGAGAACTTTCAAGGGCTCTTCAAGATTTCAAGAATTTCAGGGGCTCTTCTCCAGCCCTTGGCTGGGTTTGGTTTCACAGAATCACGGGAGGGGTCAGGTTGGAAGGGACCCCAGTGGGTCAATGGTCCAACCTCCCTGCTCAAACAGAGTCATCCTGGAGCACATTGCACAGGGTTGCATCCAGGTGGTTCTGGAGCACCCCCAGTGAGGTGTCACCAACCATCCTGAAGTGGGCTGATAGCAGAAAACACCCCAAGGTGAAGAACGAAGTCACCAGCACCAGTGATGGCACTCCTGTATGTCTGTTTGCATCCCTCCTTTCTTTTCCAGCTCTTTTTGGCCTGGCAAACAGGAAGAAACAAATGTTACAGCTATCCCAATCTCTTTTCATGGAATCATTTCAAATGACTTCTTGAATCACTTCGAGGGTTTCTTTTGGAAGTACTTACAGAGGGGTAAATCCTGTTACAGACTAAACTGCTGGGACCTTGCTATGTGGGAAAACTGAGAGTCACATTAATCAGCAGCTTAACTGAACTCTTCTGCTCAGCCTGGAAATACAGCTGCCTCAAGTGCAGCTGCGACACCTGAAAAATTTTAAGGCAGAGACATGGTAAAAAAAACCTGTAAAGAGCTGGAAATAAATAGACTCAGGTAGTGCCTGGGTTGAAAATCGCTGAAGGGCAAAAGGGTGTGAGGGGAAATCACAGAATCACAGGATGGTTTGAGACCATATCTTTCCATCCCCTGCCATGGGCAGGCACACCTCACACTAGACCACTCCAAGCCCCATCCAATGTGGCCTTGAACACTTCCAGGGATGGGGCAGACACAACCCACAACATATCAGATGTTAGGAAATAAAATTAAGAACATTATTGCTAATTTTATAGGCGATAAAGACTGTGGAGAGGTAAATTATAGTAAGTACGGGTCATTAATACACCACATGTTGAATTATTTTCTGCACTGGTGTTTTGCAGCAGAGCCAGGGTGAAGCTCTTTATCCTGGGACAACAGACACTAAGTGGTGCCTCAGGTTTTATTATTTATAATTATTTAGATTTATTATTATTATTATTTATTATTTATTCCCACATAGTAATTAAGAAACTGATGCCAATGAAGTCCAAGATGAGTAATGCCCTGAAAACTCAGGGCCACACACACTACTCTGTTTCTTTGCTCCCTGATACTTGAGGAAAAGATTGCTTTAAGTGCTCATTGAACAGAGGACGCTTTCCAGTTGACCTGCTTAATGCTCAGGATGGTTGTGAATCAATTGTAGAGGTACCAGTTAGGTGCTGAAAAGTGCATACAATTAACATTCACAATTTAGGGACATTTCCCTAAAGCAATGTAATCTTAACAATATATTTGTATTCCACAATATCAGTTTGATTCTTTCCTCATCTTCCATCCAAATCCAATACATACCTGGTTTAGTGGACTAAGCCTGGATGATTGTATTAGAAAGAGACTTCAAAAAGCTTTTAGTTGAGGGTTTCTGTAGTGTATCCAGATGCTTTCATGACTTCATAAACATGACAGAACTCATCCAGCCTCAACTCTGAATGCCTTTTCTTAACAACATAAAAACTTTGAGGAAATCAGCATCTTTAAGAGAATCTTGATTGCTCTTGGAATACAAATGGAGGCTTTTTTTTTAAGTTTCTAAACTTCACTTCTGAAAGAAACAGAATAGACATTTCTCAGTACATAAAAATGTATTTTTCAAACTAAACATACTGATAAGAATGTGTTCAGAAAAGCAAAACACATGCAGAAGGACTTTAATGGCTGCAGTTACTTTGGGAAGGTAAATCCTTTGAGCCCATTTGTTCATCAACACAGCAGCTTGCCACAGACTCTCCATCCTCATTCTTGCACTCAGATGATTTTGGAAAAAAACCTGAGTGCTATCCATTTCAAAGTGTCCTTTACTATTTAGGTACAATCACAGGAAAAAATACGACACTTTTGAACGTACAAAAGTAATTTCAGTAATCACAAACATTACAGGAGCAGGTTGAAATGACTGACTACATTGCTATTGAAGAGAAAATATTTTGAAAGGGGAAGGGAGAGTTCATTTCTAAAGAATTTCAGAAGTCCAAGATGAAAACTATCTCTGGGTGGGGAAGAGCTTGATTAGGAAAACATTTTTTTAACTCTTATCCAGAGCATTACTCCAGTAGGATGCTCAAGTTTATGTCTGACCTTAAATACACGTTGTCACTGGGGCCAAAATCTCCCCTCTGCCCTGAGGGATGTGCTTAAATGCCATGATAAACTCAAAGGGAAGCTTCCTGGTTGGAATCTATCAGCCTGTTGACTCTGTCCCAGACCTTTACAGCATCCCTGTTCAGCTCCTTCACTGTGGCCCTGTGAAAGCTCAGCTTTAACACTGGACAATCCTTATGGACTGCTGGCACCTTTTTCTTTCTTTTTTTTTGGTTCAGGAACCAATCTCATTATTTGGTTTGATTTATTCAGCATTCCCACTGTGCAAGGCCAGGGAAGAAGTGTGTTAGCTCTTTCTGCAACAACTCAGGGGGTCGTTGGTGTCCGAGTCCTGGCTGGTTTGGGACTCTGGTCCGTGTGTGATTACTGACTGGAATTTGGTGGGAGGCTGTATTTAATACCACCCTTCCCTCCAGAGAAATAGGAAGGCAGAGAATTTTTAAGGACCACAGGTGCTTTATAAACTCTTGCCACAACTGCAGGAGTGTAGACAGCAAGAAGACAGACAAATTAGCCAAAAAGGAAGGATTTATGTAGGCAGGGTGCCTGCAGTGCTGCACCCCTACTCTGTAACGTGCAGAGCTTTGGGCAAGCATCACATCTCTGGACCAGCATCTACAGTGGCACTGCTGCCCTTTCCTGAGGGACCACTTACAAGAGACCCTGCAGGCACTGGACACCCTCACTGCCTTTGGTGCCAGAGGTAGCAGTATGAGACAAGATCAGAGGCAGAACACATGTCCTACAGCTGGAGCTCTCACTGCTCATCTCCAAGGCCCAATATCAACATAGAGACTCCAACCTCAGGGCTTTGGAGAACTAAATAGAAAGGGAAAGAAAGCAAGAAGTCAAAAGCATCCTGTCAGGACAACATCAGGGCTAAACATCCAAAAGAGAAAAAAAGCCTAAAAAAATCATAACCAAGACACTGAGTCAGTAGGGATAGAAGTCACACACATACATGGGCTCTACTTGCTCTTCCAGCACTCCTGAGATATAAAGCATCTTTCCTTCCCTTCTCCCTGACCACCAGCAAACAGTTTTGCTAAAAGAGTAAGGGTCCTGTAGCAACTCAATCTATGCCAGATCTTTGCTGTCCTCTAGTGCTGTCACCAGCTTCTCCCAAATCATTCCAAGTTAAATAGATGAGGATTTTTACTGTCTTTTTACAATTCAGTTTTTCCATCTGAAAGAGGAGGATAACTGTATATAACTTTTTGCTCCACAGGGGCCACTGAAGGCATAGATATTAATGCTCAGAGATGCCCAGACATAAGACAGAGACTGACCCTCAGCCAAAAGTTACCCCAGTCAAAGGAGTATTTTCAGGGAATTTTGTGCTTTTAGTCCCAAAACAGGGAAAAAAGAAACTGGCATCAGCAGTGACACACCAATGTAGCCTGATGTCATAGAAGAGACATCTCCCAGTGACAAAGTTTGTTCAATATTTTAAACAAATTTTAAATTGTGTTTAGTCTGGAAGTGATTATTTTGCTTATTCAGATTGATGTTTAACCACACACTGAAAATATGGTCAGGTGGCCCAGCTCCAACCCAGGAAAATGGATCACAGCACCATAACCAACAGTGCATTACACAGGACTGAATAATACAGATACACCATCATTAAAATCCCACAATTTAAACGCTGGAGCCGAGGTTTTATAGTGGTAGGACAAGCATGATACATGTTCTCCTTTTTCAAATCCTGCAATGTTTCAGGATACATGGGAAAGCAGATGTTTTTAATAGTCTGAACCTTAAATAAGCTTATTCTTCCAAATCAGCTGCATGCAGTCAGGAGTGAGACACTGCTGCACGAATGGTCAAAATGTTCCATCTGTCTTGACTCCAGTGGAAAATGTGTATTCTGACCAAAATAGATATTTTCACAATAAGACTTATTTTTCCCTGAAGTGCCCAAGGCCAGGTTGGACGGGGCTTGGAGCAACCTGGGCTAGTGGAAGGTGTCCCTGCCCAAGGTAAGGGGGTAGAATGAGATGATCTTTAAGGTTCCTTCAAACCCAAACCATTCTGTGATTCTGTGATTCCACTGTCCTTATGCAGAGTAAGTCCATGGATAGTGCTTGGCCATGCACCCACTGTGGTGTCATCTGCGGTGGCAGAGCCAGGCCCAGGCTAAGGGGAACCTATGGATGTCCTGTGCACTGACTTAAATATGCTTGAGAGACATCAGTCACACTGACAACTCGGAGAGGTTCAAGCAAACCTAAGGCTGCCAAAGAGGGTGTTCAGAAAGCAGGAGGAGAGAGCACGTGCAAATCTAGAAGCAAAACTGGAGAGTAATAACCTCCAAGTTGTTACTTGGAAAGAAGAAAGTCCAGAGGACTCTTGGGAGGGATCTCAGGAAGCACCATTTTACAGGCAGGACCACAAGCATCTGACACAGGAAAGCTTTCAAAAGAAGTGTGGCGTGGGTTTAGACCAGAAACTATAAAGCACAGCTGCTCTAATCATCTTACATTATTAGGAGAGAAGTGAGAGATGTCTGTTGGGAATATTGCTCCTTCTCATGGCCCAGAGGATGCAGGCTGAGGGGATGATCCTCCCCTCCCACTCAGCCCAGAAGGCAGCGACCCCTTGAGTTAAGCCAACAGAGTCATGTCAAGAGCAAGCAGAGAGGAAACCATTCCCAAATGCTACTCACATTACATTAGCTACCCCTGGATCTCTCTGTCCACATCTTCCTCCATGCCATACCCCTGACACACCTGTCCCCTGTGCCAGTCAAAAGCCCTGTCAGGGGAAGATTACAGAATCACAGACTGGTTTGGGTTGGAAAGGACTGTAAAGCCCATGTCATTCCAAGCCCTTCCACTAGACCAGGTTGCTCATATATTGTTTGTTCTGTCTTCCTTGAGATCCTCCTGAAGGATTGGAGGTTTGAACCCCACTGAAGGGGTTCAAGCACACACAGTAGGAGCAGGCAAGCAGCCCTCTGAATAGGCTACCACCTAATAATGGGAGGATGCTGTCTTCTCTTAGGCAGATTTGCTGGGGGACCTCAGCCATCAGGTAAATCCTGTGCTCTGGGCTTGCCTTAATGGGTACAGCGAGGGACAGAGCCAGGCTGGGGAGGTTTGGGACCAGCTCTGCCATGGTTGCACCCAAATCCTTGAACACTGAGCTCCTTTCCCAGCAGCAGCCATGCTGGGCACATGCCACACCAGATGCAGGAGCTGTACCGACATGGAAAGTTGTACTTCTGAGGTGAGGCAGCTCCTGAACAGGATGACTTGATGGGGATCTCAGTTTTGTATCCAGCAACCAAAGACTGTGGTCTAAGTGTTGTGGGCTGCTTGCTGGGGAACAACTGTGAATGCCCGCTCAGCCCTGCTCAGAGGAGTGTTTTCCAGGGATTTGTAGGAGCTGCACAGCTTAGGTGACACAGGACATCCCTACTCAGAAGTGCTGAGAGGACTCGTCATCATGGGGGCAATACCAGGTTAGAGACATGGCAGGAAGAGAGTAGTGAGCACTGACAGAGAGCAAATCCCATTTATCCCCTTTCACAGGTTCCCACTGAGCTGTCCAGTGCCACACATTAAATATGTGCTTCATTCAGCAGAGCAGCAGCTCAGCTCCCTGATTTCCTTAAGCCAGAGGATTTTATCTGGAGCAAACTGCAGCTGGGCTGCAAAGGCAGAGAGCAACATGCAGCCCTTGGGGGCAGTCCACATCGGATGCAAGCAAGACAGATACCAGCAAGGCCTCTGCCTCCCAAACCTCAAGGAAGATGCAGTTGCATCATGTGAAATCCCTTTAAAGACATTCCCTAGCTTTCCTTCACAGTGACAGCAAGGAGGGAGGAACTGGCAGGGTCCCTGCTCCCAGCTGCACGCAACTAATCCACATGAATTTTTTTTCCACCTCGATTCCTGGGAACATTTGCTGTGGAAGAAGCCAAGCCTTCTACTGCTTCCAACTCCAAAGATGCTTCTTCTGCATCATCCATTTTCTACCAGCTGTTTGAGCTCACAACCAGAGTCAGACCAGTCAGAGCAGAGCTGCAGGACCCTGACTCCCTGACCCCCTGATAGAGTACAGGCTGCCTCCTCCATCCCAGGTACTTTGGCTTTGCCCTCCTTCTTCTCCACACTGATCAACTCCTGCCTTTCTCTTGTGGGTACTTCCACTCACAAGCATCTGCCAGCTGCTCAGAGTTTCCCAGAAAAGCCCTGGCTTCCCTGAAAAGCCTGTCTCCAGTTCAGAAATGTGCTTCCCTGCCTGCAGCATGGGGGAGTATCACCTCACCCTTGGGCAGCCAGAATTGCACAGCAAGACCTGTCCTTTCCCTCAGCAACAACATACACTATTGTAGGTACACTGGGTGCTGCCATAGGTAGAAGTGTCTTTGGACTTGGTCTGTCAGCCCTGCTTGGTGCCAAAGTAGATGATACCCACCAGGAATGGAACACTGGAATAGAGGTGAGGAACAAGGAGTCACCCTGTAGCTCAAGCTATGAGCAGCTGGCTGAGCAAATGGAAAGGTGGACCCTCAAGAGATGTGGGATCTCTTCTCCACACTGCCATGTGCCCCATGAAAGGGCTTCAGGAGAAATCATCTTTCTCAGGGCTTCCCTTTCCTCCACTCTCTTGTTAGCATTTCTCCTCTCTTTAGCCATCTTAGAGTAAGGACCTGGTTCTCACAGGAAGCAAGACCATAGAATCCTAGAGTGGCTTGGGTTGGAAGGGATCTTAAAGCTCATCTTGTCCCCCACCCCCTGCCATGGGCAGGGACACCTTCCACCAGCCCAGGTTGCTCCAAGCCCTGTCCAGCCTGGCCTTCGACACTTCCAGGGATGGGGCAGCCACAGCTGCTCTGGGCAACCTGGGCCAGGGCCTCACCACCCTCACAGGGAAGGATTGTGTCTATATATCTAACCTAAATCTACCCTCTTTCAGTTTGAATCCATTCCCTCTTGTCCTGTCACTGCAGTTCCTGATGAAGAGTCCTTCTCTGACTTGGAAGATTGGTCTGAGGTCTCCACACAACCTTTTTCAGACTGTGTCCACAGGGGAGGTGCTCCAGTCCCCTTAAAAACTTCATGGCCTCCTCTGGACTTGCTCCAACAGTTCCATGTCCTTCTCACATTGGGGGCATCAGACCTGTGCACAGTATTCCAGGTGGATCTCACCTGAGCAGAGCAGGGAGGGAGAATCCCATGCTGCTGGGGATGCAGGTATCCAGTGGTTTCATTTCTACCAAGGCGAGCAAAGGTGACATGACAGGCAGACTCCTACCTACATGATCCAAAAACCAGGATAACAGACCAGTTCCCCTGTCTCCCAGATATTCACCCCATTTGCTAAATGAAACCTTAAGTACCAAGGCATATTTTCCAGACTACAACCACTTTCCCCTGACTAATTGAATCCAAATAATAACAGTATGAATTATTTTTCTCCTCCCCCCCATGACTCCTGAATTCCCACGCCATAGCTCCTCATTAGGCCTGGTGTTAATTAGAATGGACTGTGAAGTTCACTACATCTGTGCAAAATAGTGGGGGTGGACAGACACATGATCTGAGCTCTTGTGAAACCTCCAGGTCCCAAAAAATGACCCAAATAATGGTGATAGCTTCTTCAGTAATTTCTTTTGATATTTATCTTCCCATGAAGTTCAGTAAAAAGAAAAATAGAGAGGAGCTTACAAAAAAGTAACCTCAAGCACTTTGAGGAGGAGGGAGTTATTTTGCTCAAAAGCCTTTCATTAATAATCCCCTTAATAACAGGTTTTATTAGCTTGTAAACGTTTCCTTTTGCTCAATCATTTGATGGCATCCTTGGCAGCAACACCCCATAATTCTTCCTAGCGTGTGTGTCAGCCTGCTGTTTAAAGTTTAAATTAAAGCAAGGCTTGTGGTTGAGGCTCTAGTGCACAAAAAGGAAGGGAAAGCATCAGTCTTTAAAGTAACAGTGTTCCTATTAGCATGGTAACTCCCCAGGACAGGAAAATCCTGGAATACCACCCTCTTAAGTAATGGATTCAAACTCTGAACCAAAGACCTTTCCATCCCTTCAGATCTGCATCCTCACCCACTCTTCCACTGAAAAATCCTAAGCACTGAAACAACTGTAAAATCAGGCTGGGAAGTAAATGTATCTGCCTCTAAAAGAGGGGTTGTAAAACAGGGTAATAAACAGAGCTGATTTCACAGAATTACACCAGAAAAGAGCAGTATGCAGTGCTTCTGGGAATCCTACCTGGAGTTCTTTGAATCATATCACAGTTTGGATCGAGAGGAAGAACAGTCTTTCTACCTGCAGTCTTTCTACCTGGATCCTGCTGACCTCTCTGGATCACAGAATACCAGAAAGGTTTGGGTTGGAAAGGACCTGAAAGTTCATCCAGTGCCACCCCCTGCCATGGGCAGGGACACCTTCCACTAGCCCAGGTTGCTCCAAGCCCCGTCCAGCCTGGCCTTGGACACTTCCAGGGATGGGACAACCTGTGCCAGGGCCTCCCCACCCTCACAGGGAAGAGTTTTTTCCTAATGTCTCATCTAAACCTATTCTCTGTAAGTTTGATGCACTAAAACTGGTGAACTGCATCTCACACACTGGTCAGTTTGGTGCTTGGACTCCCTCTGGTCTCCCAAAGGCCCCACGGAAACTTCGTGGTGCAAACAAGAATGGAAGCTGTAGGACTTTGGACCAGCTCCTGATGTCTCTCCCGTTTCTCTCTTGGCTTGGCTACCATGGAGGATTCTGGAGAAAAGTGGCAGGACACTGAATTAATATTCTCAGCCAAAAAAATGAGTAGGAGGCCTGGCAAGTAAGTTTTCACTCTCCCCATGATTCACCAGGAAGTCAGACAAGGAATGTCTCCACCAGGAGAAAAATAGGCTCAGCTTAATGGCATCTTTAATGGTGACATATTTCTTTATGAACTGCCAGTTAGTTACTGGAACAACCTCAGCACAGAACAAGAGTGACTTCTAGTGCAGTCCAGGAATATGGCAAGTGTTATTGCTTGGCATTATCCCTACATGTGTTTGAGTTCATCAGCCTGTGCTGCCTAATGCAAACTAGGCTTGGTCTGAACTGCAAAGTGCCTGCAAAAGTGAGGGGATGTGGTGGCCCTGGTGAAAGCAAAAGCCTTGTCTTGTTCCATCTTACAGACACAGAAAGCCATCCCAGGTAACTTCATAAAGCAACAGTGCACACATGGCTGCTGGTGGCAGCAAACTGGATTTCCTGAATGCAGACTTTTCAACTACAGTGGTGTAAATACCTCACTGACCAGTCTGAGAGGTAGAGTGCTGCCTGCATGATATTCCTGAGGGAGGCTGAAGCATCTCCTCTCCACCTCCCTCACTGACCCTTCAGAGCCGCTCTGGCACTCTCTCCAAATCTCTACCCCTGGACCATGCTAGGAACAAGATGCCCAGATGGCAGATCTGACCCAGCAGAGCCATGCTTATGCTCTTAAATGTAGAAGAGTTTCTGTTCTCACCTGTTACTGCTTCACACTAACTTTGCCATTTTTGAACCTGACTAATGACATTCACACACAGCCTGTGCAAATTAATGTAGCCCTGCCCAAGCTGAGACCTGCAGGCTTCCATTGACATCCCACTGCGCTCAGACAGGACTGTGTTACCAGCTCAGCAGAAGGCCATGGGACACCAGATGTTCCTGGCTGTGTGGAGCACTGATCCCTCTCTGGCTGCTGGGACACAAGAGACAATCCATTGGGAATTTTTAGTCACCTCCTTTGCTGTGTGACCAAATTTGTCTCACAGCATACATCGTGTCACACAGGGTCCTGCTTCTATCTCTTGCCCAATGGTGACCTGGTGGAAGTCAGACAGATGACAACAGCCTGGTTGGTCTAAAACTTTTAAGAACCAGAGCCCCACCATGCCCAGCACCCTCTTTCAGAGTCCTGTTCTCTCTGCTTGTATTTTTTGTAGTTTTACACTGTCTTCAACTAATGGCAAGTAAAACCAAGCCCCCGGTATGCTTCTACTGAAAGTGTTTTATATAAAACTGCAGACAGAGAGGAACAGAAAATGATAAAATTGAAATATCAGAGTGGGGGGAAAATAAATGGTTAATACGGTTCGTACGTGGTGCTGCCTTCGTGCAAACCCGATGTCAGCTGAAAACTGCTGGCAAGTGAAACCAAGAGGGATGGATCTCAGCTGAACAGCATATATTCCCTGGGAAAGAGAACACAGAAGTTGCCCATAACTGCACATGGCTATCCTGTTTGTACAAGATCAAATTCTTTCCTGTGCACGTAGCAGCCTTTCCAGAGTCACAGTCCATGACGTCACCAGTGCCAAACGCCTTCCCTGTGGCTCTGCTTTTAACACTGGAGCCCCCAAAACAACTGGAGAATATCACACAGTCACTGTAGGTGAAACCCTGGGTGTCAACTCATCACGGAATCACAGAATGGTTTGGGTTGGAGGGGACCTTAAAGATCATCCTGTTCCCCACCCCCTGCCATGGGCAGGGACACATCCCGCTATCCCAGGTTGCTCCAAGCCCCATCCAACCCAGGTCCTGAACCCTTCCAGGGATGGGGCAGCCACAGTTTCTCTGGGCAACCTGTGCCAGGGCCTCACCCTCCTCACAGAGAAGAACTTCTTCCTAATACCTGATCTCAACCTCCTCTCTGAGTTTGAAGCCATTCCCCCTTTTTCTATCACTCCATGCCTTTCAGAATTCTCTCTCCGTCGTTCTAGCAGGCTCCCTACGGGTACTGGAAGGTCTTCACTTCTGCAAGCCAGGATTTCACAGGGAGATTATCACATCCCACCCATTTAGGGATCCAATGAAGCCAGCCAGATCATCCTCCAATCACCTTCCAAGAGGACCAGGCACCACAGAAACCTACTCTAAATGCTTCAAATTGCCCCAGTCAGGACCCTTTCCCCACCCTGGCCTGAAGTGCCTTGGAGACCTGAGCATAAGTGATGGGAAAGTTTGATCGAGTTCTGATACCCGACTATTCAAAGCCCATCAGCAAACTCTGGTATGTTTACAGCCAGATATTCAAAGCCAGAAGGAAAACCACAAAGCACCGAGCCTTCAGCATGTTGATCTCTTCAGTCCCAAGCATCACCCTGCTGATCAGAATGCCTGAATATGTTTTTGAACTTTAGGTGCTCTCCACTGCAAACATACCCTGACATATCTTCTCCCTCCACAGAAAATATCCTTTGAATAACAGTTGGTTTGAACGCAGGGAAGAGACACTTCTGTCAGGGGCATAAGTTATTTAGAAATATTTCACTAGAACACTGGAGCAAATAGAGACCTCATTGAAAATGAGAATGCTCGTAGGGAAGAGTGATTCCATATGAGTTTTAAGTTTCAAATTTCACAAAATGTTTTGCTGTAACATTTTTCAAGGGAAAAGTTCCAAGTTTAGAGCCTGAAATGGTTTCATTTAAAACAATGTTTCTTTCTTCTACAGATTTCTGTTTCCAAGCTGGGCTGTTGAAGATGGACTGAAATGTAAGACATTTTTCATGTCCTCAACAGGTCCAATAATATACTTTTCTCTTTTTATTAGAGGTGTGATTTCTACCCCGTCAGATTCCAAATGGAAAAAGAGATACAGCTCATCTTTCTCATTCCTATTTAAAAAACTCTCCCCCACCCTGACACAGTGAAAAGAAAAAAGCCAAAATAGCTTGTTCTAGGTGTGTTTGTGCCTCTGTCCCCCAGATAAAAAAGCCCAGAGTGCCTCAGGCTTCCTAACTCAAGTGTATGACTTTGCCTGGAGCAGTGGAGCACATTCAGTTTGGAGAGCAGAGATTTAAGGCTAAAAAGAAGCTGGTTTGGTTTAGACAAAAGCTGCATCATTCACCCATGGCTCTGTTGAGTTCTCTGCTACCAGAAAACCTCCAGCAATCACTGGAAGACAGTCTCAAAGACTTTCCTGCAATGTCCATAAGAAGTGGCTTTAATACCACACCCAGCATAAGAACTTGCTGTATGTTCCAGGCTGCTGCCAAGACTCTGACTCTCCTTCCTGCATCTTTAGTTCCTGGGCAAAGCCATATTTCTAATCTGTACATAATGTTCAGCTTCATCTCTTGCAGTTTATGAACTTGAACACAAAGGCAATTCTCATTGCCACTGGAAGGAGTGAATCTCCCCTCATTCCCTGGAAAAGGAAAACCAGCATCTGCCAAGGCAGACACTCCAGCCTAAACTTTTCATATAACACAAGGAAAAACACCTCTATAACTTCCTTACAGTTGATGACAACCAAGTCACTGGAGACATGGGGTTTATTTCAAGCTCTGACACAGACACCTGATGTGAACTTGCACATTCTTGAAGACCTGTCTCTGGCTGAACCGACTCTTTAAAATCCGAGTAACTCATCACATTGAATAAACCTGTAAGGGACATAAAATGCTACTCTGTGCCTGAGAAAAAGTCAGAACCACATCCTGAAAATTCTCTGCAGCTCAGTGCTCAACAAAATAAGCATCTTGACTCTTTGTTTTCTAATGCCAAATTTATTTCCAAAACAAACGTTCCTAATCCTTAGTGCCAGCCTAACTTGTGAGTGGTTTATCACTGAGTCAGAGAGAAGCTGCCTCTCACCATGGCCAAGATTCAACCCAGCTAATGGCAGGCACTGAGCTCCTTGAGTCTGCTCGAGTCTTTACGTGCCTAACGAAGGGACAGACAATGTTGTAAGGCAGTCCAGATGTTGATAGAGCTGAGTCACCCCTTCTCTGTAACCTGAACATGCCAGACATGACTATAAAGAAAATAGTAACCACTATTTTGGGGGCAAAAGCCAACTTTTCACATCCATCAATCACTAGAAGGCCACACTAGCCAGACTGTAAACTCACTGCTGTGCTTTATTCAAGACCTGAACGCAGCAGGAGCACAAGAATGTTCCTGTGCCTGAAGCCTCAGCCAGAGCCAGCCCAGCTAAATTTTCCATGGAAAGCTTTAGCTTGAGGGAGGAGAGCAGGGTGGAGGTGATAGTATCAGTCACTTAGTGACAAAGTCCTGCCTGGCAGTGCCTCCTCAAGGAATGAGCCAGCTGCAGACACTGCTGCCAACCTTCAACCTCATCAACCAACTGAAGGGGCCCTATTCATATCTGAGCAGTACTTTCTTTAGCCAGGAGATTCAGCCCTGGGAATCTCTTTGAGGACAAGATAAGCCTAGTGGGATTTGGCCAGTTAATGCCTATCCATATCACACGGAATCCAAACACCAGCTCAAAGTACAGGACAAATATCCTTCCATTACCCCTAGGAAGAAGAACAGGCAAGAGATTGCCCTTATTTCACGGATATGGGAAAAGAAAGAGAAGGACTGTGGCAAGAACACCACTCTTACTACTCCAGCATAAGGGCAATCAATACCTGTACCTTCATGGTTAATGTTCCCATTATAGGGTGGTTTGCTTTCACCACTTCACATCAGCAAGAAAATCACAATCTTCTCCTTTCCAGGCTCTGCTAATATCCTAAAATCACAAGAGCTTTAGGTGTTGCCTGACACTCACACCCAGGTCCTTCAAATGCTCCATACCAATAACAACACCATTACCTGACTCTTCTCTACACAGTGAGTTCATAAATATTTACAGAGAGAACAGAGTATCTGTCTTGATAATCCCTATTTTCTGAGGCTGAGCTTCCAGCCCATGAAACATCACGGCTCAGACGGTGCCATGTCCTGACATTGCCAGAATATGCTTCATGTCTGCCCCAGCAGAAGGGTTCAGATCCACCTTTGCAGCTTCAGGCTTGGTGTTTCCAGATTGGGGTCTCCACGCGTTGCCTCCACCCTGGACCTCGTGCTGCTCCCTCAAATCTCAGCAGTACCAACAGCACCCAACTCATCCCCTTCGCTTCCCCAGGGGCCACAGAAGAAGCTGTGCTGAACAGTCTCACTTCTGATAGCCAGTTCTGTGCAGGCCAAGGAGACTTTCCTCTCAGAGCTGTCCTGCCTTTAAGAAGCCCAGATTTTAACCACTCACACAAGGAGTACAAACAGTACAATCCATTTCACTGAGTATAGTTTTGCCACTGTCTGAGTTCAGACAAATGATTGAACAGGTCCTATCTGGCAACAACACACACAAAACCTAAAATCAAGCCATTTTAGAGTGTCTTACACATGCTTTTAGGTGCTTAAAATAGGCCACACTGCAACAAATCCCTGCCACTAGGTAAGTGTAAAAGTAATTCTCCTTTTTGGCTTACTATCAAACACACATCCGATGAAAGATGAGCACAGTCCCACAGGAAGCCATCAGAGCTGAGAAAGCTCCTCAGGCACCCACTTGAGAAATTGATACTTCTTCTTGCCAAGCTGCAAGATACAGGCAAACTGATGGGTAACTCTGACACCCTTCTGCTGTCGCCCCTGTGTTGGTGTTGACAGAGGGAACAGGAGAGAGCAGAAGTCACTGAGGTAACTGGAGTACCTGATGCGGGCACACACGTATTTACTGCTCCAGGTCAGCTGCCTGTCTTTTCAGAGAAGTCCTAGAGTCTCTCATGTCCTTTTCTTTATGCATGGCAACCTGCAGGACAGATGGAAAAGATTCTGGAGAAAAGGTGGTATTTGGTGTGAGTAAGAGTGAAAGTATTTTGGCTGGGAATGAGTGGGTATGCAAAGGCGTGGGAGTTGTGATTCATGAAATGCTTCCCTTCCCCAGCAGTTCCCCACCTTGCAAAGAGCAAGTCGCTGGCGCTGGGGAGCAGGAGCTCAGTGGCCAGGCATTTGGCAGGAATGTTTCTGGGTCAGGAGCCAAGGCTTGAGCTGCGTGTCAGCCAGACCGTCTCCTCGGAGCAGCTCTGATGGAGCATCACCAGGAACAAAGCAACACTTCCTGAAACTCCTGCAAGGGAAGACAGAAAATTCAGCCAGCCCTCAATCCAAGAGGGCGTCAAGTGCACAAGGATCACGTTTTCTCTCCGGTTCCAAATAAAATCCCCAGTACAGGTATGTTGAATGGTCCCAAGGAGCAAATTCAGCAGTAGCTGGGCCTGAGAGATCACAAGCCCAGCTTGGAAAACTGGAGTGCAAACTGAGCTGCAGTGGCACAGGATTTCTCTCTCCCTGACGCCATGGGCTACTGTAGCTGTACGTGCCCCTGATGTAACCCCAGAAATGATCCCTTCCAAGCACACTGGTGCTTGTCCTGACCTCTGCTCCCCTGCTGGGGAAGGCACAGGCAAGGGGGATGCTCCGTGTGCTCCACACAGAGCCTAGATTTTAAATGCTGGAAACCTCAGAGCAGGGCTATCCTACCTGCCTCAAATCCAGCCCAAGACAACTTGAGGATGAGCACATCAATATTTTAATCAGACTCTCAGCAATATTCAAGACCAGTGAAATGTTTAAAATTGGCACAGAGAACAAACCAGCAATGCCCCACATAATCAACATTGTCAACTCTTGGAATAGCCAATATTTTATTCAAAATGCTGCTCTGGGAATCATTTTGTTGAAAAAAAGAACAAATTTCAGGAAGGCCTGGGGAATAGGAACTAACAAGCCCAAAAGGACTAGAAATAGAAGAGGCAGAAAAAGGAATTTTCTGTTTTTCAGTCTTTGATGTCCTGACTTAACTGTTCCTAAACCACAAGGGACCAATAATACTTACTTACGACCTTGTTTGATTAGAAAAGTATCAAAAGCAATGCTAAAGTTAAAATATCAGGAGGCAGTGTTAATTGTTCCTAAAAGGAAACTTCAAGACTAGGCAAAAAAAATAAATCAGTTTCCTTATTAACTATGGCAGTTACCCCTTTAAGCATTAATAACTTTGCAGAACAGAACACAAAGCAGTGAAACCAAACAGTTTGGATTGGGAATGACATGATATGCACTACTTAGCATGGTTTCAGATGTAGTCAGATCTCAAAGTGTAGGCAAAATACAGACAAATCAGAAGTGCAAAGTTCTCTTGCCTGCCTTGGAAAGGAAATATGTACCTGCTGCTCTACAAAGAAACAAGATTCCTGCAAAACAAGAGTTCACATCCATGCACAAGTACCAAGTTCCATTCTCTTCAGCCACTGGCAAAAGGACTAACCTTCCACGCTCAAATTAACATTTCCACTCTTCCAGTCCAGCCCACAAGTGGGAAAGCCACAGACTTACAGTCAAAACCAGAAACCATAGATTCATCTACGGAAATTACAGCTCCTGTCACCATGAAATTATCTGGGAACCAATTGATCTCTGGCATTCCAAGAAAAGGGGATGGTACCACTCTCTCCTGAGCCATCAAGGGCTGCTGTGGAGACAATTTTCCTTCCTGGTACTCTGGCAAAGCAAGTGCAAGAGCAATCCCAGCTGTGTCTGAGGACAGGACACTACTCTTAGCCAAAGTATTACTAATGCAAGTGTGCTGAGCAACCACAGGCCTATGTGGGTATGGATTTGTGGGTGGGCAGTTGCTGGAGGAAACATTCATCTCTGTGGGGTGGAAAGAGCAGCAAAAATGTCCTAAGGGCAGGGAAGATCAAACAGGAGTAAAAGTACTTATTCATTGCTTCTCTTGTTTGCTTCCATTTGTAGCTGAGCTGCTAAAGCCAGAAGAAAGATCTCAGAAAAAGAACCTTTTGTTTCTTCCCAACCACTGACAAAAGGGTTTGCTGAATAATAAAGTATTTATGTATAAAGTAGAGTTGAAATACCATTATGACCACGGATGGTTCAAATACAGCAGATGGAATTTGATGCTGGTGGAGAGAGCAGAGAGGGGATGGAGGTGGAGCCTTTCCTACTCATGCCCTTGTAATTCGGAGGTCTGTGTGACATGGGAGACCTCCAAAAAGCAAACTCCTCCTCAACCTGACACAAGCAAAACCTCCAGCTGGATCCTGTGTGTCCTAGAAGGGCTGCTCACACATCTGAGATTCTGTCCTGGACCTCTTTCCACAGCTCCTGGTTGTATACAATATAAAAAGCCAAAAATAGCTATCAAAACAAGATTTGGAAGCTTCCATATCCCAGGATAATATTTAATTAGTAGGTTAAAGAGAGCAGTGGCACCTTCTTTAACGTATTATGGGCTTTGTTTTTAGCTGAATATACTCAGAATGCTAAAAGTGATCCGTTTAAGTGCTGGGGAAGAATTTAGTTCAGTCAAGACACAAAACTTCAGCAGCCACCACCACCTGCTCCTCGTGACTGTGAGCAAACCTGCTGGTCATAAGGCACTTGGCAGTTTATTGGTCCAAAATATGAACATAAATAGAAGCATTAAATAAATCTCATCTCCCTGCCCTGTTCCCTCTGCTGTTGTTACACCACAGAAAGGTGAGAATAAGCTTGCCAGTGAATTCATCATAGTACCCATAAAATTGCTAGGAAACGGGCCTACTAAGACTGCCACAGTCACTGGCCATCAACCTTGGGGGTAGAAGGTTTAATCCTCTCTCCTCTGAAGCCACTGGGTGGATGACTCACAGTAGACTGGTGTTGCAAAGCTCCCAGTTTCTCTTCAAATTGAGCGGTTGAGCTTCCCACCGCTCCAGAAGCAAAGCAAAGCCAGAGCCAAACACCACACACTAATGGATTTTTCCACATGCTGAGACCCAAGAGCTTTAAGGGGCTGTGAGAGCTCCTAGAAATAGAAAGTTTCGTTACCTGCCTTGGAAAACTTTGCTCTGTGCTCTGCAGTACAGTCCTGCCCGTGTTTGTGAGGACGCTTGAGGTCACGAATGAAAAACATCAATGCACATTTCTGCTCAATTCTGTGAGGCCTGTGAGGCAGGAGACAGGAGTGTTTAAAGCAGATCTGTAAAAAGAGTACCACACGATCCCTGTGTCAGTCCTACCAGGGCAGAGTACTTCCCACAGAATAAGGTGGACAGAATATATTCAGCATATGACCAGCCTGACCAAAGGATTGCCACAACTCAGTGACTGCTGAACCTCTCCTCCCTGTGTCCCCAAATTAGTGCCTCATGATGTAAATTTTAAGTGGTAGCACAGTTGGCAGCACACTGCAGACCTTTGTTTCACAGATTCCCAGATAACTGCTGCTTTTGTGCAAGCCCTTCTCAAGCAATAACAATAATTAAGTGCCTTTTTTATAAGGTCTTTCATTCAACAGTCCCAAAGTGCTCAATAAATTTAACAAACCATTAATACTCAGCAGATGTATCACTTCACAGATTTAAAGAGGCCACAGACTTCTCCAGGATCCTCCACATTCCCACAGATGGTAGGTACCATAGCTACCATAAGTATTTATCAGTTTGCAGAGAAGTTGAATTAGGAGATGCCAAAGGCCACAGTGCATTTTGCTGATAACAGAAGGATTTAAACAGAGTTCCTGGCTCTTAACTTTGTTCCCATGTGAGCAGAAAACCACCCTGCCTCCAGAAATTCACATCACTGCGTATCCAGAACACTGAACTGAAAAGCAAGGATGCATTCCCAGACTGCAGGAAAACCCCACTCGTTAAAGTGAGCCAAGTCCAAGCAACAAGAATTTTTTCACTGGGACAATTTAAACTCACTAAAATTGAATTTAGTGGCCCAAGCAGGACATTGAGAGAAGTCCAATAGTCACCAAGGAACTGTAACCTTTCCCATACATGCCAATGGAGGGTAGAAGAGCAGAATTTCCCCTAACAAAACAAATCATGGAATATAATGCTTGAAAGAATAAGTCTTTCCACAACAGCAATGCCATCTTTATAATATCTAGATTAGACACCCATTAGCTCATAATATACCCAAAATGCACTCAGGCAGCTGGTGATGAGAGCCAACAGCACAAAATGAAGCATCCACATGATTGCCACTGATAATATGGATCCAGACAAAGAAGGACTTTGTCCTGCCTCCTGTCCATATCCCACGGCTGACACAAGCAGAGTGCAACTGCTCGAGGGTTGCACCTGTGTATGAGCCAGCAGCCAGAGCACAGCAGCAGCACCCAGGCTGCCCACATCACCTTCTCAGCTCTGCAGCCGCCTGCTGCTTTGACTTTCTGCACTGGCTGAGTGGTCAGGGCTGGGAATTGGGCATTCCTGCTCTTCCACAGGCTTCAGCAGATGGACCTAAGCAACATGAGAGCAGCCCTGCACAGAGGGATTGGGGGTGCTGGTGGGGGAGAGGCTGGACATGCCCCAGCCCAGAACCCCCTCGTGCCCTGGGCTGGTCCCACAGCGTGGGCAGCAGGGCAGGGGGGATCCTGCCCCTCTGCCCCCTCAGCTGAGACCCCCCTGCAGAGCTGCTCCAGCCCTGGGGAACAGCACAGCAAGGACATGGAGCTGCTGGAGAGAGTCCAGAGGAGGCACCAAGATGCTCCCAGGGCTGGAGCCCCTCTGCTCTGGAGCCAGGCTGGGAGAGCTGGGGGGGTTCCCCTGGAGAAGAGAAGGCTCCAGGGAGAGCTGAGAGCCCCTTCCAGGGCCTAAAGGGGCTCCAGGAGAGCTGGAGAGGGACTGGGGACAAGGGATGGAGGGACAGGACAAGGGGAAATGGCTTCCCACTGCTAGAGGGCAGGGTTAGATGAGATAGTGGGAAGGAATTGTTGGTTGTGAAGGTGGGGAGGCCCTGGCACAGGTTGTCCCAAAAAGCTGTGGCTGCCCCATTCCTAGAAGTGTTCAAGGCCAGGTTGAATGGGGCTCAGAGGAACTTGATCTAGTGGAAGGTGTCCCTGCCCATGGTAGGGGGTTGAAATTATATAGCCTTTAAGGTCCTTTCCAATCCAGGCCATTCTAGAACTCTATGAACCCAGCATCCCTGGAAGCATGAAAGCCTTCTCTGCGAGTCTGCACCTGTGGAGTTATTCCTGACACGAAATCTTCTGACAGACAGTAGCCAGACTTCAAGATTCCAGCTGGTTAGCTGCTGTATAACTAGGCCATGCTTCTAACTCATCAACGTGGCATCACCCAGAACATCCTAATATTCAGTGGCCAAACGATCAGGTTCCACTGTCCCAACAACTTACCTCCCCACCTGCAAAACCACAGTAGCTGAGCATCCGTGCCCAGGCTGCACAAAACATCAGGAACAGGCTTTGGCTGAGGCACAGCTCACACAATTATCAACTGTGAGGGTGTGCAAGAGCAGCAGTGATTCCTCCAGCTGTGTCTGAGCCCCAGTGTAAAGCAAAACGTTTCTCATTCTTTCTTAGTCGTAGAATCGTAGAATATCCTGAGTTGGAAAAGACCCACGAGGATCACTGAGTCCAATTTAACACTTCTTGACAGTTTGTTTACCTTCTACTCCTACTATGCCACTGCTCCCAAAGGCAGTTCAAGCTCTGCCACTCTATTTGAATTATACTGCATTTGTTCCTCTTTCAGGCAAATAAAGAGGCATTTTCAGAAATCTCAGATAGTTTGAGACCATGGCACAAGAGTCACAGTAATATAAACTGCAACTTAACTGTGTATCCCCATTCATAGTTGTAATAATTAGAGGTTTGAGTGGGTTTTGCCTAAAGTTTATCTACTTATGAAGAAAACTGCACTGGTCTAATACCACATCACAATCACTTTGTAACACATCATGCAATAAAGTCCAGTCCTTAACTATTGCACCTTCTGCTGGACACAGTGAGAATATTCACATCCTCTCCTAAGCTTCCTCGCCTCTAATTGTCTGATCTGCTTCTCCTGTTGATATCTTACACTCTGGATTTGAAACAGGAGTTAGAAGTGGGAACCATAGCTATTGGAAGTGCTTCCTTCTCTATTTTCTACCAAGCATACCTTGGATAACTGATCAGCAATGCAACCAGCTGACAGAACAACCAAAGGGAGACATTGCCAAGCTCTTCTCAGCTGAATTAGACTAACAGAGAATAAGTAACCTGGACTGTATTTAGAAAGTCACAAGTCCACTGCTTGGCCTGACTGTGGGTGAGAAGAAGCCCCATCCAAGGTGACACCCAATTCTTCTCAGCTGAAATAAACTGAATTTCTACCAATGGGAGCCAGGTTTCACAGGCTACAACAGGGAAAGCATTCACTGGACAGAGACTGTGTGAGCACACGTAAGAGACGAGACTGGGGCCCATTTTTCATCATGTGGAAATGTAGCAGCTTTTTACTCTGTTTCATGAGTCAGTGTTCCCAACGGAAAGAGCACACACGTCATGGTTTGGCACTGCACCCCACTCCACTTCCTACCAGCCCCATCCCACGATGAATCCAGGACAGCCATTTGGTTAACCTCTTCAAGGAGGGGCTTGTGGCAGTGGTGGTCTCCAGGAGCAGGAGGGGTGGCAAGGCAGAGATGTGTCTCTCCTTGCAGCCCATGCAGCATAAACCACCACTGTAAGGAAAACAAATGAGCCCAGGAAGCAGTCGGGAAACTGGAGAGAAAGGTCTCCTCCTGGCATGAGTCAAGCTCCAAAACAGGTCAAAGAGCTGTTCTGGTTTGCAATGGGTACAAATTGTCCACCAGAACCTATGACAGTTTTCTCCCCACTGATTCATTCCCGAGTATGTCACTGGGCTAATGGACACAAGGATGCTGTGGCTGCTCCCACTCACTCAACGTGCAGGACACAGGGTTTTCAACAGAAGGTTGCCTTTCATGGTCCTTCATGTCTCACTAACATGGCAAAGTCTCCCTGAGCTGCTAATCTCGGAGGGTTTCTATTTTGGCCACAATATGCATCTGGGAGGGCTGCAAAACTGTTGAAGTACTCATGGCCTAATTAAAAAATAAAAATAAAAATCAAAGGAACCAGCTCTACACTCAATCTCAAACCTAAGACAAGCCTTTGCTGAGTTAATAATCTTGTCTCTGGATCCATACTGCCTTACATTCTCTCAATCCTAAACTCCTTTCCCAGGGTCTTTTGGACAAATCCATCTCACCTGTTATCTCAGGTGCATCCTTCCGTACGGTCTAGAGCAACTAGGCACACAAAAACATCACATATCACATGTGAGGGAAGTGCTCCAAACTATGGGATTTCTTAACATTTCCTTTTCTGCCTCTTTCCCCCATGAATATATTCACAACACTCATGTTGTGAATATACTACTAAATATCACAGTTTATCCTCAAAGTCCCAATCTCTTTGCCTTTGTCTGCAAAAATTATTACATTTTATGGGGTTTAGTTAATTTGGGCTGCCTGAATAAACAATTTTCCAGGCCAAAATATTAAAACTATAAAGCCATAAACGTGATAACTTGATTTTCCCCAAATTATTCCTCCTGCTGACTGATTGTGGTGCTATAGAGCTGACCACTCCACACATGACAGTGCACATTCTGCAGTAGCAAGGGCTGATATCAACTCCACCAGCAAACACAGAATATAAACAGCAAAAAACCCAGTAGGTTTCAAACATTAATGGTGAAGGACACCAAATTCTATCACATATACTACAGGGACAAGAAGTTATAAGTTGTTAAGGGATTTCCAGCTACATCTGTGATATACAAGGAAAGTCCTCAAGTAACTCTGAGTAGGAAGACCTCTTTTTGAATCAAAAACTTTGGTTTTTAAGTCACCCCTCCCACTGCATGACTGCTCCCCAAGAAGGCTATTACTTGGAAAAGCATCATTTGAAATTGTGTGGGATACACCACAACCAGAATAAAGTGGTCCTGCGGTGTGCTGTTAAATTGATCAGACTAGATATGCTGGTATTTCTGGAATTCAGCCTCTAAGTGGTAAATTTAATCATTTAGTAGAATCTAACTTCTGTGCTAAGCATGAAATTTAGAAGGGAAAGCAGTACCGCTTTCTCCATCATATAAAATATACTGAGAGAAATAAATTTGAATTTAAGGTTAAACATGTCCATATCTGTTTATTTTTCCTTCCCCCTCTCTGCTTTACACAGAGAGTTTCCTATGCTTTACAGTCTTGTTCTCAGTGGCTTCCTAACAGAGCCTGCAAAATTCCTTATCACAGTTCTCCTCTTCCCATCTGGCCAGATGTGTTCTCCAGAGGTTGTGCTGGACTTCAGGTGGGATCCTTGTCCCTTCTGAAGTCAGTGGAAGGTTTTCCCTGGGCTTCTGTGGGAACAGGACTCCATCTTTTGTCACATGCTCTCCAAGATGCAACAAGATGCTCTCTAGGATGTCACATCCTGGAGATGTTCCTGTTATCTGGACTCAAAAATCTAAATGGTGAAGCCATCTGTCAGTTCCCATGCTCTTCCCAAAAAGAGGTGCAAAATGAAGCACATCTATCACAAATGTCATAGCTTTAGTAAACAATGGATCTTTTTTTCTAAAGTGTAGGTATGCTGGGCATCCAAATAGCTAAATATATAATCCTTAATTCCTGCCTGGAAGGAATAGGATTTGTCTTATATCCATGCATAAATCAGGACATGGCTCCTTATACTTACCTTGACTGTTTTAACGTGGGTTGTTTTTTTTTTTTAAAAAAAAAAAAAAAAGCTTTGAGCTAATGTTTCCTTGACATTTCTTTATCATAGCCTAGATCCTTGAAAAAGAGACTGGAGTAAATCCATGCTTTCAACAGCACACATCTTACAAAAGCCTGGGAACTCTTAACTATGGGAAAAATGACAAGGCTTCAGGATGACTCATCATTACTTGAAAAGATGTTGGAAGAAACTGGAGAACAAAGGCTAATTGATGTATTTCCCACTCTTCCATAGATTTCCATCTGCTCTGCCCCACTTTCTGAAGGCCTCAGCACACACAGAAGTGTTTCTCTGCCTGCAAAGAGGCTGCATGGGCAGGACTGGGGCTGCTCTCAGGCCTGCCCTCTAGACTATTTACAAGAGCTTGTAGTCCAGGACAGGGGGGAATGGCTTCACACCGACAGAGGGCAGGGGGGCTGGAACCAGATGAGCTTTGAGGTCCCTTCCAATCCAAACCGTTCCAGATTCCAGTGAAACCAAAGCAGTCTGAAGTGGCCTGGGGAGGTGGGGAATGCCCACCCTTCTGGTACAGGCAGTGCAACCAAGGATCCTTAGTGCTTTCCAGGTAAGGCACCAGGGCACCTCTTTGAACTCTTAAACACAGCCCCTTGCTAAATGCAGGGCATTCCCACCGTAACTGTGTCTTTCTGCTCTCAGGACATGGGCACAGCAACCTGGCAAAGAGCTGAAGGGCGGGACACTGGAACCAGACACAGGAGTCCTCCACTGGAGCACACACCCTCAGCCCCCCCAGTGACCCTGCAACTCACGGCTGGCAGCTCTGTGCACTTTACCAGTCAGTGCCATACAAGATAAAGCTCCTTAGGGGAGTGCTGGAAAGGAGCAAGGATTTTTTCAGTGCTGCTGGATCTGGAGAAGCAGGCACAAGTGCAGATTGACGTGCACCTTATTAGCTGGTCTTCAAGACCTTCTTTGGAATACTACCAACCCCTTGCTCTCAAAGGAATTCACCAGACATACCTGGAGGATCTCCCAACTTCTTCAGACAAATCAGCTCTGCAATGACCTTCCTCCAGCCTAGTATTCTGAGTACTAACTGTGGAAGACAGGTAAGTTGAAAATAAACTGGAAATTCTTTCTAAATGTCTTTTTCTTGAGACTATAAGAACATTTTTGCCAATGCTGCAAAGAGTCATGTTCTAGTGAAGAATGCTTCATTAAAAGCTTTTAGGAGACCAACAAAGACCTGAAAATTGGATAAGTACAATTTACAGTAAGAATTTTCTAAAAAGGGAAAGAACTTTTCCCTCAGCTTGATCAGGGTTCCACATCCTCCCCAGCTTGTCAGCTCTGGAGCAGTGTCTCACAGGGAGGACATCCAACACCCTGGAACTTTCTCTTCCCTAATGAGTTAGGGAGTGAAGTTTCTTATTAAAAAAAAAAAAAAAATTAAAAATCGTAGTAACAGTTTTGTACCTTTCTATGGAAAAAACCAAAACAGTCCCAGCGGACTAAACCAAGAATCTGCTCATCTGTCACTTCTAATGACAAAAAACTGCCAACATTGAAACTTATAATTCCAGAGTCAATATCACTGCTCATCTTTGCAGGAGATGGAAGAAAAAAAAAATCCATGTTATTTGCTACAGCAGAGCCCACAGGGCCCTTGTTTTGAAGTGTTACTTAGTCAGTTCTACTAACCTTATCCACACTTAAAGTCCCTGTATCTCGATCCAAATCAGCTTGAAGTCAGAAGGCTTGTAACTGATACAGTGGGAAGTGAATGAAACCCCGGAGAGAGAAACCGAATGGGAAATGGGTTTTAAAGAGAGACCACCTGCCCCCAAGGCGAGACAGTCCTAGGAAACTACAGTAACACATTGTTCTCGTTGAGCCTTTTGCCAAGGCCAAGAGATTTAAAACAAACATAGCTCCAAGACAGCAAAGGCAAAGATTTCCATTTTCCCCCCAGACATTAGCTCAGCTGCAGTATCCTATTGACTTTCTGCTATCTCTGCAGAGTATTTCCGGCTTCAGCTGGTGGCACAGAAGACATGAAAACTTCCATTTTGCAGCTTGTCTGAAAATGAAACCCCCAAGGCTCTATGTGAAACAGTTACTCACAAGACAAAAGGTTTCGAACCTCTCAAACACCCACTTGGCTCTTGCATTACATTGCGAGGAATTATCTTCATTTAGAAAAACTGGAAGATTTCTAAGTTCATGAGAACAAAAAGAGGGTTTCCACCAACACACTGACAACAAAATCTCCACGTAAATACAAAAAGATTTCTCAGAACAGAAGTAAAAGCCATGCAGATTTGAGAGCACAAATATTTCCTATTTCTCAAGAAAAACAAGTGTTCAACATGCTAACTCTGAACAAGACAAGCAGTGAAGCTGCTCTCCAAAGGACTCCAGAAATACTGAATATTCATTTTGCTGACATGAATCACACAAAGCATAGAAAAAAATCTCACAGGACCCTGCCTTCCTATCTGCACAAGAGCAGGGACAATCTGAGCAAATGACATTTCCCTATGCTAGGGAACCAAGCTTCGGTCTTGCTTCTGTAAGTAAACTGCATTCCCAGAGCCACACTATAAGGTACTGATCTGCTGTTCAGTCTTTTTCCACTCAACAACATGTTTTCATTCCTTATTCAAGTCAAGATCTCCCTCTGCTTCCCCAAGCTGGGCATTGTTTTCTTTTAAATCAGCATCTCTTCTTGCTGTGTGAATGCCCAGGCTGAAGGACAGATGAGGACTCAGAAAGATCTGGCTGCCTGTAAAATTTTTCAGAGGAAAGACTAAGTCAGGTGCTTGTGGTAAACTCACCATCTCCAGACAAAATATTTGAGGACCTGTGTAACAGTTTGTTAGGATACATCCCCGGAATAAAGACAAGTGCAACAAACATTCAAACACACAAAGTATCTTTTCATTACAGTGAGAATAATAATAATAATAAACTTAGCAAAGAGAATCAAAAAACAAAAAAGAATACAAAATAACTGCCTTATCGGGTGGCATTAAAACAAACACTACTAACAGCATTTAATACAGTATAATATTAACTAGTAAAAAGGGAATTAAAGGGATACCAAAAAAGGATCTTAACACAATATTATGGATAACTATTAACATGATATCGGTTAGTAAAAAGGGAAATTAAAGGGAAATACTATGGACAACTAATTTATGTAACAATATTCAATAATAAAAGGGGAATTAAAGGGACACTAAAAAGAGATATTAAAAAATTTGCTTTCTCAGTTGCTTCCTGTCAATAAACTGTGCTTACCCACACAGACAGGCCAGGGCTACCAGGACCTGCAGCAGCTGGTGATGCCTGAGGGGCAGCCAAACCCCGCCTGTTCATCACCTGAGAGCAACAGTCTGTGCATGCCCTGCTGGAGGGCAAGGGGTGAGTGACCCCGGCCCACATCATCTTCCCAAAGGGAAGAAAAGAGTTGTGTTGTATCCTGAGGAGGAATAAACTGCTTGGGATCAAAAAAACCCATAAAATCACACAACCAGTGGCTTACCTCTTCTTCTGGCATGCACCATTTTCCACACCAATTTCAGCGGCACTGATTGTGTCACTGCACATCTACAGAACACACACCTACAGCTCTACCCTTAAAATAAGTTCTCAGTAGATTTCACTGCTGAGGGAGAAAAGCCCCATTAACCACATTACATCTCAAGCCTGCTTCCACTGACTAGGTTTGGTTGTTGCTGGTTCTGCCTTCTTTCTCCTCTTTGCTCATAAACTGGGCCGTCTTTGCAGCAGACACCAAAGGACTTCCCTCCATCCCTGAACATCACCCTAGGAGGCCCTGTTTCAGCTTCTTCTGCTTCTTCCTTCCACTCCAGAAAGGCCTGCGTTTCGAGTTCAGAAGCCCATGCCTCCTGTGTTTTTAAGGTGCCTGCCTGGAGGAGAGGTTGAGCAGCTGCACCCCAAGGCTCCTGTGCCATGGCAGTCTCTAAGGATGGCCCCAGGGCCACTGCCTTGGGATGCCTGAGTGTGGAAGGGGAGTCTGCCGTCAGGCACGGCCACGGAAGTCAGTCAGGACGACAGGCTGCCCCTGAAGCTGCCAAGTGTTGCTGTGAGGCTGGGCAGTCAATAGAAAGGCCTCGTGGCCCCTTTTCCTGAAGCCTTTGGCCAAAGCCGGTGCAGTTGTGCCCACAGCATGCCCGCTTTTGGCATGCTGGCCCGTGTGGGTGCCGCAGTCGATTGTGGAAAGAACGACGTGACAAACTCAGAAGGTTCCAGCAGAGTGGTGATTAGCTCAGAGCCATCACAATTTATTGGGGGGGTAGCTCTATTTATAGGGTAGGTAAGGAAGGTTCTGGAAAACAGGGAGGAGCATGGGACTGACAGGGGTGATAACCAACTGGGGAAGGAAGGAGAGAGCATGGGATGAGCAAGGCCCAATGAGGGAAACAGCTGCAATGCAGCAAACTTGGACCAATAGGAAAATGGGGATTAAACATGAGGGGAAAAATACAATAAAACTTGAAAAAAACAGGGTACAACCATTTTAACACAGGCACTAACAATATTAAAACTGCCTTCCTGGTCTAACTGTCTTTCTATGTGCAGCATCACAATGTTTCAGTTGCTGGCAGGTGTTCTGCCGTCACTGTCTCTCTGAGGTTTCTTTCAACTGCTCTGGTCATCTTTGAAACTGTTTTTCTTCCTTCCATGTGCCTGCCACCTGTGGGTGCCTGGCTGAGGAGGCCCAGGCGTTGTGGCTGCTGCTGCTCCTGTGCACAGCCTGCTGCTCTTGTCTGTGGCTTGGGTGGCAGTGACTGCCCGAGGTGCCCAAGGTGCCCCCCCAGGCCCTCCCCGTGCTGGTAGCACCTCTGCAGGCCCAGAGCTCCAGCTCAGCGGGCTCTGGGACACAGCCCCATGGGCTGGGCAGCCATGGAGGCCCGGGCTGGCCCACGGCCCTGCCTGTGCCCCTGCCCCTGGCCGGCACCCAAAAAAAGCTCCTGGGCCTCTGTGGATGATAAGATTTATTTAATATTCCTATGCTAGGAATATAGGAAGGGCTTGCGGAGAAGAGGCGTCTTCCCCACAGGCTCAGGTGGCCCCAACAGACAGAGCTGCCTGCATCAGCTCTCCACACAGCTACCGCAGCACAGGCACACACAGCCCCACACAGAAGGCCGGGTACTCCATGCCCTGCAGAGCTGGTCTTGGAGCTGCTGGAACCTGGGGTAGGGAGCTCTCTGTACAGCTCCAACAAAGGAGATGATTTCAAGTGCCAGCTTGGAGACAGTGGGACTGCTGTCATCTGTCATGGCCTGAAGGGCTGGAACAGAGACAAGGTCAGAGCCCGGATCGGTGGGGACCCGAGGAGTCCCTCCTGTCAGGGCCATCCCACCCAGCTCTTGCTGTTGCCAGGAGGGAGCGAGGCCCAATGGGATCAGCTGGAAGGTGCTGGCCCCCAATACCCCCCGTGCCCCCGAAATCTCTCTCTGCTCTGACCACGCTGCCCCTCGTCCGGGCAGGGAGCAGAGCCCTGTGCAGCCAGGGCAGGATTGCAGCTCCCTGCCCAGGCTCTGTGCTCCCCTCACCAGCCCCAGTGCCCTCACTCACCATCGATGATGAGCTGCAGCTCTTGGTACTGTCCCCGCAGGTACCTGCCGGCGATCCCTGGCAACACAGACCCTGTCAGGGCCCCAGCGGCACAGCTCCCCCCCGGCGGCGCTGCCGGCCCGGCCACGCACCCTCCTGCCCTGGCAGAGCTGAGCCCGGGGCCTTCCCGCCTCGGGACTCCCCAGGGCTGGGCTGGCACAGGGCGGCAGCCACCAGGGCACTCGGGGCCCCCCAGCACATCCCTCGGGGCTGGGGCCGAGCTGCAGCGGGGCGGGGAGGGACCTTGTGGCTCACCCATGAACTTGACGGCCGCCTCTCGCAGGGGCTGCTGTGGGCTCCACAGGTACGGCAGGGCCTGGTGCACGTACTTGGCCACTCTGCTCCGGTCCTTTTTCAGCTGCAGAGAGTGGAAGGGTTGGCTGGGGCTCTGCCCCTTGGCCGGGCGCTGCCTGCGCCCAGCACTGGCCTCCCCTGCCCGCACAGCCCTGAGGCCCGGGCAGCAGCCGCTGGGGCCGGCTTTGGAGGGAGCAGAGGGCCGGCTGCTCCCCGGCAGCCGCGGGGCCGCCCTGCCCCACAGCCCAGCTGGGCCGGGGCTCCAGCGGCACCCTGGCTCGGGGGCAGAGCAGCCCGCAGAGGAGCCCGCACGCCCCAGGCAAGGCAGCAGCAGGTGGGGCGCAGGCTGCTGTCCCGCGGGCGGCTGCAGCAGTGGGCAGGGGCACAGTGCCGGCCCCGCACTCTGGGCACTGGGGACTGCGGCTTTGGGGTCGTCCTTACCAGGCACTCGCCGAAACTCCATGGCTCCTCTGTGTTGACCAGGCGCCCAAGATCCCTCCTCTTCAGGAACCTGGTCACAGCCAACAGTGCTTTCCGAGAGGCCTGCAGAGCAACAGAGACCAGGACATGGCATCGCAGCCCAGGGCACGGGACCTGTGTCCCTGGACCAAGGCCAGGAGGAGGCTGGAACCCAGAGCCCACGATGTGCCAGGACAGGAGGCAGCCCAGCCCCCTCCCATGGGACACCAGAGCCCACGAGTCCTCACCTTTTTCACGACCGGGTTCTCATCGTGCCGGTGGAAGTAGAGCGGGAGCAGGCTCAGGCACACGTGTGGCTTCAGGGGTCTCTCTCCCGCTCTCTCTATGAGTGTCATCACACGTGTGAAGATGACCATGGAGCCCTCCCGCACACTGCTGTCGTCCTGGTGGAAAGAAAAGAAAGAGGAAAAGACCTCAGCACCAGCTTGTCCAGGCCCCACCAGGCACAGACCTGAAAATCCACAGGGCACAAAGTTTCCCAGCAGCACCCAGAGCCCGTGGTGGGGGCACAGAGCCTTACGTGGTCAAAGAGTGGCCGGAGCGCCTCAGCCAACTGCAGGCCGGTGGGGGTGGGTATTAGAGGGTCTTTGCTGTGGACCCTCTTCTGCAGCTGTGTCCACACACGGCTCCAGAGCACATTGTCGAGCACAGAGAGGGTCATCCAAACCGTATCTCTGTCCTCATCCCCCAGGAGCTGCACCAGGCTGTCCGACAGGCTCCAGATGCTCTTGTCCTATGAGGAACACAAGGCTGTGCTGTGAAGCCATGAACGGCTGCAGCCCCAACCCCGCTCCAGCAGGACAGCCCCACGTGCTGCCGCAGGGCCCGGAGGTCAAAGGCCTGTGCCGACGGACTCTGGCAGCTGAACAGGGAGGCAGCAGAGCTGGGAGCAGCTGCCACAGCTCCTGAAGCCCAGCCAAGCCCAAGTGACTGCACTCCCCAGCCCCAGGATTCCAGCACAGCTTCAGCCAACTGCCCCTTCTCACCATCACGGGATCCTGGCTGAGCGCTATGAGGACTCTGAGCCCCAGCTGACGCCACTTTTTGTCCCTGCTCCCCAGGTTCCTTGAGAGGATCTCCAGGACTCTGTCACCGCATTCTCTGGTGTCCAGGCAGTCCAGGACCTGAAAGGCACAGAGCAGTGACGGGGTGCCCAGCCAGCAGGAGCCCAGACCCGCACAGGGCTGGGCCCTCCAAGAGGCCAGAGAGGTGGAGGCAGCTCGGTGAGGCAGCGCTCGCCATCAGGCTCACCTCCACAAGGAATGCCATAGCAGGGAGGTCCCAGCACAGCTCCTCCCTGCTCAGCAGCTCCAGCAGGTGGAGTGTGATGCGGGAACACAAGGGGCTGGAAACACGGCGCATCTCCCTGACAGGGGGAAAAAGGCACCACTGACCCCGAGCCCGGTGGGCAAACCTCTCCCAGGACAGACTCACAGGGCCCTGGTCTTTCCCCACCAACCCAGGAGGGATCAAGGGCCCTCTGGGAGGCAGAAAGGACAAGCAGAAAGGACAGGGACAGCGGGGACA
The DNA here is from genome assembly GCF_003945595.2 of Pipra filicauda. Lineage (NCBI taxonomy): Eukaryota > Metazoa > Chordata > Aves > Passeriformes > Pipridae > Pipra > Pipra filicauda. The sequence goes on from NW_024104401.1 coordinate 831,210, forward strand.
AGGGGGTCTCACCTGGCCAGCAGAGCCACTGCGTAGCGGCGGCTGCGAGCGTTGAGGAGCCTCGCCCAGCCACGATTGTGGTCCACTGAACGCACCACATCCTCACAGTGCAGGCAGCAGAGCAGGGCCTTCATGCTCAGCACTGCAAATCTGTGTGCAGAGCAAAGCCCAGGTCATGCTGGGAGCCCTGGGCCACCCCGAGGGCATGGGAGGGAGGGGAGGACTGGGATGGAGCACCTGTTGGGGTCAGTGGGAAGGTCGTGTTCCTCCCGGCATCCCCTCCAGAAGCTGTCGACCTCCTCGGATATCTGCTCTGTGGTGATGAAAACTTGGAAGAGCAGAGCCACGAGGAGATGGGGGGAATGCTCCATCAATGGCCCTGGGCACTGGGGCTCCTGGACAATCGTCCACAGTGCCAGAGTTGCCTGCAAAAGACAAACCACCCGGACACAGTGCTCAGTGCCCGGACTTCCATGTGGCAGGGCCCAAGCATGGCAGGGCTCCCCCTGCCAGGGGAGACTCGAGGGGAGCGCCCGGCCTGGTGCCCCTGAACCTGCTGCTAGCCCACATTTCCAGGTCAGTGCCTGCAGGGAGATGGGCAGGGAGATGCCGTGCTGGGGGAGGATGGAGAGCTGCCAGAGAGGCAACCTGGGGGAAAGCAAAGCTTCCAGAAACTCACAGCCAGGGCAAAGACAGCGGTGGTGTCCCCATCGGAGGTGCAGGTGCTGTGCCATGGCCAGTCCTCCATCACAGAGAGCAGCGTTGGCAGCACCTTCTCCAGGGTCGTTCCCGACGAGGCGATGGTCCTCCACATGACTGCAGCAGCTCTGTGGAGTCAGAGCTCTGGGTCAGGGGGCTCTCGAGCACAGCGCCCTGACCTGGGCAGCTGCAGGGGCCGGGTGACAGAGCCACAGTGCTTTCAGGGGCAGGGGATGATGGGCTCTAAAGGCTGGTGAGCCCTCAAGGCAGGTGGGGGCCGTACCTGTCACATGAGGGGGCACAGCGCAGGAGGCTGATGGCGACATCCGCGGGGTGTGCCTGGGTCAGTGCTAGAAGGGTGTTATCCAGCACGTGCCCAGCAGACACATTGGCAGTCAGCCACCAGTGGATGGACCTCACCACAGCTGGCACCTGGAGGGGACGCAGGAGAGAGTTGGCAAGCTGCCAGAGGGAGCAATTCCCCACCTTCCCGCAAAAAGTGCTTCCCTTCCCGCCACACTGTGCCGGCCTCAAAGGCTGAGGGGCCCAGCAGACCCAGCTTGAGGGGCCACACAGTCCCTGCCCACAGGCTGCTTACTTGAGCAGAGACAACTCCCTCATCAAGAAAGGCCAAACTGGGAGCATCGGGCAGGTTCTGAATGGGTGTCCTGTCAGTGTCTGCGATGCCCTCAGTTGTTGGACTGCCAGCCTTGGCCTTGAGCTCGGTTGGGATGGGCTCAGGCTGTGCCATGGCCTTGGATGGTGAGGTCCTGGCCTTTCTACGCCGAACGGGCTTGGCTTTCCGCACCCTCTGCAGGAGAACGAAGGGCAGGGAAGAGAGGGATGTGCCATGGAGAGCTCTGACAGCGGTGCCACAGGCTGAGTAGGGACAGTAGACCCAGCCCAGGAGGCCGTGGCTGCAGGTACCTGATCAGTTCTGCAGGAAGCGGCCACGGGCACGGTCCTGTTCTGGGTTCTGGTCCCGTCCTGGATGTGGCAAAGAGCGAGCGCGGTCAGAGCTGAGGGGCTGCGGGACAGGCCGGAGAACACGGCCCAGCCCTGCATCCACAGGCAGGGCCGGCCCCAGCATGCCCAGTGCATGGATCAGCCCTGGGCCTTCTTCCCCCCTCCCTTTCCCAGGACATGTCCACAGGACATGGGATGGGAGGAGACCCAGTCAGGTGCAGCCACCAGCCCTGGGGCCCAGCTCTGCCACTCACCCTCCTGCAGGGGCTGGAACTGCTCCACCTCCTCAGGGTGCTCTGCTGGGGTAGCCACAGGGCTTTCCTCCTCCTCCTTTTCCACCCATGCCAGCTTGGGCACCCTGGGGGGTCTCCGCTCCATGTCGCTGCTGGGCTTCAAGGCTACCTGCAGGAGAGATGGCACGGAAAAGCTCTGGGTCACCATGTCCTGCAGAAGTGCCTTGAAGGCTCTTGCAGCAGAGGAGCCTTGGGAATGCTCTGGGTCATCAAGTCCCACAGTCTGGCCTGGAGGGAATACGGGGCAGTTGGAGAGTTGCAGAAGGAGCAACCTGCCCACTTTCCCCAGGAAGTGCTTCCCTTCCCACCACACTGTGCCGGCCTCAAAGGCTGAGGGGCCCAGCAGACAGAGCTTGAGGGGCCACACAGTCCCTGCCCACAGGCTGCTTACTTGAGCAGAGACAGCTCCCTCCTCAAGAAAGGCCGGACTGGGAGCATTGGGCAGGCACTGAACGGGTGTCCTGTCAGTGTCTGCGATGCCCTCAGACGTTGCACCATCAGCCTTGGCCTTCAGCTCATTTGGGCTGGGCTCAGGCTGTGTGATGACCTTGGTTGGTGCGGTCCTGGCCTTTCTTCGTTGAACTGGAATGGATTTCTGCTCTCTCTGCAAGAGAACGAAGGGCAGGGAAGAGAGGGATGTGCCATAGAGAGCACTGACAGAGGTTCCAGGTTGAGCAGGGACAGCAGGCCCAGCCCAGGAGGCCGTGGCTGCAGGTACCTGATCAGCTCTGCGGAAGCGGCCACGGGCACGGTCCTGCTCCTGTGTCCGGTCCCATCCTGGATCTGGCAAAGAGCGAGCGCGGTCAGAGCTGAGGGGCTGCGGGACAGGCCGGAGAACACGGCCCAGCCCTGCATCCACAGGCAGGGCCAGCCCCGGCATGCCCAGTGCATGGAGCTGCCGGGGGAACAGTACCGGGCCCTCTTCCCCCTCTCCTGTTCCCTGGCCATGTACACAGGAAATGGGATGGGAAGAGGCCCATCTGGCTGCAGCCACCAGCCCTGGGGCCCAGCTCTGCCACTCACCCTCCTGCAGGGGCTGGAACTGCTCCACCTCCTCAGGGTGCTGTGCCGGGGGTACTCCAGAGCTTTCCTCCTCCTTCTTCACCCACGCCAGCTTGGGCACCCTGGGGGGTCTCCGCTCCATGCCTCTCTCTGGCTTTATGGCGACCTGCAGGAGAGGTGGCACAGAAAAGCTTTGGGTCACCTAAGAAATACCTTGAAGGCAGGTGCAACAAAGGAGTCATGGGAATGCTCTGGGTCATCAAATCCCACAGTCTGGCCTGGAGGGGACTATGGGGCAGTTGGAGAGTTGCCAGAGGGAGCAACTTGCCCACTTTCCCCCCGAGAAGTGTTTCCCTTCCCACCACACTGTGCTGCCCTCAAGGATGGAGGATGAAGGGGCCCATCAGACCCAGTTTGAGGGCCCACACAATCCCTGCCCACAGGTTGCTTACTTGAGCAGAGATGAGTCCCTCAGCAAGAAATTCCACACTGGGATCATCGGACAGGCACTGAGCGGATTGCCCACTTTCCCCCCGAGAAGTGTTTCACCACACTGTGCTGCCCTCAAGGATGGAGGATGAAGGGGCCCATCAGACCCAGTTTGAGGGCCCACACAATCCCTGCCCACAGGTTGCTTACTTGAGCAGAGATGAGTCCCTCAGCAAGAAATTCCACACTGGGATCATCGGACAGGCACTGAGCGGATGTTGTGTCAGTGTCTGCGACGCCCTCAGTCCCTCGGGGGTCAGCCTTGGCCTTGAGCACAGTTGGGTCAGGGTCAGGCTGTGCCATCACCTTCGTTGGTGAGGCACTGGCCTTTCTACACCCAACAGGCTTGGATTTCCGCACCCTCTGCAGGAGAATGAAGGGCAGGGAAGAGAGGGATGTGCCATGGTGAGCTCTGACAGCGGTGCCAGGCTGAGCAGGGACAGCAGGCCCAGCCCAGGAGGCCGTGGCTGCAGGTACCTGATCAGCTCTGTGGAAGCGGCCACGGGCGAGGTCCTGCTCCTGTGTCCGGTCCCGGCCTGGATGTGGCAAAGAGCGAGCGCGGTCAGAGCTGAGGGGCTGCGGGACAGGTTGGAGAACACGGCCCAGCCCTGCATCCACAGGCAGGGCCGGCCCCGGCATGCCCAGTGCATGGAGCTGCCGGAGGATCAGCCCTGGCCCATCTTACCTCCTCCTATTCCCTGGCCATGTCCACAGGAGATGGGATGGGATGGGATGGGATATGACGGGATGGGATGGGAAGAGGCCCATCTGGCTGCAGCCTCCAGCCCTGGGGCCCAGCTCTGCCACTCACCCTCCTGCAGGGGCTGGAACTGCTCCACCTCCTCAGGGTGCTGTGCCGGGGGTACTCCAGGGCTTTCCTCCTCCTTCACCCACGTCTGCTTGGGCACCCTGCGGGGTCTCTGCTCCATGCCTCTCTCTTGCTCCACGGCTACCTGCAGGAGAGGTGGCACAGAAGAGCTCTGGGTCACCTAAGAAATACCTTGAAGGCACCTGCAACAAAGGAGCCTTGGGAATGCTCTGGATCATCAAGTCCCACGGTCTGGCCTGGAGGGGACATGGGGCAGTTCAAGAGCTGTCAGAGGGAGCAATTGCTCACTTTCCCCAGAGAAGTGTTTCCCTTCCCACCACACTGTGCTGGCCTCAAAGGCTGAAGGCCCACACAATCCCTGCCCACAGGCTGCTTACTTCCACAGAGATAACTCCTTCATCAAGGACCTCCAGACTGAGAGCATCGGGCAGGCACTGAACGGGTGTGCTCTCAGTGTCTGCGATGCCCTCAGTCATTGCACCGTCAGCCTCGGTGGTGAGCTCAGGCAGCGCCGTGTTGGATTTTGTCCCGTCATCGGTCACCGCGCTGTCACAGTTTGCTGGGCCGTCAGTCAACGCGGTGCCGACTTCAGGGTGCGCCTTGAGCTCACTCGGCGTGGGGTCAGGCTGTGCCATGACCTCGGCTGGTGTGATCCTGTACAGTCCACGCCGAACACCCACGAATTTCAGAAAGGCCTGCAGAAGAACGGAGAGCAGGGAAGAGAGGGATGTGCCATAGAGAGCTCTGACAGCAGTGCCAGGCTGAGCAGGGACAGCAGGCCCAGCCCAGGAGGCCGTGGCTGCAGGTACCTGTGCCGCCCTGTGGAAGCAGCCACGGGTACGGTCCTGCTCCTGTGTCCGGTCCCGTCCTGGATCTGGCAAAGAGTGAGCGCGGTCAGAGCTGAGGGGCTGCGGGACAGGCCGGAGAACACGGCCCAGCCCTGCGCTCCACAGGCAGGGCCGGGCCCAGCATGCCCAGTGCATGGAACTGCCGGGGGATCAGCCCCAGGAACTCCTCCCCCCTCCCTTTCCCTGGCCATGTCCACAGGAGATGGGATGGGATGAGGTCCATCTGGCTGCAGCCACCAGCCCTGTGGCCCAGCTCTGCCACTCACCCTCCTGCAGGGGCTGGAACTGCTCCACCTCCTCAGGCTGCTGTGCTGGGGCAGGCCCAGGGTCTTCCTTCTTTTTCTTCCTCCTCAGCAGCCTGGTCACACTGAAGCGTCTCTCCGCCATCCTACAGTCGGGCCTCGAGGGCACCTGCTGCAGGGATCGGAGATGCCAGGGAAAAGCTCTGGGGCACGAAGCCCCAGAGAATGGCCTCGAGGGCACCTGCCGCAGGGCCTGGAGACTCCTCGCCGAAGCTCCGGGTCACCAAGTCCTGCGGTCTGGCCTCGAGGGCACCTGCAAGGCAGAAAAGCCTACGAAACACAAGTCCTGCAGCGCGGCCTCAAGGGCAGCTGCCACAGGGATTGGGGACACCTCGCAAAAGCTCCGTGTCACCAAGTCCCGTGGTCTGGCCTCGAGGACACTCGCAGCACAGAAACGCCACCAAAACGCTCCGGGTTAGCAAGGAAGGAGTTGGCTGCACGGGGGCTCCGCACAGCACCGCTCTGTCCCGTCCGTCCCGTCGCACGCTCCGAGGAGCACTGAGGCGTGGCCACCTCACCACCACTACTATGTCCTCACATGTCACAAAGGGCCCTGTGACACCCTGCCCCGTGCCATCCCACCGTGTCACAAAGGGCCCTGTGACACCCTGCCCCGTGCCCTGGGGACTCCCCCAGCCCGGCCAACCTGCCCCAGGTCGGAAGGAGTCCCTTCTCCAAAGCATCCAAGACAGCTGGACACGAACTTTAGGCACAGCTGAAAAACTAAGCAAACCCTCCCCTGCTGTGCCTGCCCACGGCAGCAGAAGGAGCCCCCTCGGCTGCCGACGCAGCCGCAGCGGGAAGGCCACGGGGCCTCCACACGAGCTGGCACGGGCTCCTTGGGAGAAGTGCCGGCTGGTGGCCCTCCCGAACACGGGGCTGTGACACACAGAAGGAACGTGGGGGCGAGGGCACCAATGCTGCTACCACCCCATTGCCCGGGGCTGCACCAAAATCAGCAGCTCTGGCAAGTCCTCGCCCAAGGAGACCTGCCACCGCCCCCAGTCCTGGTAGGGCTGGTGCCCGTCTCCTGCCCCACAGAACTGTGCCCCTGGGGCACTTCTCTGCCCCAGGGCAGCCAAAGCCAACGGGCACTGATGTCTGTGCTCTTGCAGGGGGCTGTTGGGAGCAGCAGCTGGAGCAATTGGTAGCCCTGCTCAGCAGCTGTCAGAAGGCAGAAGTTGTTGCTCCTTCCAGGAATGATTTTTCCATGGAAGTGATGACCTGCAGCACAATAACATCTTTGCTGAGAAAGCACAGAAGAATCTGGCATTTAATAATCCTAAATTCAAGAAATCAGGAATGCACGTTACTTTTCATTGCTCTACACAAGTAGTTTAAAGCAAGTTACAAACTTCCCAGGTTAATTGGCATGACCTGAGAACGTAACATATTTGGAAGTTTGCTTCCCATTCCAAATCAGCAACTCTTTTGTCTTAACAGGGTCCACTGAGAGTGAATTGCAAAAAATAAACACTAAACAAAGAGAAAAAAAATAAGAATTGGGCATTGTTTGGTTTTCAAACACTTTTCTGCTAAGGGCTAATGATATAATAATTCTTTTAAGGTATAAAAGATCTCAAGGAATGGAAGTTCACACAGTGTTGCGAAAGCAACCCAAGCAAATAAGGATATTTCAAAAAGCACCTATCTGTACCAGAGAGAGGATTAGTAAATGGTCAGTAAAGTACAGCTCTCCCCTCTTCTGCCCTGCATGACAGCCAGCACCAGTAATAAAAATAGAAAAGTCATAGATATTCTTTCTGCCCTCCAACTTGCCACCTTCCCCTCTTCACGGCCTCAGCTGCAGCCTTCTGGCAAGTCAAGCAAACAGTTCTCTCTTACACATCTTAAAAACGAACATTCCACTCTAGCCAAAAATTTGGAAGTGATACCTCCAACCCCTGTCCACATTCCCCCCTGAAAGCCCCTCCTCTCTCTCCTTCTCAGCCCCTGTTCTTCACCTCTGCCTGCACCGCTCTTTGCACCTGCTCCTGCAGCAACGTCCCCGGAGCCAGTCTCTCCTCCTTTTCTAATACCATCACAAAAGGGTCATCCTCTTTTCTTTCTCTCTGCAAAAACAAGAATAGTCTGAACAGGATCCTGGCCTGTAGAAAGCAGAAGAAACTTGTCTCTGCAATAATAACTCAAAACCCAACAGGCACTTGCAGAAGATGCACGACTACACAGCCTGACCAGTGAAAAGCAAAACTTGTATTAACGCAAAGCTGTTCTCGAACTAAGCATTTTCCCTCTCCAAAAGCTACCTTCTTATAAATGCTAATATAATACACAAAATACAAGCAAAGCACACCTACCCTGCACAAAAGTTACTATTTGTCTAAACAGTCTGACATACTTGGGGCCTTTTAAAGTTAGCAGCAGAGAGACATGGTTAATTTGCACTGTCCAAATTGTACTTCGCCTTCAAAAAGACAGTGATTATAGTTGCATTAAGACCTCCTATCTGCTTAAACAGTCAATAATTTCAGACTTTTCCAGGGGACAGTTGGAAAGAACTAGGTGAAACTTTACAATGCAGAGTTTAATGAGATGTTTAATGTACTTTATATACACTTTCAGTAAGAAGATTGAACTTAACTTCATTTTCCTTCAAACAGACAACTCTGGTGCTTCCTCTGGGGCGAAAACCCATGGGCCCTACTGCTTAATCCCTTCATGGACACAGTACTGAGGGTGGCTGCAATGCACAAACATTTAATACACATCGAACAGTCTGAATTCGCAACAAACACACAACTGACCACGGGCAGCCCTGTATATGCACACTCTTATTAACACACACTCACTAATTCCAGGGCCAAGAGGATTTAGAGAAGCTCACTCGACACACAAGTTGATCAGTGTTTAGCAGCTTTTCTTTTTATTGACAGCACTGGAGAAGTATTGGGGAGAATCCTCCATCAATGCTTCCCATGGAATTACAAAAGCAAAATTATATGTTATATTTTCAAAGGTCATTGCACATTCATGTAAAATCCCACCTTTCTATGCCCCCTTGCTATGTAAGTCCTTTGTTTCTGGTCCATAAAAATCCTTTGTATGATGTATCCTTGTCATCTTCAATGAATTATTTCCCAACCTTGAATGTCCAATGCTGATTGCGTACTTGTCAGTTGAAGAGATGTATCCTATCTACTTGCAGAAGTTCTTTTCCCAGTCTGTCTTTACTTGCATATCTCTTATGGAAAAGTTAAAAAATGCTCAGCAAGTTAAGCAAAAATGCAAGGTTCTTACTACATTAGAAGTGTACATGGCTTTGGCCTAAAATAACTCTACATTAACTATTTTCTATTGAAGTGTTACTGTATTAAAATCTTAAAAATTAGAACTTCAAAGGAAAAACTTGTCCATACTAAGAAATCCAGGCTTAGCTGGGAGCATACACGATTTAGCAGCTTTTTCAATGTACAGTATTTAAGGACTGCCCACAGTCTGTCCTGGAGGGGCAGTGGAGAGCTGGAGAGAGAGCAACCTGCCCAGTTTCCCCCGAGAAGTGCTTCCCTTCCCACCACACTGGGCCAGCCTGGTCACACTCCATCCTGCCCAGGGATGCCCCAGGGCTGAGCTGGGCAAATACACAGCAGGTTTTATATAAGAAAGGAAGGAACTAAAAGCACAATCTTCACATCCAAGGTATACGACTGATGCGGGAAAAATAATTTCTAGAACGGAAACTTATCTCAAGAATTTATGATGGGCGCTAACTGCCATGGGAGACAATGAAAGCCTGGCCCTTTGGAAACTTTTTAGCAGGGAAACACCAATATGATCACATGGAAACAAGTACCACTGCTATTGGTAGTGCTGCCTGCCTCAGGATCGTGTAATGCACGGCACAGTACAGTTAGGTCATGAGATGCAGGAAGGAAAGAGCAGTAACCTTTCTGATAATACAACGAGGATATAAATATCCTAAGGATATAAAGCTATTAGAGAGCATCCAAAGAAGGGCCCCGAAGATGAGGAAAGGACAAGAGGGGAAGCAGTATGAGGAACAGTTGAGGCCAACTGGCTTGTTCAGCCTGGGGAAGAGGAGACCGAGGTCAGACCTCACCAGGGTCTGCAGCTTCCTCGCTGGGAAGCGGAGGGACAGCTGATCTCTGCTCTCTGTGAGCAGGGACAGGACCCGAGGGAACGGCTGGAGCTGTGTCAGGGCAGGGTTACGATGGATCTCAGGAAAAGGTTCTTCCCCCAGAGCGTGCTGGGGCACTGAACAGTCTCCCCAGGGCAGTGGGCACGACCCCAAAGCTACCAGAGCTCAAGGAATGTTTGGACAACACTCCCAGGGATGGGATGAGATTGTTGGGGTGTCCTGGGCAGGGCCAGGAGTTGGACTGGATGGTCCTTGTGGATAGCCTCCAATTCTGGGCATTCTGTAATTCTATGATTCCTAGACACTGGGAATGAAGATGGATACAATGCTCTGCCAGGAAAATAAATGCCATTTGAAGTGCCTTGAGTCGGTTGTGCACCCAGCTATACTGCACAAAATGAGACAAAATTCAGCTGCTCCTTTAGGCAGAAAGCACAAAGAGCCATCTCCCCACATGAAGCAGCACAATATCAAAAGCTGGCCCCCAAGCTCTTCTCCATCTCCAAATGCAAACATCAGCAAACAGATGCTTGCTAAAGTCAAATGAATTGCAAGGCTCCCAGGATACAAATTCCCAAACAAGCCAGGCCTTTGGAAACACTTCCTAGATGAATAAAAGTCTCTGCCGTAGAGGGTTGTAATAGCTGAGCTTCTACACTGCTGCACAGTCCAGGGAGAGCAGGGAGAACTCCACTCCACAGTGTTCTTGTACAGCCCAAAAGGTGGATACAGGGTTGGACCAAAGGCTTTCCACAGGGGGATGATGCTAAAATGCACTGTATTCTGGCACGTCAGTATTGCAGACCTCAGCAGGTCTGACAGACAGAGCATGCAAAGAACAACCTCCATCTGGCTATGACACAGAGGAATGGGAAGGGACATTGATTCCTTATGACAAGCAATTAGTGGCTAAAGGAAACCCAAGAACAGGCCCCTTTGAGTGAAATGGAAAAGCAAAGTGATTTTGGCAACAGCAGTCTTTTTCCACTCAAGAACATGTTTTCATTTCTCATTCAAGTCAAGATCTCCCTCTTCTTCCCCAAGCTGGGCATTGTTTTCTTTTAAATCAGCATCTCTTCTCGCTGTGTGAATGCCCAGGCTGAAGGACAGATGAGGACTCAGAAAGATCTGGCTGCCTGTAAAATTTTTCAGAGGAAAGACTAAGTCAGGTGCTTGTGGTAAACTCACCATCTCCAGACAAAATATTTGAGGACCTGTGTAACAGTTTGTTAGGATACATCCCCGGAATAAAGACAAGTGCAACAAACATTCTAACACACAAAGTATCTTTTCATTGCAGTGAGAATAATAATAATAATAAACTTAGCAAAGAGAATCAAAAAACAAAAAAGAATACAAAATAACTGCCTTATCGGGTGGCATTAAAACAAACACTACTAACAGCATTTAATACAGTATAATATTAACTAGTAAAAAGGGAATTAAAGGGATACCAAAAAAGGATCTTAACACAATATTATGGATAACTATTAACATGATATCGGTTAGTAAAAAGGGAAATTAAAGGGAAATACTATGGACAACTAATTTATGTAACAATATTCAATAATAAAAGGGGAATTAAAGGGACACTAAAAGGGATATTAAAAAATTTGCTTTCTCAGTTGCTTCCTGTCAATAAACTGTGCTTACCCACACAGACAGGCCAGGGCTACCAGGACCTGCAGCAGCTGGTGATGCCTGAGGGGCAGCCAAACCCCGCCTGTTCATCACCTGAGAGCAACAGTCTGTGCATGCCCTGCTGGAGGGCAAGGGGTGAGTGACCCCTGCCCACATCATCTTCCTCTCACCAGCATCTTCCTCACCCCTATGTATGCCCTCTACCACTGTGTTTCAAGGGTAGATGTATTAACTTGCAGTATGTAGCAAAACCAAGGAAGAACTCACCTCTGATAATGGGGGATATCAGGCTGACTTGCTAAAAAGCACAATGGACCTTACAGTTAACTTGTGCCATGAAGTTGCATTGTACCATACTCTAGCTGGTTTCACATCCTAATATGATTTCTTTCTCATGCCTCTACGCTCCATTGATCATCTAATTCAAAAGTCCCCCCCTTACACCCTGTTCTCCACGGAGCTAAACATAAGTATTCTGAAAAAGGGCTGCTTGAGGGAACAGGTGGAATTTTGAACAAAACAAACAATCCTGACCATGAGGATACAGACTCCCCTATGTCTTCCCTCTTCAGGTTCACAAACTGCACCATGACTTTTCTCTTTTAGCAGCATGTGTGGGAAATAGGGCCTAGAAAAAACCCGTACCTTTGCAGAGAACGGAGCGGCTCGTTACAGGGGTGAGCTGCAACTCCTAAAACTGCCATTTCAACTGCTGTTCCAACTGCCATGACATCTACCAGCCAATCAGATGCTGTGGCCACAGCTTTTACCTTACCAGGTATGATTGTCTGTTGGTGTTGGGTTATAAAAGCAGGGCTGAGACTCCAATAAACTTGTCTCAGCTTCACCCCCCTGAGTCTGTGCCTCAATGCGCCACAGCACGAAGGTGAAACAGTGAACCCTCTACCACCACTAAATATCTTCTTGCTCCCTTGGCTCTTTTACATTGCAGCTGCTCAGAAAGTCTTCTCAGCTTGCAAATCCCACCCATGCCTTCCTGCAAATCCTTTCCATCCATGTCTTCACATCCAAGAAATAAAAAGATTAGAAAAGGGTCTGCTGTTGTGCTCATACTGATCATTGTCATCACACAGCTTGTTCACAGGAAAGGAGGAGTCCAAAAAGGGAGAGCAATAATCCATAACAGTTTGTCTGCACAAATAACTTTGCAAGAGAGATTTTGCCTGCTGATAGCAGTCCTTCAGTCCACACACAAATAATCACTGCTCATGGGACAAAGAGCCACCACAGAACCTTCTTCTGTTCCTATATCAAATAAACAAAAATGGGACTGGCCGGTCATCTGTGGTCTCTTATTAGGAGAGCACCTACACTCACTCAGATCCCAAAGGGAAGAAAAGAGTTGTGTTGTATCCCGAGGAGGAATAAACTGCTTGGGATCAAAAAAACCATAAAATCACACAACCAGTGGCTTACCTCTTCTTCTGGCATGCACCATTTTCCACACCAATTTCAGCGGCACTGATTGTGTCACTGCACATCTACAGAACACACACTTACAGCTCTACCCTTAAAATAAGTTCTCAGTAGATTTCACTGCTGAGGGAGAAAAGCCCCATTAATCACATTACATCTCAAGCCTGCTTCCACTGACTAGGTTTGGTTGTTGCTGGTTCTGCCTTCTTTCTCCTCTTTGCTCATAAACTGGGCCGTCTTTGCAGCAGACACCAAAGGACTTCCCTCCATCCCTGAACATCACCCTAGGAGGCCCTGTTTCAGCTTCTTCTGCTTCTTCCTTCCACTCCAGAAAGGCCTGCGTTTCGAGTTCAGAAGCCCATGCCTCCTGTGTTTTTAAGGTGCCTGCCTGGAGGAGAGGTTGAGCAGCTGCACCCCAAGGCTCCTGTGCCATGGCAGTCTCTAAGGATGGCCCCAGGGCCACTGCCTTGGGATGCCTGAGTGTGGAAGGGGAGTCTGCCGTCAGGCACGGCCACGGAAGTCAGTCAGGACGACAGGCTGCCCCTGAAGCTGCCAAGTGTTGCTGTGAGGCTGGGCAGTCAATAGAAAGGCCTCGTGGCCCCTTTTCCTGAAGCCTTTGGCCAAAGCCGGTGCAGTTGTGCCCACAGCATGCCCGCTTTTGGCATGCTGGCCCGTGTGGGTGCCGCAGTCGATTGTGGAAAGAACGACGTGACAAACTCAGAAGGTTCCAGCAGAGTGGTGATTAGCTCAGAGCCATCACAATTTATTGGGGGGGTAGCTCTATTTATAGGGTAGGTAAGGAAGGTTCTGGAAAACAGGGAGGAGCATGGGACTGACAGGGGTGATAACCAACTGGGGAAGGAAGGAGAGAGCATGGGATGAGCAAGGCCCAATGAGGGAAACAGCTGCAATGCAGCAAACTTGGACCAATAGGAAAATGGGGATTAAACATGAGGGGAAAAATACAATAAAACTTGAAAAAAACAGGGTACAACCATTTTAACACAGGCACTAACAATATTAAAACTGCCTTCCTGGTCTAACTGTCTTTCAGCATCACAATGTTTCAGTTCCTGGCAGGTGTTCGGCCGTCACTGTCTCTCTGAGGTTTCTTTCAACTGCTCTGGTCATCTTTGAAACTGTTTTTCTTCCTTCCATGTGCCTGCCACCTGTGGGTGCCTGGCTGAGGAGGCCCAGGCGTTGTGGCTGCTGCTGCTCCTGTGCACAGCCTGCTGCTCTTGTCTGTGGCTTGGGTGGCAGTGACTGCCCGAGGTGCCCAAGGTGCCCCCCCAGGCCCTCCCCGTGCTGGTAGCACCTCTGCAGGCCCAGAGCTCCAGCTCAGCGGGCTCTGGGACACAGCCCCATGGGCTGGGCAGCCATGGAGGCCCGGGCTGGCCCACGGCCCTGCCCCTGCCCCTGCCCCTGGCCGGCACCCAAAAAAAGCTCCTGGGCCTCTGTGGATGATAAGATTTATTTAATATTCCTATGCTAGGAATATAGGAAGGGCTTGCGGAGAAGAGGCGTCTTCCCCACAGGCTCAGGTGGCCCCAACAGACAGAGCTGCCTGCATCAGCTCTCCACACAGCTACCGCAGCACAGGCACACACAGCCCCACACAGAAGGCCGGGTACTCCATGCCCTGCAGAGCTGGTCTTGGAGCTGCTGGAACCTGGGGTAGGGAGCTCTCTGTACAGCTCCAACAAAGGAGATGATTTCAAGCGCCAGCTTGGAGACAGTGGGACTGCTGTCATCTGTCATGGCCTGAAGGGCTGGAACAGAGAGGAACAGAGACAAGGTCAGAGCCCGGATCGGTGGGGACCCGAGGAGTCCCTCCTGCCAGGGCCATCCCACCCAGCTCTTGCTGTTGCCAGGAGGGAGCAGGGCCCAATGGGATCAGCTGGAAGGTGCTGGCCCCCAACACCCCCCGTGCCCCCGAAATCTCTCTCTGCTCTGACCACGCTGCCCCTCGTCCGGGCAGGGAGCAGAGCCCTGTGCAGCCAGGGCAGGATTGCAGCTCCCTGCCCAGGCTCTGTGCTCCCCTCACCAGCCCCAGTGCCCTCACTCACCATCGATGATGAGCTGCAGCTCTTGGTACTGTCCCCGCAGGTACCTGCCGGCGATCCCTGGCAACACAGACCCTGTCAGGGCCCCAGCGGCACAGCTCCCCCCCGGCGGCGCTGCCGGCCCGGCCACGCACCCTCCTGCCCTGGCAGAGCTGAGCCCGGGGCCTTCCCGCCTCGGGACTCCCCAGGGCTGGGCTGGCACAGGGCGGCAGCCACCAGGGCACTCGGGGCCCCCCAGCACATCCCTCGGGGCTGGGGCCGAGCTGCAGCGGGGCGGGGAGGGACCTTGTGGCTCACCCATGAACTTGACGGCCGCCTCTCGCAGGGGCTGCTGTGGGCTCCACAGGTACGGCAGGGCCTGGTGCACGTACTTGGCCACTCTGCTCCGGTCCTTTTCCAGCTGCAGAGAGCGGCAGGGCGCAGAGGGAAGGGTTGGTTGGGGCTCTGCCCCTTGGCCGGGCGCTGCCTGCGCCCAGCACTGGCCTCCCCTGCCCGCACAGCCCTGAGGCCCGGGCAGCAGCCGCTGGGGCCGGCTTTGGAGGGAGCAGAGGGCCGGCTGCTCCCCGGCAGCCGCGGGGCCGCCCTGCCCCACAGCCCAGCTGGGCCGGGGCTCCAGCGGCACCCTGGCTCGGGGGCAGAGCAGCCCGCAGAGGAGCCCGCACGCCCCAGGCAAGGCAGCAGCAGGTGGGGCGCAGGCTGCTGTCCCGCGGGCGGCTGCAGCAGTGGGCAGGGGCACAGTGCCGGCCCCGCACTCTGGGCACTGGGGACTGCGGCTTTGGGGTCGTCCTTACCAAGCACTCGCCGAAACTCCATGGCTCCTCTGTGTTGACCAGGCGCCCAAGATCCCTCCTCTTCAGGAACCTGGTCACAGCCAACAGTGCTTTCCGAGAGGCCTGCAGAGCAACAGAGACCAGGACATGGCACTGCAGCCCAGGGCACGGGACCCGTGTCCCTGGACCAAGGCCAGGAGGAGGCTGGAACCCAGAGCCCACGATGTGCCAGGACAGGAGGCAGCCCAGCCCCCTCCCATGGGACACCAGAGCCCACGAGTCCTCACCTTTTTCACGACCGGGTTCTCATCGTGCCGGTGGAAGTAGAGCGGGAGCAGGCTCAGGCACACGTGTGGCTTCAGGGGTCTCTTTCCCGCTCTCTCTATGAGTGTCATCACACGTGTGAAGATGACCATGGAGCCCTCCCGCACACTGCTGTCGTCCTGGTGGAAAGAAAGAGGAAAAGACCTCAGCACCAGCTTGTCCAGGCCCCACCAGGCACAGACCTGAAAATCCACAGGGCACAAAGTTTCCCAGCAGCACCCAGAGCCCGTGGTGGGGGCACAGAGCCTTACGTGGTCAAAGAGTGGCCGGAGCGCCTCAGCCAACTGCAGGCCGGTGGGGGTGGGTATTAGAGGGTCTTTGCTGTGGACCCTCTTCTGCAGCTGTGTCCACACACGGCTCCAGAGCACATTGTCGAGCACAGAGAGGGTCATCCAAACCGTATCTCTGTCCTCATCCCCCAGGAGCTGCACCAGGCTGTCCGACAGGCTCCAGATGCTCTTGTCCTATGAGGAACACAAGGCTGTGCTGTGAAGCCATGAACGGCTGCAGCCCCAACCCCGCTCCAGCAGGACAGCCCCATGTGCTGCCGCAGGGCCCGGAGGTCAAAGGCCTGTGCCGACGGACTCTGGCAGCTGAACAGGGAGGCAGCAGAGCTGGGAGCAGCTGCCACAGCTCCTGAAGCCCAGCCAAGCCCAAGTGACTGCACTCCCCAGCCCCAGGATTCCAGCACAGCTTCAGCCAACTGCCCCTTCTCACCATCACGGGATCCTGGCTGAGCGCTATGAGGACTCTGAGCCCCAGCTGACGCC
This sequence comes from Pipra filicauda, assembly GCF_003945595.2. Taxonomy (NCBI): domain Eukaryota; kingdom Metazoa; phylum Chordata; class Aves; order Passeriformes; family Pipridae; genus Pipra; species Pipra filicauda. The sequence continues at coordinate 847,760 of NW_024104401.1, forward strand.
ACTTTTTGTCCCTGCTCCCCAGGTTCCTTGAGAGGATCTCCAGGACTCTGTCACCACATTCTCTGGTGTCCAGGCAGTCCAGGACCTGAAAGGCACAGAGCAGTGATGGGGTGCCCAGCCAGCAGGAGCCCAGACCCGCACAGGGCTGGGCTCTCCAAGAGGCCAGAGAGGTGGAGGCAGCTCGGTGAGGCAGCGCTCGCCATCAGGCTCACCTCCACAAGGAATGCCATAGCAGGGAGGTCCCAGCACAGCTCCTCCCTGCTCAGCAGCTCCAGCAGGTGGAGTGTGATGCGGGAACACAAGGGGCTGGAAACACGGCGCATCTCCCTGACAGGGGGAAAAAGGCACCACTGACCCCGAGCCCGGTGGGCAAACCTCTCCCAGGACAGACTCACAGGGCCCTGGTCTTTCCCCACCAACCCAGGAGGGATCGAGGGCACTCTGGGAGGCAGAAAGGACAGGCAGAAAGGACAGGGACAGCGGGGACAAGGGGGTCTCACCTGGCCAGCAGAGCCACTGCGTAGCGGCGGCTGCGAGCATTGAGGAGCCTCGCCCAGCCACGACTGTGGTCCACTGAACGCACCACATCCTCACAGTGCAGGCAGCAGAGCAGGGCCTTCATGCTCAGCACTGCAAATCTGTGTGCAGAGCAAAGCCCAGGTCATGCTGGGAGCCCTGGGCCACCCCGAGGGCATGGGAGGGAGGGGAGGACTGGGATGGAGCACCTGTTGGGGTCAGTGGGAAGGTCGTGTTCCTCCCGGCATCCCCTCCAGAAGCTGTCGACCTCCTCGGACATCTGCTCTGTGGTGATGAAAACTTGGAAGAGCAGAGCCACGAGGAGATGGGGGGAATGCTCCATCAATGGCCCTGGGCACTGGGGCTCCTGGACAATCGTCCACAGTGCCAGAGTTGCCTGCAAAAGACAAACCACCCGGACACAGCGCTCAGTGCCCGGACTTCCATGTGGCAGGGCCCAAGCATGGCAGGGCTCCCCCTGCCAGGGGAGACTCGAGGGGAGCGCCCGGCCTGGTGCCCCTGAACCTGCTGCTAGCCCACATTTCCAGGCCAGTGCCTGCAGGGAGATGGGCAGGGAGATGCCGTGCTGGGGGAGGATGGAGAGCTGCCAGAGAGGCAACCTGGGGGAAAGCAAAGCTTCCAGAAACTCACAGCCAGGGCAAAGACAGCGGTGGTGTCCCCATCGGAGGTGCAGGTGCTGTGCCATGGCCAGTCCTCCATCACAGAGAGCAGCGTTGGCAGCACCTTCTCCAGGGTCGTTCCCGACGAGGCGATGGTCCTCCACATGACTGCAGCAGCTCTGTGGAGTCAGAGCTCTGGGTCAGGGGGCTCTCGAGCACAGTGCCCTGACCTGGGCAGCTGCAGGGGCCGGGTGACAGAGTCACAGTGCTTTCAGGGGCAGGGGATGATGGGCTCTAAAGGCTGGTGAGCCCTCAAGGCAGGTGGGGGCCGTACCTGTCACATGAGGGGGCACAGCGCAGGAGGCTGATGGCGACATCCGCGGGGTGTGCCTGGGTCAGTGCTAGAAGGGTGTTATCCAGCACGTGCCCAGCAGACACATTGGCAGTCAGCCACCAGTGGATGGACCTCACCACAGCTGGCACCTGGAGGGGACACAGGAGAGAGTTGGCAAGCTGCCAGAGGGAGCAATTCCCCACCTTCCCCCAAAAAGTGCTTCCCTTCCCGCCACACTGTGCCGGCCTCAAAGGCTGAGGGGCCCAGCAGACCCAGCTTGAGGGGCCACACAGTCCCTGCCCACAGGCTGCTTACTTGAGCAGAGACAACTCCCTCATCAAGAAAGGCCAAACTGGGAGCATCGGGCAGGCTCTGAATGGGTGTCCTGTCAGTGTCTGCGATGCCCTCAGTTGTTGGACTGCCAGCCTTGGCCTTGAGCTCGGTTGGGATGGGCTCAGGCTGTGCCATGGCCTTGGATGGTGAGGTCCTGGCCTTTCTACGCCGAACGGGCTTGGCTTTCCGCACCCTCTGCAGGAGAACGAAGGGCAGGGAAGAGAGGGATGTGCCATGGAGAGCTCTGACAGCGGTGCCACAGGCTGAGTAGGGACAGTAGACCCAGCCCAGGAGGCCGTGGCTGCAGGTACCTGATCAGCTCTGCAGAAGCGGCCACGGGCGCGGTCCTGTTCTGGGTTCTGGTCCCGTCCTGGATGTGGCAAAGAGCGAGCGCGGTCAGAGCTGAGGGGCTGCGGGACAGGCCGGAGAACACGGCCCAGCCCTGCATCCACAGGCAGGGCCGGCCCCAGCATGCCCAGTGCATGGAGCTGCTGGGGCAACAGTACCGGGCCCTCTTCCCCCCTCTCCTGTTCCCAGGACATGTCCATAGGAAATGGGATGGGAAGAGGCCCATCTGGCTGCAGCCACCAGCCCTGGGGCCCAGCTCTGCCACTCACCCTCCTGCAGGGGCTGGAACTGCTCCACCTCCTCAGGGTGCTGTGCCGGGGGTACTCCAGGGCTTTCCTCCTTCTTCACCCATGCCAGTTTGGGCACCCTGGGGGGTCTCCGCTCCATGCCTCTCTCTGGCTTTATGGCGACCTGCAGGAGAGGTGGCACAGAAAAGCTTTGGGTCACCTAAAAAGTACCCTGAAGGTACCTGCAACAGAGGAACCTTGGGAATGCTCTGCGTCATCAAGTCCCACAGTGTGGCCTGGAGGGGACATAGGGCAGTTCAAGAACTGTCAGAGGGAACAACTCGCCCACTTTCCCCTGGGAAGTGCTTCCTTTCCCACCACAGTGTGCTGGCCTCAAAGGCTGAAGGGGACCAGCAAGTCCAGCTTGAGGGCCACAAAATCCCTTCTCGAAGGCTGCTTACTTGACTAAAGACAACTCCTTCGTCAAGAAAGGCCGGACTGGGAGCATTGGGCAGATGCTGAATGGGTGTGATGTCAGTATCTGCAATGCCCTCAGTCCCTGGGGCATCAGCCTTGGTCTTGAGCTCGGTTGGGATGGGCTCAGGCTGTGCCATGGCCTTGGCTGAGGATATCGGGGCCTTTCTACGCTGAATAGGCTTGGATTTCCGCACCCTCTGCAGGACAAAAAAGGGCAGGGAAGAGAGGGATGTGCCATGGTGAGCTCTGACAGCAGTGCCAGGCTGAGCAGGGACAGCAGGCCCAGCCCAGGAGACCGTGGCTGCAGGTACCTGATCAGCTCTGTGGAAGCGGCCACAGGCGCGGTCCTGTTCTGGGTTCTGGTCCCGTCCTGGATGTGGCAAAGAGCGAGCGCGGTCAGAGCTGAGGGGCTGCGGGACAGGCCGGAGAACACGGCCCAGCCCTGCATCCACAGGCAGGGCCGGCCCCAGCATGCCCAGTGCATGGATCAGCCCTGGGCCTTCTTCCCCCCTCCCTTTCCCAGGACATGTCCACAGGACATGGGATGGGAGGAGACCCAGTCAGGTGCAGCCACCAGCCCTGGGGCCCAGCTCTGCCACTCACCCTCCTGCAGGGGCTGGAACTGCTCCACCTCCTCAGGGTGCTGTACCGGGGTAGCCACAGGGCTTTCCTCCTCCTCCTTTTCCACCCATGCCAGCTTGGGCACCCTGGGGGGTCTCCGCTCCATGTCGCTGCTGGGCTTCAAGGCTACCTGCAGGAGAGATGGCACGGAAAAGCTCTGGGTCACCATGTCCTGCAGAAGTGCCTTGAAGGCTCTTGCAACAGAGGAGTCTTGGGAATGCTCTGGGTCATCAAGTCCCACAGTCTGGCCTGGAGGGGATACGGGGCAGTTGGAGAGTTGCAGAAGGAGCAACCTGCCCACTTTCCCCAGGAAGTGCTTCCCTTCCCACCACACTGTGCCGGCCTCAAAGGCTGAGGGGCCCAGCAGACAGAGCTTGAGGGGCCACACAGTCCCTGCCCACAGGCTGCTTACTTGAGCAGAGACAGCTCCCTCCTCAAGAAAGGCCGGACTGGGAGCATTGGGCAGGCACTGAACGGGTGTCCTGTCAGTGTCTGCGATGCCCTCAGACGTTGCACCATCAGCCTTGGCCTTCAGCTCATTTGGGCTGGGCTCAGGCTGTGTGATGACCTTGGTTGGTGCGGTCCTGGCCTTTCTTCGTTGAACTGGAATGGATTTCTGCTCTCTCTGCAAGAGAACGAAGGGCAGGGAAGAGAGGGATGTGCCATAGAGAGCACTGACAGAGGTTCCAGGTTGAGCAGGGACAGCAGGCCCAGCCCAGGAGGCCGTGGCTGCAGGTACCTGTGCTGCCCTGCGGAAGCAGCCACGGGCACGGTCCTGCTCCTGTGTCCGGTCCCGTCCTGGATCTGGCAAAGAGCGAGCGCGGTCAGAGCTGAGGGGCTGCGGGACAGGCCGGAGAACACGGCCCAGCCCTGCATCCACAGGCAGGGCCAGCCCCGGCATGCCCAGTGCATGGAGCTGCCGGGGAACAGTACCGGGCCCTCTTCCCCCTCTCCTGTTCCCTGGCCATGTACACAGGAAATGGGATGGGAAGAGGCCCATCTGGCTGCAGCCACCAGCCCTGGGGCCCAGCTCTGCCACTCACCCTCCTGCAGGGGCTGGAACTGCTCCACCTCCTCAGGGTGCTGTGCCGGGGGTACTCCAGAGCTTTCCTCCTCCTTCTTCACCCACGCCAGCTTGGGCACCCTGGGGGGTCTCCGCTCCATGCCTCTCTCTGGCTTTATGGCGACCTGCAGGAGAGGTGGCACAGAAAAGCTTTGGGTCACCTAAGAAGTACCTTGAAGGCAGGTGCAACAAAGGAGTCATGGGAATGCTCTGGGTCATCAAATCCCACAGTCTGGCCTGGAGGGGACATGGGGCAGTTGGAGAGTTGCCAGAGGGAGCAACTTGCCCACTTTCCCCCCGAGAAGTGTTTCCCTTTCCACCACACTGTGCTGCCCTCAAGGATGGAGGATGAAGGGGCCCATCAGACCCAGTTTGAGGGCCCACACAATCCCTGCCCACAGGTTGCTTACTTGAGCAGAGATGAGTCCCTCAGCAAGAAATTCCACACTGGGATCATCGGACAGGCACTGAGCGGATGTTGTGTCAGTGTCTGCGACGCCCTCAGTCCCTCGGGGGTCAGCCTTGGCCTTGAGCACAGTTGGGTCAGGGTCAGGCTGTGCCATGACCTTCGTTTGTGAGGCACTGGCCTTTCTACACCCAACAGGCTTGGATTTCCGCATCCTCTGCAGGAGAACGAAGGGCAGGGAAGAGAGGGATGTGCCATGGTGAGCTCTGACAGCGGTGCCAGGCTGAGCAGGGACAGCAGGCCCAGCCCAGGAGGCCATGGCTGCAGGTACCTGATCAGCTCTGTGGAAGTGGCCACGGGCACCGTCCTGTTCCTGTGTCCGGTCCCGGCATGGATCTGGCAAAGAGTGAGCGCGGTCAGAGCTGAGGGGCTGCGGGACAGGCCGGAGAACACGGCCCAGCCCTGCATCCACAGGCAGGGCCAGCCCTGGGATGCCCAGTGCATGGATCAGCCCTGGGCCTTCTTCCCCCTCCCCTTTCCTGGGCATGTCCATAGGAAATGGGATGGGATGAGGCCCATCTGGCTGCAGCCACCAGCCCTGGGGCCCTGCTCTGCCACTCACCCTCCTGCAGGGGCTGGAACTGCTGCACCACCTCAGGGTGCTCTGCTGGCATAGCCACAGGGCTTTCCTCCTTCTTCTTCACCAAGGTCACCTTGGGCATGCTGGGAGGTCTCTGCTCCATGCCTCTGTTGGGCTTCAAGGCTACCTGCAGGAGACATGGCATGGAAAACTCTGGGTCACGATGTCCTGCAGAAGTGCCTTGAAGGCTCTTGCAACAGAGGAGACTTGGGAATGCTCTGGGTCATCAAGTCCCACAGTCTGGTCTGGAGAGGACAGTTGGAGAGTTGCAGAAGGAGCAACCTGCCCACTTTCCCCAGGAAGTGCTTCCCTTCCCACCACACTGTGGTGGCCTCAAAGGCTGAGGGGAGAAGACAGAGCTTGAGGGGCCACACAATCCTGCCCATAGGCTGCTTACTTGAGTAGAGGCAACTCCCTCCTCGGGAACATCCACACTGGGAACATCAGGCAGGCACTGAAAGGGTGTTGTGTCAGTGTCTGTGATGCCCTCAGTCTCTGGGGTGTCAGCCTTGCCCTTGAGCTTGGTCAGGTTGGGGCCAGGCTGTGCGATGACCTTGGTTGGTGAGGTCCTGGCCTTTCTATGCCGAATAGGCTTGGATTTCCGCACCCTCTGCAGGAGAATGAAGGGCGGGGAAGAGAGGGATGTGCTCTGGTGAGTTCTGACAGCGGTGCCAGGCTGAGCAGTGACAGCAGGCCCAGCCCAGGAGGCCGTGGCTGCAGGTACCTGTGCTGCTCTGTGGAAGCGGCCACAGGCGCGGTCCTGCTCCTGTGTCCGGTCCCGGTCTGGATGTGGCAAAGAGCGAGCGCGGTCAGAGCTGAGGGGCTGCGGGACAGGCCGGAGAACACGGCCCAGCCCTGCATCCACAGGCAGGGCCGGCCCCGGCATGCCCAGTGCATGGAGCTGCCGGAGGATCAGCCCTGGCCCATCTTACCCCCTCCTATTCCCTGGCCATGTCCACAGGAGATGGGATGGGATGGGATGGGATATGACGGGATGGGATGGGATGAGGCCCATCTGGCTGCAGCCTCCAGCCCTGGGGCCCAGCCCTGCCACTCACCCTCCTGCAGGGGCTGGAACTGCTCCACCTCCTCAGGGTGCTGTGCCGGGGGTACTCCAGGGCTTTCCTCCTCCTTCACCCACGTCAGCTTGGGCACCCTGCGGGGTCTCTGCTCCATGCCTCTCTCTTGCTCCACGGCTACCTGCAGGAGAGGTGGCACAGAAGAGCTCTGGGTCACCTAAGAAATACCTTGAAGGCACCTGCAACAAAGGAGCCTTGGGAATGCTCTGGATCATCAAGTCCCATGGTCTGCCCTGGAGGGGACATGGGGCAGTTCAAGAGCTGTCAGAGGGAGCAATTGCTCACTTTCCCCAGAGAAGTGTTTCCCTTCCCACCACACTGTGCTGGCCTCAAAGGCTGAAGGCCCACACAATCCCTGCCCACAGGCTGCTTACTTCCACAGAGATAACTCCTTCATCAAGGACCTCCAGACTGAGAGCATCGGGCAGGCACTGAACGGGTGTGCTCTCAGTGTCTGCGATGCCCTCAGTCATTGCACCGTCAGCCTCGGTGGTGAGCTCAGGCAGCGCCGTGTTGGATTTTGTCCCGTCATCGGTCACCGCGCTGTCACAGTTTGCTGGGCCGTCAGTCAACGCGGTGCCGACTTCAGGGTGCGCCTTGAGCTCACTCGGCGTGGGGTCAGGCTGTGCCATGACCTCGGCTGGTGTGATCCTGTACAGTCCACGCCGAACACCCACGAATTTCAGAAAGGCCTGCAGAAGAACGGAGAGCAGGGAAGAGAGGGATGTGCCATGGTGAGCTCTGACAGCAGTGCCAGGCTGAGCAGGGACAGCAGGCCCAGCCCAGGAGGCCGTGGCTGCAGGTACCTGTGCCGCCCTGTGGAAGCAGCCACGGGCACGGTCCTGCTCCTGTGTCCGGTCCCGTCCTGGATCTGGCAAAGAGCGAGCGTGGTCAGAGCTGAGGGGCTGCGGGACAGGCCGGAGAACACGGCCCAGCCCTGCATCCACAGGCAGGGCCGGCCCCGGGACGCCCAGTGCATGGAGCTGCCAGGGATCAGCCCCAGGAACTCCTCCCCCCTCCCTTTCCCTGGCCATGTCCACAGGAGATGGGATGGGAAGAGGCCCATCTGGCTGCAGCCACCAGCCCTGTGGCCCAGCTCTGCCACTCACCCTCCTGCAGGGGCTGGAACTGCTCCACCTCCTCAGGCTGCTGTGCTGGGGCAGGCCCAGGGTCTTCCTTCTTTTTCTTCCTCCTCAGCAGCCTGGTCACACTGAAGCGTCTCTCCGCCATCCTACAGTCGGGCCTCGAGGGCACCTGCTGCAGGGATCGGAGATGCCAGGGAAAAGCTCTGGGGCACGAAGCCCCAGAGAATGGCCTCGAGGGCACCTGCCGCAGGGCCTGGAGACTCCTCGCCGAAGCTCCGGGTCACCAAGTCCTGCGGTCTGGCCTCGAGGGCACCTGAAAGGCAGAAAAGCCTACGAAACACAAGTCCTGCAGCGCGGCCTCAAGGGCAGCTGCCACAGGGATTGGGGACACCTCGCAAAAGCTCCGTGTCACCAAGTCCCGTGGTCTGGCCTCGAGGACACTCGCAGCACAGAAACGCCACCAAAACGCTCCGGGTTAGCAAGGAACGAGTTGGCTGCACGGGGGCTCCGCACAGCACCGCTCTGTCCCGTCCGTCCCGTCGCACGCTCCAAGGAGCACTGAGGCGTGGCCACCTCACCACCACTACTATGTCCTCACATGTCACAAAGGGCCCTGTGACACCCTGCCCCGTGCCATCCCACCGTGTCACAAAGGGCCCTGTGACACCCTGCCCCGTGCCCTGGGGACTCCCCCAGCCCGGCCAACCTGCCCCAGGTCGGAAGGAGTCCCTTCTCCAAAGCATCCAAGACAGCTGGACACGAACTTTAGGCACAGCTGAAAAACTAAGCAAACCCTCCCCTGCTGTGCCTGCCCACGGCAGCAGAAGGAGCCCCCTCGGCTGCCAACGCAGCCGCAGCGGGAAGGCCACGGGGCCTCCACACGAGCTGGCACGGGCTCCTTGGGAGAAGTGCCGGCTGGTGGCCCTCCCGAACACGGGGCTGTGACACACAGAAGGAACGTGGGGGCGAGGGCACCAATGCTGCTACCACCCCATTGCCCGGGGCTGCACCAAAATCAGCAGCTCTGGCAAGTCCTCGCCCAAGGAGACCTGCCACCGCCCCCAGTCCTGGCAGGGCTGGTGCCCGTCTCCTGCCCCACACAGCTGTGTCCCCGGGGCACTTCTCTGCCCCAGGGCAGCCAAAGCCAACGGGCACTGATGTCTGTGCTCTTGCAGGGGGCTGTTGGGAGCGGCAGCTGGAGCAATTGGTGGCTGTGCTCAGCAGCTGTCAGAAGGCAGAAGTTGTTGCTCCTTCCAGGAATGATTTTTCCATGGAAGTGATGACCTGCAGCACAATAACATCTTTGCTGAGAAAGCACAGAAGAATCTGGCATTTAATAATCCTAAATTCAAGAAATCAGGAATGCACGTTACTTTTCATTGCTCTACACAAGTAGTTTAAAGCAAGTCGCAAACTTCCCAGGTTAATTGGCATGACCTGAGAACGTAACATATTTGGAAGTTTGCTTCCCATTCCAAATCAGCAACTCTTTTGTCTTAACAGGGTCCACTGAGAGTGAATTGCAAAAAATAAACACTAAACAAAGAGAAAAAAAATAAGAATTGGGCATTGTTTGGTTTTCAAACACTTTTCTGCTAAGGGCTAATGATATAATAATTCTTTTAAGGTATAAAAGATCTCAAGGAATGGAAGTTCACACAGTGTTGCGAAAGCAACCCAAGCAAATAAGGATATTTCAAAAAGCACCTATCTGTACCAGAGAGAGGATTAGTAAATGGTCAGTAAAGTACAGCTCTCCCCTCTTCTGCCCTGCATGACAGCCAGCACCAGTAATAAAAATAGAAAAGTCATAGATATTCTTTCTGCCCTCCAACTTGCCACCTTCCCCTCTTCACGGCCTCAGCTGCAGCCTTCTGGCAAGTCAAGCAAACAGTTCTCTCTTACACATCTTAAAAACGAACATTCCACTCTAGCCAAAAATTTGGAAGTGATACCTCCACCCCCTGTCCACATTCCCCCCTGAAAGCCCCTCCTCTCTCTCCTTCTCAGCCCCTGTTCTTCACCTCTGCCTGCACCGCTCTTTGCACCTGCTCCTGCAGCAACGTCCCCGGAGCCAGTCTCTCCTCCTTTTCTAATACCATCACAAAAGGGTCATCCTCTTTTCTTTCTCTCTGCAAAAACAAGAATAGTCTGAACAGGATCCTGGCCTGTAGAAAGCAGAAGAAACTTGTCTCTGCAATAATAACTCAAAACCCAACAGGCACTTGCAGAAGATGCACGACTACACAGCCTGACCAGTGAAAAGCAAAACTTGTATTAACGCAAAGCTGTTCTCGAACTAAGCATTTTCCTTCACCAAAAGCTACCTTCTTATAAATGCTAATATAATACACAAAATACAAGCAAAGCACACCTACCCTGCACAAAAGTTACTATTTGTCTAAACAGTCTGACATACTTGGGGCCTTTTAAAGTTAGCAGCAGAGAGACATGGTTAATTTGCACTGTCCAAATTGTACTTCGCCTTCAAAAAGACAGTGATTATAGTTGCATTAAGACCTCCTATCTGCTTAAACAGTCAATAATTTCAGACTTTTCCAGGGGACAGTTGGAAAGAACTAGGTGAAACTTTACAATGCAGAGTTTAATGAGATGTTTAATGTACTTTATATACACTTTCAGTAAGAAGATTGAACTTAACTTCATTTTCCTTCAAACAGACAACTCTGGTGCTTCCTCTGGGGCGAAAACCCATGGGCCCTACTGCTTAATCCCTTCATGGACACAGTACTGAGGGTGGCTGCAATGCACAAACATTTAATACACATCGAACAGTCTGAATTCGCAACAAACACACAACTGACCACGGGCAGCCCTGTATATGCACACTCTTATTAACACACACTCACTAATTCCAGGGCCAAGAGGATTTAGAGAAGCTCACTCGACACACAAGTTGATCAGTGTTTAGCAGCTTTTCTTTTTATTGACAGCACTGGAGAAGTATTGGGGAGAATCCTCCATCAATGCTTCCCATGGAATTACAAAAGCAAAATTATATGTTATATTTTCAAAGGTCATTGCACATTCATGTAAAATCCCACCTTTCTATGCCCCCTTGCTATGTAAGTCCTTTGTTTCTGGTCCATAAAAATCCTTTGTATGATGTATCCTTGTCATCTTCAATGAATTATTTCCCAACCTTGAATGTCCAATGCTGATTGCGTACTTGTCAGTTGAAGAGATGTATCCTATCTACTTGCAGAAGTTCTTTTCCCAGTCTGTCTTTACTTGCATATCTCTTATGGAAAAGTTAAAAAATGCTCAGCAAGTTAAGCAAAAATGCAAGGTTCTTACTACATTAGAAGTGTACATGGCTTTGGCCTAAAATAACTCTACATTAACTATTTTCTATTGAAGTGTTACTGTATTAAAATCTTAAAAATTAGAACTTCAAAGGAAAAACTTGTCCATACTAAGAAATCCAGGCTTAGCTGGGAGCATACACGATTTAGCAGCTTTTTCAATGTACAGTATTTAAGGACTGCCTTTCACTTATCAAGTCCCACAGTCTGTCCTGGAGGGGCAGTTGGAGAGCTGCCTAGAGAGAGAGCAACCTGCCCAGTTTCCCCCGAGAAGTGCTTCCCTTCCCACCACACTGGGCCAGCCTGGTCACACTCCATCCTGCCCAGGGATGCCCCAGGGCTGAGCTGGGCAAATACACAGCAGGTTTTATATAAGAAAGGAAGGAACTAAAAGCACAATCTTCACATCCAAGGTATACGACTGATGCGGGAAAAATAATTTCTAGAACGGAAACTTATCTCAAGAATTTATGATGGGCGCTAACTGCCATGGGAGACAATGAAAGCCTGGCCCTTTGGAAACTTTTTAGCAGGGAAACACCAATATGATCACATGGAAACAAGTACCACTGCTATTGGTAGTGCTGCCTGCCTCAGGATCGTGTAATGCACGGCACAGTACAGTTAGGTCATGAGATGCAGGAAGGAAAGAGCAGTAACCTTTCTGATAATACAACGAGGATATAAATATCCTAAGGATATAAAGCTATTAGAGAGCATCCAAAGAAGGGCCCCGAAGATGAGGAAAGGACAAGAGGGGAAGCAGTATGAGGAACAGTTGAGGCCAACTGGCTTGTTCAGCCTGGGGAAGAGGAGACCGAGGTCAGACCTCACCAGGGTCTGCAGCTTCCTCGCTGGGAAGCGGAGGGACAGCTGCTCTCTGCTCTCTGTGAGCAGGGACAGGACCCGAGGGAACGGCTGGAGCTGTGTCAGGGCAGGGTTACGATGGATCTCAGGAAAAGGTTCTTCCCCCAGAGCGTGCTGGGGCACTGAACAGTCTCCCCAGGGCAGTGGGCACGACCCCAAAGCTACCAGAGCTCCAGGAATGTTTGGACAACACTCCCAGGGACGGGATGAGATTGTTGGGGTGTCCTGGGCAGGGACAGGAGTTGGACTGGATGGTCCTTGTGGATAGCCTCCAATTCTGGGCATTCTGTAATTCTATGATTCCTAGACACTGGGAATGAAGATGGATACAATGCTCTGCCAGGAAAATAAATGCCATTTGAAGTGCCTTGAGTCGGTTGTGCACCCAGCTATACTGCACAAAATGAGACAAAATTCAGCTGCTCCTTTAGACAGAAAGCACAAAGAGCCATCTCCCCACATGAAGCAGCACAATATCAAAAGCTGGCCCCCAAGCTCTTCTCCATCTCCAAATGCAAACATCAGCAAACAGATGCTTGCTAAAGTCAAATGAATTGCAAGGCTCCCAGGATACAAATTCCCAAACAAGCCAGGCCTTTGGAAACACTTCCTAGATGAATAAAAGTCTCTGCCGTATAGGGTTGTAATAGCTGAGCTTCTACACTGCTGCACAGTCCAGGGAGAGCAGGGAGAACTCCACTCCACAGTGTTCTTGTACAGCCCAAAAGGTGGATACAGGGTTGGACCAAAGGCTTTCCACAGGGGGATGATGCTAAAATGCACTGTATTCTGGCACGTCAGTATTGCAGACCTCAGCAGGTCTGACAGACAGAGCATGCAAAGAACAACCTCCATCTGGCTATGACACAGAGGAATGGGAAGGGACATTGATTCCTTATGACAAGCAATTAGTGGCTAAAGGAAACCCAAGAATAGGCCCCTTTGAGTGAAATGGAAAAGCAAAGTGATTTTGGCAACAGCAGCAGAACTCTCAGAATTAGGAGTGCTTTGTAACAGCAGCTGACAAGGACTAATTGCTGCCACTGGACTTGGGGGAAGATGAGAAAAAGGAGAGTTTGGGTAACATGGGAGTCCTGCAAGTACATAAACAGTCATCCCATGCTTTACCATCACCTTGCAACAAGCACAGAGGGCTGTTTTGTCAAAAAAAGTAAAAATAGCAAGAAAATCGTAGTGACTCCTGCCAAGGCACTGCCGCTCTGGTGGAGCAGTTCCCTCCTGCTTGGTGGTTACTGCCAGCTCAGAGAAATCACTCTTCGGGAACTGGTACCTGTGTGAGCAACAGAAGGAATGTCAGAGCAGAGCCCCCAGCCCACCTCAGTGCTTTGCTTTCCTCCTCCTGACATCAGCTCTGATAACTGGATGCCTTGTGCAGCACTCGGGCTCAAAGAGCTCATTGCAGCCCCCACCCAGCACACACGGTGTCTTGGTGGAGAAGCAGAGACTTATTATCAGAAGTGACAGCTAAAGAAACACCTGCAGGCAAAGCACCTGACAGGCCAATCTTCCCTGGGAGGGTGGGGAGGCCCTGGCACAGGTTGCCCAGAGAAGCTGTGGCTGCCCCATCCCTGGAAGTGCCCAAGGCCAGGCTGGACAGGGCTCGGAGCAACCTGGGCTAGTGGGAGGTGTCCCTGCCCATGGCAGGGGGTGAGACTGGATGGGCTTAAAGAAACAGAAATGAGGAAGAGAATTTGGCTCATATTCCTTTTCCAATATTAGACAATACAAATACAAGCATCAATAAATAATACTAACTCTTCTTCCAGAGACACACCCCTTTGACATTACAAACATTTATAGAACTTATTCAAGCCAGAGAATGGATTTCAAGAGGGCTTACTCTGCTCAGGTAGCTGCTCTTGGATTTCAGCTGCATTCATTTGATTTTGCTAGAAATCTCTTTCAGAAGGCCTTTCAAATCAGAGAGCTCCACAAAAAAAAAGAAAAGAAAAAAAAAGGTTATTTATGTGAAGTCAATCTAGCTCAAAGAAAGCAATGCTCATGAGTCATGTGAGTAACAAGAAATTGCCTCTCCAAATATTACACTAAATGCAACAGTGCTTGAAAGGACACTTTCCATTAGAGTCTTCAACAGGGTAATTAATGCAGTGAGCCCTGATGCAGATGTATTTCAGCTGGTTAACAAGAACAGAAGCACAATATGGATATTACTTTTCAGTAGAGAATTAAGGTTATCACATCTCCTTTCAGTTTCAAGAAGAGCATCACTAGCCACAGACTCACTCACCATTTCCATTTCAGTCTGGAAAGCAAGCTATTATTTTGCAGTCTAAATTATCTGACAGCAATCACAAGATTTATTTTGAAGTATTATGTGGGTCTTTTTCCACTTGGACTTCTAAAAAGTCTGTTCTGCATGCCACAGCAACTCCCTGCTTCAGAGGCCAAATACACAATTCAATCAAGCCTCAGAAAATACCCCTTGGGAAGGTCTTTTCAGTATCACGGTCATAAAAATTATAGCTGTATGACAATTCTGATAATGATGTGCTCTCTAGTAGACTGGTAGCTTTACATTGCTTAATTACTTCATGCCTTCAGCACTAGAAGCTAAATCTGACAGACATGTTTGAGAAGGGGACACTTAATTACTTAATCACTATAAACTTTCTTTGTAGTCATGATTAGATGCATTGCCAAGTGTATCCTTTCATAAGCCACTGCTTCTTTTGTTATTCTTTGCAGTAAACTTAGACACTCGTTCTTTGAAGTTAATGTCTGTGTTCCTTAAATCCATCCTCATTCCCAGGGCAAAACAGACTGGCAAAGCAGTGGCCCATCACCTGCTTTACCAGAGACAATCACACTTCCCAGAGCAATCTGAAGCACAAGTACCTTTGCATCCAGTTGTCTAAATCGATGCACCATCCTGAAAGCAGAAGGAGAACACGGAGGAAAAGGCTGAGTGCAGGTATTAGAGAAACCTTTGCTAACCACCACACTCCCCCCCAGTGCTCCATCCTCCCAAGGAGGTGGAGCTGCAGGTGATTGGCATTGCTTTTATGACAAGTAAATGAACTAAAATATGAACTACTATTAATAGGATGCTGTTCCATTTTCCTTCTCAAGACACTTCTGCTTCCAATACAAAAGATACTTTTTGGGCATTTGTTTGGCTTCTTATGCAATGCTGGGTTACCTCTGGGTAGTCTTAACTTAAACACTTCTCTGTGGACAGCAATGTCCATGTGCAGGGGCACGGAAGAGTCTGGTCTGTCCTGCCCATTCTGATCAGCTCTTCCCTGCCATTTGATTTAGGGAAATACTCAAGCTGCTGGAAGTTAGCAACCAAGTTAAGCCATCACACAGAGCAGGTTACTGTTCTGTTTTCCAGCTTTATTTATGTTTTTTTTTTTCCTCTTAGACTATTACTCTGAAAACACTGAGACAGATCCCAAAGACAGTGTGTCACGAGCTGGCAGTCGCCAGCACAATCCAAGACCCCAGACTTCCAATACCATCATTCCAAAGAGCATCCTCCTCTCCCCAGAGGTCTTTCCTACTCATGCTACTAAGCACAGATCTCCATACAGATTACTGCTGTGGGAATGTTTGATATTCCAGGTGTAATGCTAAATATTCTCTGCTAACTGTATCACAGAATTATTTAGGTTGGAAAAGATCATCGAGTTCAATCCTTAACCCAGCACTGCCAAGGTCACCATCAGACCATGTCCCTAAGTGCCACATCCACATGGCTTTTACATCCCCCCAGGGATGGGGACTCCACCAGTGCTCTGGGCAGCTGTGCCAGGGCTGGACAACCCTTTCAGTGAAGAAATTCTTCCTAATACCCAACCTGAACTTCTGATGTTACAAGAACAGTCAGCAGTAGCACTGCTTTCCACGATGAGATCTCAAAACACCACAGGAAGACATTTTCTTCTCTGCAGCACATTAAAAAAGCCACCATTTCACTTCAAAAGTTAAAAATAAAAAGCACATTTACACTGAGTTTATTTACTTACTCATTAGTTTGTAAACATTTAGAGCTGCTGAAAACTTGCCTTCACTAGAAATATTCAACAGAAAATTAAGAGAAGGAAGACAAAGAAGGGCAGACGTACTCTTCTGATGAATCATTTGCTTTGGTATTGATTTTGACAAGGTAATTCTCCTTCATGACAGCTTCCCATGCCAGAATTTCATTGTCCTCATTTCTTGAGCCTGAGAAATGTATTAGAAAAAAAAAAAAAGGTAAATTTGTCTCTCCGATGCTAAGATGCAAAAAGGCTGGGTCAGTGCTTGCACTCAGAGGTCGATGATTCCCTTCTCCACATCCTGAGCACTCACAGCCCCACTTCCCTCTTCCCCTCCTGTTCACTCCTGGCAACCAGAGTTGGCTAAAAAGAAAAAATATGGAGTTTAAACAAAAAACAAACAAAAAAACCACAAACAAACAAAAACAACAAAACAAAAAAAAAAAAAGAAACAAACAAACAAAACAAAACAAAAAAACCCCACCACACTTACAAGCTCCAAAAGTCTTTCTGGATTTTTTTGGAGTCTTAGTTAACACAGGTACCACTCCTTCAACAGGTATAGGACATTCCAGAAGCTTCCTATGTGGATTTGAGCTTTCCGTTTGTTTCCACACTATCCCAATTGGAATGTTAAGAGTGAAATATGTTAAGAATCATGACTTTTCATTGAACTTTTCATATTTCAAAGAGATGAAGCACTGTCTTCTCTAAAAAGCGTCTCCAGGTTATGCTGTAAATTCAACAGTGACACAGAGCAACCCACTTGGAGGCAGCAAAGCCCTCCAGGATAATACTCCAGCATTTAGTCCTGTTCCATTTGGACAGCACAAACCACATGGGTTTTAATACAAAAAAAAAATTAACTGAGACAAAAGAAGTCCAGAGTTGGAAAATGGCTGAAGTTTCATTTCCTCCAACCTCACCCAGCCCTTAGTTGTTCTCCCAGATACCGACAAGCATTCAAACACCCAAATCCCAACCATTTCCATAAGAGTTAAGTGGAGAAGGCAGGATTTGGCAGCAGTCTAGACATTAATGTGCTCTCTCCGTGCAGGTCTCAGCTCCTGTCATCAGCAAAACCCCGATGACATTCTGGCTCTAATTAACTCTTCCGTTTGCTTTCAGAACTGCAACATCAACTGTGCATCCTTTGAGCAGAAATATCTGCCATCAAACAACCTCCCCTGCAAGGAAACCACCCAGTGATTTGGGCAGCCAAAATGATTTAGTCAGTGCTAAAGAACTTCATATCCCAAAGCAGGTTCTTCCTCCTAAACTAATAACAAATCCAGCCTGTGCTGCAGGGAACAGGCAGGTTGCTGATGGGTGGGAATAAGCCTGTCAATTAATTCAACTTATCCTCTCCCAGCTGCTTCTGAATGGCACTTATGAAGAAAAAAGAAAACACTCCATTTCTTGGGGGAAAAAGCTTGTTAAAACAATTCCTATCTGTGCCTCTGACAGAGGAAATGAGGGAGAAATAGCTAAAGGACTGACTCGCCACGTTTTTGAGGTCCTTTGCCCATTTGGCCACATCCAGAGGACCAGGAAACTCTTTATTCTCTTTCTGTCACTCTCTAGCAAACAGAACAAATTAAAAGAAACACAAAACCACAACCCTGCAGAGCTGGAAAGCAGCACAGGCAGCCCTAAACTGATAGGATGAATCTGAAGTCTTCATTGATTTACACAGGAGGTAATTCTACCTCAAAATGGCTTGGACAAGAAAGCACTGGATAACTCTGACTTGAAGATTTGAATCTTACCCAAGAGATTTTCAGCAACACAGTGGGTTTGCTTATGACAGACAACATGAATGAGCTGCTTCTCCTTTCCAGCACAACCAGCTCCTCCAAGGTCTACAGTGCCCTTGGAAATTTCCCAGCAAACGACCAACTGCCTGGATCAGGCACAGAATGCCAAGGAGGAGCTGCAATGCACCTGCCACAGAGATGACTTCTGGGCAATAAGGACAAATCCAACTCACAACAGATGGATGGCTCTTTGCTTTCCTTCTTACAGCAGCACTTGAAACATTTCCTCATCACCATGAACATGTAGGCAAAGATGACGAAAGGGAAGGGGATAGTCAGGCGACTGCAGTATTCCTGGACCAGGAAGTAACGCTGGAACTTCCACACCTGGTCGTTGTTCTCTTGCACTGATCCAACTGTGTAACTAATGGGTGAAGAAAGAGAGAAAATACCCCCAGGATTAGATATTCAAAGAGTCCCATCAGAGCCAAGGAATACAGCACGTCTGTGCTGCACCAGGGCAGGGTTTCATAAAGCCGCGGAATCTCAGACTGCTTTGGGTTGGGAGGGACCTCAAAGCTCATCCAGTGCCACCCCCTGCTATGAGCAGGGACACCTTCCACCAGCCCAGGTTGCTCCAAGCCCCGTCCAACCTGGCCTTGGACACTCCCAGGGATCCAGGGGCAGCCACAGCTTCTCTGGGCACCCTGTGCCAGGGTCTCCCCACCCTCACAGCCAACAATTCCTTCCCAATATCCCATCTATCCCTGCCCTCTGGCAGTGGGAAGCCATTCCCCCTTATCCTGTCCCTCCATCCCTTGTCCCCAGTCCCTCTCCAGCTCTCCCGGAGCCCCTTTAGGCCCTGGAAGGGGCTCTCAGCTCTCCCTGGACCCTTCTCTTCTCCAGGGGAACCCCCCCAGCTCTCCCAGCCTGGCTCCAGAGCAGAGGGGCTCCAGCCCTGGGAGCATCTCCATGGCCTCCTCTGAACTTGCTTCAGCAGCTCCACATTCTTCTGCTGGGGGCCCCAGTCATCCTGGAGCTGGTAATTTTTACTGACTAGGAGGTTATTTACTTCATTTTTCCTTTTTAGAGAGAAACTTGCAAACATGAGGAACTAACACAGTAGAAGGAAAAACCCTGAAGTTACAAATAAACTGGGAAAAATAGGATGAGGGAGAAAATACTCCATGTACTTTTACTATCTCAGCTTTAGGCAATTTTCTTCCAGCCTAGACACTTGAGAATAGGATGCTTCCTCACAAGATACTGTCTCATTAATTCATCAGTTAAGTTGTCGGGGAAAAAAAGAAAAAAAAAAGACTAAAAATAGAACATTTACCAAAAAATTAAAAGGTCCTGAGATTTTTAGTAGAGGCACTACAGACACTCCAGGAATGGATCAAACCTACTGCACTAAGCACTGTATGATCCCAGCAATGCAACAACCACGGGAGCAAACAGCTCACAGGCTGCCTGACCTTTCAGTGTGACATTAAGTGGCAGATGAATGCTCTCAAAATGTCTGTGCTGAGATCCCAATGGACCTTTCCTGAGATAAGCCAAAACCTTCCCTGCTGGAAATTCTCTTTTGGTTTAGAAGATAAATACAACTGGCAAAAACTAGGGGTTTTTTTTACTGGCATAACAGTATAAAGTAGAGCATTTACCACTAGGTGCTGTTAAAGTGAGTGTTCTAACAAATATCAAAGGTTTCTAAGGTAGACCTGGAATACTGCTAGACTTTATTAATGTGAGTGGCTTCACCCTTTCTAAGGAGCATAAGCACTGTTATCTGTCACCAGGTCCTTGCAGGTTAGGAAAACACATAGATGTGCTACACTGGTCCTGCCTGCATTGCCAAAAATCACATTTCTGACTGTCTTTAGAGTCCAGCTCAAACTAGGGAGAAAGGTTCATTGCTGAGGGGAGCACAGATCCTAAAGCTGGGGTGTTCTCAACTCACCACACTCACACATCTCATCCCAGGCCAGGAAACACTGGCAGTGTCATTCAGAAAGGAGATCCTCTTGAGGAACACCAAGAGTCCTCAGCAGCTCCTGCAAATACTCTTGTTGCCAAAGCAAATCCCTGCCAAGATCATCACTGTCAAGGTACCATCAGAACACAAAAATAAACCTAGTGGTCCTCGAGAATGATGCCCAGGGTTGTGGTGCTTTAGTTATGTTGTAAGGGAGTGTAAAGCAGAAAAGGAGCAGGGCTGGGAAGTGGAACAGAGCCACAGCACCAATCCAACTACATGCTCAAGTGAGACCAGAGGGCCACACACTCCCCAGGTCTGAAATGAAGGACTTCCCATGACTAACTCAATTCTGTGTCAGAGCCTGCAGTGGAAACAACAAAGATTTCTGGAAGAAGCTGAGGCAAATGTTCCCTGCTCTTGCCAGTCTAGAGGTGATGGCCCTTTTCAAGACAAAGTCCTTTTACACATCCCAAGGGGAGGGGGCCCACTGCCTGTGGTGTAAGTCTGAACAATAAGGAGCAGGCCCACCAGAGCAGTAACAGGTCCATGCTCACCACGCAGCAGTTCTGGTTAATAAACCCAGGGTCCTAAAAAGATGGTGATAACTCATTTATTCAGTCTAGCGAGGTCAGTTGAACAGAAACTCACACTTGGTAAGGCACTGACCCAGGTATCACCCCTGTGTGAACCACGGGGGTTTGTACCAAGCCACTGTGCACAGGACAGGCAGCAATCCCTCCCCAGGACACTGCACCAGCTTCCAGCAGGCTGCTGTGAGAAATGCAGAGCCCAAGGGCTGGCTTCCTGCTGTTTTCCAGGACTCCATTCCCTCTCCCAGAGATACACTGGTCCAGAGATCCCAAGGAAGCCATCGCTCCGTTATTACGTACCCGAACATGGCCACGAGCAGGTTCACGAGGAGGATGTTGGTTGAGAGCATGTAAATGCAGACAAGGGGAATGGTGATCCACTCGGGAAAGCGGGGCTGGTTGTTGGCATCCAGCTCCACACACAGGGGCTTGGACTCGTTCCCAGAAAAGGTGCAGCGGTCAAAGTTGTAGGTGGTACCTCAGAGGGTGAGAGAGGAGAGCAAACTGTGAGTGCCCTCCTCCTCTTTCTGCTGGGCTCTGCTCTGACCACAGTTAGTGTGGCCTCCTCCCTCCCTGCCTTCCCATCAGACCTGGAGGCAAAGGGTCAACACGCGGGTCAACACAGGCCTGGACAACCTCTAGAAGGACAGAGCCTTCCACCCACCCAGCAGAGACCCCCCCAGGGGATAATTACCATCCACATCATCAGGGTACTGGCCAAACATGGCCAGGTAGGGCTCGTAGATGACCGATCGGAAGATCCACTCCCAGCGGTGCTCGTTCTTCCTCAGGATGCCTTGCCTGGCCACTCCAAAGGCCACCATCCACACAGCAAAGAGGAAGAGGAAGAAGAAGACGTCTATCATCTGAAAAAGGACAACAAGCATCAGTGCCCCACCGCACATCTGTTCCAAGCCACGCGTGGCTTTTTGCTCCCACTTTCACCAACACACAGCCACAAATAACTGACTATCCCCACTCAGGGAACTTCAAAAAATGGACACGGCATAAAGGCACGGCATGTTTTCAAATACAGGATATCCCCCTGGCACCAGGCAGGCTCCACAAGAGCCAGAATCACATATAAGGGCTGTGGCTGCAGCCTCTGGAGCCCCATGTCAGGTGAAAGCAGCCACTCTTCCTGGAAACACCCCTCTGGATGGCTTAAACCAGCATTTATAGCCCATACACCCTGGCTAACAGTTTCTTGAATTTCTAGCTCTTAACAATGCACAGAGAACTGAAGGCTGGTAATACTCCAGCTGAGCTTCCCCAGTTACTACAGATCCACCTTCAGATCTGCCCTCCCACTAGCCCCAAGCATCCTTATTATCAGACTTCCTCAAAACTACTGTATCAGACTCCTCACCACCCTCTTCTCCAGGCACTTGTGTGATGGATGCAGTGGAAGACCAAAATCCTCTTCCTGTACCATTCAGCATCACTATCTAGTTTGGGGAACACCCATGTGGGCAACAGGAGTGATGGGACACACCACTGAAACATCTGAGACATGGAAGCTACCAGGAACAAAATCTCCTCTCCTTATTCTTTCCCTTGGCACAGAAAAAAGCCCTGCTCTTAATTACATCCCATTTAAACCTCAATACATCCTGTTCAGCAGAGCTAATTTGCTGCCATCACCAGAACACGGTGATTTCACTCTTGAGGGGGAAAAAAAACCAAAATGAAAGGTGTTGCATCATTTATTTAGACTCTCTTGAATAGCTGCCAGAATCTTACCATCCTCTGCAGCATAATAATTTTGGGTCCTAGATTCCTGCTAACTGTGAAAATATGGATCAGCCTCAGAGTAAAAACTATGTAGTCCAAACAGAAAATGACTCTCCCGGAATACCAAGAGCTTTCATCAGAGTGAAGCCTGACGGAGACAGTAAAAGAAAATGAAGACAAGTGTTGGGTGAAACATGCAGAAATCAGGTAGAAACACAGGGAAACATTGAAATGGAGAGAGAAAAGTGAGTTAATTGGAAAGCAGAGCCCTCTCCCACATGAGGACAGAAGTGTTTAATGCACACCTTGTTTACACCCTTCCAGCCTTCCCTGAATCATCCCTGCAGCTCCTCTTACATTCAAAACTGGTAACAGCAAAGAAATTTGTACTTTTAGCTACTCCCACAGCCCTCCAAAACCACCACAGTGCAACGACCCCTCTGCTGCACTGAGGTACCAGCAATAACCTACAGCTGAATGAACAAGTAGCCTGGAAAAAGCGTTTGCATCATTTCTTTGCCATGGTTGTTAACTCATGCCATCATGTAAGACAGCTTCTGGGAGATAACAACACTCTTAGACTGTTGGAGGGACAGTCACAGTCCCCTTAAATACAGCACACTGAAGCTCAAAGAGTCCAGACTGCCAGACTGAGTAGTCAGAAACAGAAGCCAGGGAAAGTCCCAAAGATCTCCTGACTTCTTTTTTTTTTTTCGAGTTAAGACTTGGCAGTATTTGGGGCCTTCATAAAGAACAGGGAGTTTCACAAACACATTGTTCCCCAAAATCTCATTGCACGTAGTCAAAACCCACAAAGGAAGCAAAGCCGTAACACAGCCACAAGAAAAGGTACCACTCACCTGAACACAATCCCTGCTATGAAGTAGAAGATTGCCAGTGTATCCATAACATTCCACGGATCTGAGAAATACTTACTGCCATTCATGTACCACTGGGAAGGAAAAAGAAGAGAAAGTAACCCCCAAACAACACAATTTCCTTGCCCAATTTTTTTTTATTTGGTCACGCAATAGGTGCACCAGAGTTCAGATTGCTTTTAATTTCCCCAGTAAGAGGGGGTTTAATATACCCAGCAATGCCAGAAATTACTGGCCACCTGTTTTCAGAATCTGGGTGTGACCTATTAAGAGCAATGAAACACTGGGGGGACACAGGGGGGGTCACTTAAGGGTAGCTGATGAATTCTGGCTTCTCTTCTTTCACAGAGGTCATTCAGGAACCTG
Source organism: Pipra filicauda (assembly GCF_003945595.2). Classification (NCBI taxonomy): domain Eukaryota; kingdom Metazoa; phylum Chordata; class Aves; order Passeriformes; family Pipridae; genus Pipra; species Pipra filicauda. Next base: position 871,030 of record NW_024104401.1, read on the forward strand.
TCCCTGGCTACATGCACATGCTTTGGATCAAAGATGCAGAATGAATTTATTCCTTTCATGACCTGACTCTCCATTTTTGACTTGCAAGACTAGTGAGAATCTCTGCCCATTCCCAGACTAACTGGCACTGCAGCCTGGATCCAAAGTTTCTGCAAGAACCAACGTCCCGAATAATTCAGAGATGACTCATGAGGAAAGAAGTTTAATCAGGAGAAAGCTCTGCCAGGCCTATAGAAATAAACTGTGTCCCTGATCATAATTCCTTTTAATTTTTATTGAAATGATCAAAGTTTAAGAGAGTACTGGTCAGTGAATCTAACTGTCATATCCAAGGAAAGTGATTCTGCTCTCAGTGCCATTATGGGACGCAGAGATCAAGGGGAGTGTTCTCCTAGGTGGAAAAGAAGCAGTAAGTAGAAAGCCCCACTTTACTATTCCAATTGCATTTCCTTCACGTGATGGGATGCACAGCTAAAATGGACAGGGTGGCAGCTGCCAGGGTGCCAGGCTCAGGAAATACCTTCGAAATTCATGCCAGGCAGTATTTCAGCATCTCAGGGGACACACAGCCCTTTCTTACTACTTAAGGCACCAAAGGCTGAGCACTGAGTGGGGACAGCACGTCTCACACCTGTGACATCAGGTTGTCTCTGCCCAGTAACTCCCTAAATCAAACAGAACAACCGAGACTGCGGTGCAGGTCAGTCCTCAAATTCCAAGCAGTTCCCACTGCTGGGGCTTCACATGCACGGAGGTTCTGCCCAGACTCCTCCTCTGTCTGAGAAAATGGAGCTTTCCTGCACACCCCACCAAGTCTACCCACTCACCTGGCTGGAGGCTAAATCCATGTGGCTACAGGCACAGCAGGGAAAAGGCCCCTCCGATCTCACTATGGCCGTGACAGCTCTAAACGGGACATGAGAGAGCAGCTCCGGCCAGTTACTCATCTCTGGGAGCAGCAGAACTGAAAACAGGGCTGAGCCAGTGGCTCATGGTTCGGATACGGTTCAGTTCTCCTGCTTTAATCTGGAACCATGTCTAGTAGCTGTCACTTCCACAGCCACCTCGCTCTCCGACCAGAGGGCTGATTTCTCCCCAAAACTGATTATCCAACTGCAGCAGCTACAGTGGGAACCCAGCCAACATTACTCTTACTTTTCCTTGGATGTGAAAACAAAATTTGGCACATCCCTAGCTTTTTTTTTCTTTTAAATATTAAGGACACAGATACTATTTTGATGCAGAGTTAGACTAATCCACACACAATGTATCTTGGAGGAAGCCAGGGAGAAATTTCCCTGAGAAGCTCAGAGGATTGAAACACTTTTCTGTGTTCTGCTCCTTGGTAGAACAGCTTTGAAGTCAGGACACTGGCTTGAGATAACTAAACCTTCACCAAAGTCTCTGTTTTAGTTGCTTCTGCTCCCACAGCCAAATTGGCCACCAGTTACTAACAGGATTACTGAGATCTGCAGCTGTTCTACCTGCTCAAGGTTGCAAGAAAAAGGGACATTGGTAGGAATTTAAGGTTTCTATCCCTAAGGTATTTCCCCAGGACTTTTGCTGGGTACACACAGGAAGTGCAAGGACAGGTCCAGAGACACCAGAACCTAAATCAGCAGAAACAAACACTCCATTAGTGTTTTCATTGCAAAAGAGTCTTGTACTTCTCCCCCACTTTCCTTAGCAAGTAAACTTGACATAAACAAGGTTCCACCTTAACTATTAAAAAGGGAAAAGACCACAATAACATCAACATCAGAAACGTCATCTGAGCTCATGTAAAAAGTGTTATTGCAGGGTGGGAGGATCCAGCAGATCACCCGCAAACACTCGTGCCTTACAGGAGTCAGAAAACAGCACTGCACCAAACCACACACCCACCCACTGCTCTTCTGATTTCCCCTGCATGTTCCCACTGCTCTGAACACTGACTGGCAGAGACCAGCTTGCCCAAACCCCAACCATGTCATGTGTCCCCTTACACATGAATTGAGAAGATACCAGTATGTGGCTGGCTATAAAGGCTGTCCTGCATGCTGTTCCCATACCACAGCTAATCTGGTCCTACATCAAACTAGTAATAACTGTACAGATGATTAAAAGCTAAACAGAAATACGTAAAGGGGTGGGATGTGGAGAAGGGAAGCTGGGATCACTTGATCCAGAGGTATGCACCCGGATAAATGTGCTAAATCTAACCCTTTATTCTCAACTGCTTTGGCAAGCCAAGCATTCCTGAGAAATATCTGCACTGGCATCGGCTTACCTACACAATCCTCTTGGTGCATGGACACTGCAGCTACTGGGGCACAAGTAGAAATTAAATATCAGAGGAAAAAAAAAATATTCATTGAGCCTTGAGCTGCCTGAACACCCCCCCACACCCCCCCAGAAATCCCCCTGTCCCTGAGCACCAGCCTGTGCTGCCTTACACTACCCGGAGGGGGAAAACCACAGGTCTTGGCTCTAACACTGAACACTTGGGTTGCAAGCGCTGCCTACTTGTCTCACTTCATCACAAAGCAGAATGAAGACCAGCACGTAAAGGATGATCTCCAGGGCAGTGGGTTCCTTCTGGAAATCCATGAGCAACACGTAGGCGAAGAGCAACAGGAAAGCGATGTAGAAGATGACATTCCAGGAGAAGACCACGAAGGGGGAGGTGAAGAAAGACACGTAATACAAGAAGAGTTTCTTACTCCTCTCCACAGGCTTTTTTCTGAGGGATTAAAAGAGGGAAAAGGTCTCAAAGCACAGCTTTTATGCCTGGGAACACTTGTGTTCTTCAAAGCAAAAACGAGAAAGGTGCAAAGTCTAGCGCGGGATGTTACTGTAGAGGTGAAGCCATCCTGCATCCACTGGCCTCAGGCACTCCAGGAAACTGGTACATCTTCCAGGCCAGGCTGGAGGGCCTTGGAGCAACCTGGTCTAGTGGAAGGTGTCCCTGCCCATGGCAGGAGGTGAAACGAGATGGGCTTTAAGGTCCCTTCCCATCCAAACCAGTCTGGGATTTTGCAATCTTAACTCCAAGATCAGAATGAAGACAAGCTGTTAAAAGCTCATTCAGGCTTTTAATATCTTTGAGACTGACTGAACACTAGAACAGGTTTTTCGGGGGGGCTGTGGAGTCTCTGACCCTGCAGATACTCAAAACCCAACTGGACAGAGTCCTGGGCAACCTGCTCCAGCTGACCCAGTTTGAGCACAGGGTTGGACTGGGTGATCTCCTTCCAGCCTGAACTGCCCTGGGATTCTACAATTAATTGACTTGCTTGCTTTCTGCTAATGAGAAGCCAGTTAATTACCTGAATGAGATGAAACCACAACCTATTAAAGGGAAAAAGAACAGGCACAGTATGATCTTCCAGTTCTTAGTGTCTCTTGAAATCTCTCCGTACCACTGCTTGGAAAGGAAGTTCTGCAGGGAGGAAGAAAACATTCTCATTAGTTCTAACAGCAACAAAACAACCTAGAAGTGCTATTAAAAAACATTTGATTTAGTAAAAAAACACCAAACTTTGAGTTTTCATCAAAATACTTGAGATTTCTTTTTCAAAAATAAAGAAAGCTTTCTGCATCAGTAACCATGTGCTGGGTCCCTAGTCCAGCCATTCTCCATCTCTGTGATGAGGAGTTAAAAGTGAGGCTGAGAGCAGGACTGGACCTGATTGATAAGACACATATAAATCATGACCTGTTATGTAATGCCCATCCACACCAGGCATTAAATCCACACTGCACACACACAGAGTTGTGCCAAGGCAGAAATCACTTCAGGCAGTCTCTAACCTCCAGCTCATTATGATTTACAACTTTAAATCAAGATTCTTCCCTCCTGACTTAGCACTTGTGGGTAAATCAGCCGCCTCCTATTTCCACTGGAGGAGCCACACCCACAGTCAGGTCCCAGGAGTTACAGCCACCTGAGCACCTCCTGTGCACTGCCATTACCTGCACACCTGGCTGGGCAATGAACTGCTGGTCTCTGGCTTCCACTGCCAGTTCCAGACAGTTGCTCTCTCCCCAGGCTTCACAGGAATAAGTCAGCAGCTGCTCAGCCAGATCCTCGTCGCTGCTGTAGCACTCGGTGAACAGCTCTGCAGGGAAGAGGCAGCCCCACACTGAGATCCAGCTTCCACTTCCCACCAACTGGGGTGCAACTGTCTTCAGTACAACATTTGTAGTATCAGAGCGTGCAGACACAAGAACCCCTTTCACCACTGTAGAACGACGTGTGCACTGCTTTACAACCCCACTTGCACATGTTTAGAACTCATGTGTGGACAGAAAACTGTAACACTAAATTAGCTCACACAAGAGACAGCATTAGGTTGAGATCTGCACTAAAAAACAGAGTAAAAAATACAACCTTCTCCTTAAATGACTTGGTATGTCTACCTATTTCATCTTCTTTTCTTAAATTCCATTTGGCACTGATCTAATGAATTACAGTCACTCCCATATTAAGGGCTGGAAAAGGTCAGAATCCGATACTTTCTCACTGGAAATGCTTTGTTTGCCCGTTCACTCCTCAGTGTCTTGTTAAATCAGACCTGAGGGATGTAGATACTTGCAAGAAAGTCTATTTAAGGAGGTTTTGCCCTGTGGAGTAGGAGATACTTTCTAGTAACGAGCAAAATATTTTCAGTGTGACCTTGTGCCACTCCTTATAGAATCACAGGACCATTTAGTTTGGAAAAGACCTCTAAGATCATTGACTCCAATCATTAGCCCAACACTGCCAAGCCCACCAACAAACCATGTCCTCTAGTGCCATAAAACAATATCCATCCTTGGAGACTTTCAAGATGTGGCTAAACAAGGCCATGACTGAACCGATCTAGTCCTGTGGTACCACCACCTCAATGAGAAGGATGGACTGGAGGCCTCCAGAAGCTCTTCCAGCAACATTTCTACGGTCTCCTATTCAACCTTCCTATTTTTCCTACTCAGCTACTTCCTATCACCCCCTTTACCTGTCCCCTGCTCTGACTCAGGGTGGTGACACACCATTTTCTGCACCAGGCAAGACAACAAGGCCATAACCCCTAATCAAGCCCCAGAGGCAACACTGTGTTGTATCTCCCCCCAGGTTTAGGAGCCAAGATCCTGCACCACAGGATCCTGTCATCTTGGAATAAGGAAGGGATATGATTTTGCAGTTCAGAATTTAGGAATCCAATATACTATTTACCTGCAATTTATTCTCACTCCCCAAAAGTGCTCCTGCAAATTTGAAGGGTGGCTTTTCCCAACCTGAATATTACACCAGTGCTCATGTGGAAAGCTTCTCTTTCTCCATATTCTCCCCCCTGTTTGTGGGCACCCATCTTCAGCCTTGCCATTAGAGTAAAGCAGCTTTTAATACCCCACAAAAGAAATTCTCTACCCCAAAAAAACCCACCCCTCAACACCCACTTTTGGAGGCAAGCTGTTCAGACAGGACACACAGTTTCTACTGAGAACAAATGGTGTAGAAGAGATTTCCAAGCAGTTGACACTAAAGAAAAATATTTAATGTTGGATATCTAGTTTTCAATTCCCTGATCTCTGACCCCTCCTACTAAATTTCTAAAGAACTTAGAGAGAAGGCACTTACCCACTGCTCTTGTCTCATACTCATTAGCGAGTTCCTCAGACTCACCAGCAGCATTTATATCATTCTTCACCTTGGCCAAGCTTTTCAGGAGCTTGCTGGCCCCAAGGGCTGCCAAAGTGCAGCCTCTGGTCTGCGGAGAGAGAGAGTCAAATCATGCAAATCCCTCTGTGAAGAAAACATGGTCATAGAACCATAGGACCAGAGTGGTTTGGGTTGGAAAGGACCTTAATGACCATCTCATCCCAACCCCCTGCCATGGGCAGGGTCACCTTCCACTAGACCAGGTGGTCTGTGATTCTGTGATCATTAAATATCCCATCTAATCCAAATTAGAAATGGATTTCAATCGAACACCTGGAACCAGAACCCACCCATGTTGTGGAATGGGTGGGAACTCAGCATCCAAGCTTGAGCACAGACGAGGACATACAACTGGCTTGGCCTGCTGACTCACACATGACCCTAAGAAATGACCACACCAAACTCAAAATGGGCAACATTAAACCAACTTAGAGTCACCTAGCAATTATGTCTTCTGGTTTTGTGTCTGAAGATGGATCCAGAGCCTTCAGAGGCCTATAAACCAAAGACAGAGAACCCCACTGTAAGGAATACAGGAGAATTCAACTTACTTGCTCCCAAATGACTTTAGACAACTCTTTCTTGTTCTGAAGGACTGACCAAATAAACAGAGCTTGTAATGGGTGCCTTGTGATAGGACACTCCTCCTGAAAGAGAGAGCAACAATCCCTCAGACCTATGCTCACCAAACTGTTCTCAACTGGAACAAATCCAAGCCTGCCACTCTCGTTTTCACATTGTCTTCCTTTTACAGCCAGCCCACCGACCCTCTCTCTCAGCTCTCTGCCACTCGTCACACACTGCTGTGAGTTAGGTTATATTTGGTATTTATAATAAAGCCTTAAATCAGTCTCCCTGTTTTCCCAAAGGTGGCATTGAAGGACATTTGAGTCAAAGTCACTTCCTGCATTAACCAACTGAGGTTGAAATAACCTCATTCCCAGTGGGACCCACCACTTACTGAGAGGTGTATCTCCATCTCATCCTTGCTGGTTTTGTAATCCCTCTTGACCCCTCTTCGGAAGTCCTCAACCATCTTCCACACGAAGGTGAGGAGGGCATCGTTGTAGGAGTTCTTGGCGATCTGCAGGTTCTTGAACACCAGGCTGCTGAAGTTGTTGGTGTACAGCTCTCTCAGGACCTCTGTGGTGAGGAACTTGCGCAGATTCAAGCCGTTTTCCAGGAACAGCCGGACAAATTTGGGCCTGTCCTTCACCAGGGCTGTGAACATCACGTCCTGTAGGTCAGCAGACTAGGAGGAAATGGGAAAGCAATATTAGGGAGCATGTGAGCCATGTAAAGCTCACCTAAGGCCTGGCACGTGGCTTACTCACCTTTTCACCAGAACCAGCTTTTTTCTGCATGGAATTGCCATTATTGGATGGCCCAGAGCACTTTTGGCATGGGCAGATCACCTTTGCAAACAGTGACCAGAGAATCATAGAATCCACAGAATAGGATATCCTGAGCTGGAAGGGACCCTTGAGGATTGAGTCCAACCCTTAGCTCTGTCCAGGACACCCCAAGAATCCCACGCTGCACCTGAGAGCATTGTCCAAACGCTCCTTGAGCTCCAGTAGCCTTGGGATGCCCCTCTTCCCACAGCCCCCTGTCCCACTCCCTGTACTCCCACAGGAGGGGTTTGTACCTCCCAGTTCCGGTCGTTGGTGAAGATCTCATCGCTGGCCAGGTCCAGCTGGTTCCACTCCAGCAGCAGCTTCAGCTGCCCATTCCAGTTATCCCTGTCGTGTTCGTTGGTGCTGAAAGCTGCAGAGGGGGAACAACCTCTAGGTAAAGACCAGAGAGCTTCCTGGCATGACTATCTCTGCTTCTCATGCCACCTGACAGGACTCCTTCCAAGTGTCTTTCCCATCTTCCTGAAAGGCTTTCAGAGGATGCTGGAGGCTCAGAGACATACATACGGTCCAACACAAGCCACAGAAGAGCTGCCAGGAACACTCGTAACCAAAATCAACACAAGTGTCGTGCAGGACACAAGGAGTCTCCTTCAGGCTCCTCAGTGTCCTGCAAAAGGATTCCCAATGGGGCCCTACCAGCATCCCCAGAGCTCTCCTAAATCCCTTCCCAATTACCTGGCTTGGATCTCACCCACACTAACAGATCCCACAATGTTGCTGTAGCCTGCCCACACCACTCCAGATGAAGACAAGCTCTACCCTGTGGCAGGAGCGTAGAGAGATGGTACTGCTCTAAGGAAAACTGTTCTAGAAAATAAATAACCATCTTTTCCCATTTATTTTAAAAACCCAAACAAACTCCAACCAGGAAAAACAATTACTTGCCTTTGTACAGAGCAAAGGAAATGGCATTGCTCACAATTTCATCTCCAGCTTCTTCTATTTTGATCACTGTCAGTAAATGAGGGTTCTCAAGGACTTCTTTGATCTACAAAAAGAAAAAGTTCCATTTCAAAGCAATCAAGGTTGTCTAGTAGTTGATCTCCTAGAGCATTTTAAAAAGAAATTTCCCACCACATTGTGGCAAAGCTGCTTCTCATCAGTCTCCTTTCCACCAATAGTTAAAATTTAAATAAGCCCAAATACAAATAATGAGATTTATTTTAAAGTCACCGAAGTACAAGATTAATTATCCTCTGAACATACAGCAAATAACTGATTCCCCTATGCAGAATAAAAAGATATAATCTCAGTAATTAGAAGCTACTTATAAAGTAAAAAAGAAGATTGTGAAGCACAAGTTTCAACAAATGTCAAACAATTTGTTAGACACCAGTCTCTACTTCCTCGTGCTTTGTCAAAAACAGAGATAATTTCTCACATAATGAAGCTTTATGGAGTTACTTCCATTCTAGCACACAGAAAACAAAGAATCTTGGCCACTCCTGACTGTTGGAGTAGTGCTTTAGGAAGAATTTGTAACGGGATAGCTGGAAACTGTTTTCTGCCTAAAAGGTAACTCCTTCTCAAAGGCAGTTTCAATGCTGAAAGCAGCCTCAGATTTTTCAGGAGCTGCACTTTCTTCTGTCCCTATTAAGGAGGGCAGAAGCGTAAGAACAGGTCCACCTGAGGGTCAGGTAACCAGAGGTACAACAGGTTCCTGAGACTGGGCCAAGCAACCCAAAGCAGCAGGTGCTCTCCTCACTTCTCCAGTCTTCCCAGCCTCCAGAAAACACTTGTAATAAACAGTTACACATGGCATCACAATGGTGACTACCTCTGGTCCAAGAGGCAAAAAAGGGCAAAAGAAGAATGTTTTGGTGTATATTCAGTGTTGTGTCTTCAATTGCATTCCATGTACACAGAGTCAGTAAATCAACCTAACAGAGTCACAGTGGAGATGTGGTGAAACACTGCCCCAGTAAGCCTCTAGTCCTAAACATCTCACTCCTGGTGGGAAATGCCTCCTGCCCCACGGCTTTCTTCCTGCATGCCTTAATAAAGGAGCTTAGGGAAGAAATGACAGAATTCTGAAGTAGAATCACTGCAATTTGAAAGTCTGTGCAGCAGCAGCAATAACCCTTTCTCTCTGAGCAATTCTGGAACTGCAACACCAACCAGCTCATCAGCCAAGAGACACATCCAGCAGCCAGTGCTTCAGAGGAATCACAAGCATCCAGGAGCAGACAGTCACAAAACATCTGCCCTTAGCTCTCCTGGGTCTAGACATGTGCTGACTTTCCAAAAGACTGGGGCCCCCCACCTCCCTGTATCCTGATCCCTGAGAGCGTTTGGAATTTTCCTCTTTTTTAAATCCCCGTGGACATAACATGGCAAGGAGCCCTGCACATCCCACAGGTATCACCAGATATCCCCGGACCCCTCTACCCTTCTCCCGCTTTCAGCTCCCACAGTCCCACTCACCCACTTGATCCAGCTTTCAGTCTCCTCTTCCGAGAGCCTGGAGATGGTGCGGGGCAGGAACCTGAGCAAGCTCTCCTTGACACAGGAGGAAGCAGGAGTGCCTTCTGCCTCCACCAAGCTCGCAATGACATCGGCGATCCGGCCAGAGCCTTCCACCACCACACAGGGAATCTTACTCTTGATGGCCACGTTGATGGACTAGGGAGGCAGAGAGGGAGAGGGGATCACCTGAAGCATGACTGTGTTATTAGAGCCTGCTATTGAGTAAGAAAGCCTGGAGAGCAACAGAAACCCACAGTCCAGAAGAGTATTTTTATTACTGTCCACTCATACATTATCAGTGACAAGTCTTTAAAACATCACCCATCTAATGACAGCGGGCTGCGAGAAGTCCCACAGAAACTGCCAGGTTTTCATAGAGTCACAGGATGTTTTGAGTTGGGAGGGACCCTGAAGACCACCTTGTTCCAACTCCTGCCGTGGGCAGGGACACCTTCCACTAGACCAGGCTGCTCAGCTTTCGAGTTGATGGGCAAATCAGGACAACTGACAAGTGGAAATGGCATTCAGGTCACATAACATTGGCCAGCTCCAGTCACTGCTGGTTATGGCACAGCACTGCTCAGGTAACACCACAGCTGAGAGCAAGAGCTCTGGATTTACGTGCAGCAGCATTTACAGAGCGCCTCTTCTGTAGCACCAACAGAACATCGAACTCTGATGTTACTGAAAGTCTCCAAGTAGCCACTTGGGTGATTTCTCACACAGCAACGCTGCACATGGACCAACAGCAAGAAAAAAAACTTGTTGAAATCACGATGGAAGGACCCTTATCCCTGTTGCAAAGACCACAACAGCAAACATTGATTTCATTTGCGTCACTACACTGAAAACAGACTCACTGTCTGCCAGCAAACTGTACAAGGGGAGTCCATGCAAGTTATCATCAAGCACTGGAAAGACACATTAGCAATGAGACAGTTTTCTGAGAATTAAAAAAAAAAAAAAATCAACTTGTAGTCATCAAAACCACAGGCAAGTTCCTCCTGTCAGGTGGGGAGCAGGTCTGTGACAAAGGCAAGGTGTTTTTTCTTACCAACTACATCAGAGTGGTTTTCTAAAGAAGGGTTCAGCTAAAGTGCATGTTTTACATCACAGGGAGTTTAAAACAGAAGCTTGGAACAGTTTTATTTCTCCTCTGATAAAGCTGATTCTTGTCATCACTCACAGAAGCTGAGAAAGAGGGAGCCTTTCCTGCCAGCACTGCTAAGTTTGAGGCCTGGCTAGGCCAGACCCCCACAGCATGGAGCCTGCTGTGTCATTTGGGCTGATCACAGACCCAATCTACTCCTTCAGAAAAGGTCTTCACCTACAAATGAGCAAGAAGGCAGGCACGGGTGTCTCAGTGCACTTAGTGCCACTGAGAAATAAAAGTCAGGACAAGAGGACACGGCCTCACGTTGCACCAGGGGAGGATGAGGCTGGACATGAGGAACACATTCTTCACTGAAAGGGTTGTCAAGCTCTGGAACAGGCTGCTTAGGGAAGTGGCAGAGTCACCGTCCCTGGAAGTGTTCAAAACTGCACGTGAGGATGTGGTTTGGTGGTGAACACGATGGTGCTACATTGTTGGACTTGATGATCTCAGAAGTCTTTTCCAACCTTAATAATACTGTGATTCTATTAAATAGCCAAGAGACTGGCATGGGTACTTAACTGAATCATCATCCAGCTACTTTCCAGAGGAACCTCTTGCTAGGAATGATACATTTGATTTAACAAGGCTTTCACCCATTCTGACTAGCCACTAAGTCTGTGTTACATGTCATTGCTTAACAGTGGGTCTGAGGTCTCTTTATAACATATGTGTAATTCCATGGCACACAGAGTCAGTTCCTTCAGTGATGGCCAAATCCTCTCTTTAAACATCAGCAATTCAGAGCTAAAAGAAGATGGAGAAATTCAACACATCCTTTTGAGCACAGTTTTCCCCTAAAACCTGAATGGATCCTTCATTTCATCTGAGAACCTCTGAATAACACTCTGCATCCATATTCCCCTACAACCTATCTGTGGGAAAGCAAAAATTAACCATGTGAATGGAACCAGAACACCCAGGAAACGTACAGGAAGGGCTGGGATAACTGAAATTTCACACAGTGGTTCAGACTAATTGATTAACATCAGCAGTGAAGTGGTAGCACACCTGCCAAGCAAAATAGTTTGAGTAACTTCATTATTAACAGGAGAATAGAAAAGATCACCTCTTCAAACAAAAAAAAATCATAAATATCACTCTGCTTCAATTTTGCTTTCTTCACAGGAAATAAGTAAAAGAAATAAACTTACTTTCAAAGTCTCTTTCCCTCCACCTTGGGCAAAACACACAATTGGAATCTTCCCACCATAATTAGATTCTGTGAAACAGGCCAAAAGTAAAACGAAGGACAAGGATTAAATCTATTAATGCAGAACAACTTCTTTTTCCTGAGTACAACGAAAGAGTTTCCAAGCAGTTCATGCAAAAACTAGTTTGACGTTGATTTTGCCACAGTTATTAACAGCTTTTCCTGTTTTTAAGGAAAACTCAGTTTTGACTAACATTCTGCATAGTTGGCTTCAGACACGCTTCTCCAACAGAAGCTTTTTCCTGCCAGAAATTAAATTTTTTTCCTCCAAAACTTGATTTTATTGTATTTTCCTACTGCTTTGACCATTTTGAGTCTCAGTGAAAGGTGAGCTCAGAGGATTGTGTCTTGAACTTGTGATAAGAACATTTTCAGTTGTAAAGGAAAGCTAAGAATCCTGTAACTCTAGGAGCTACTGTTCGAGAGACATTCCAAAAAACCCCCAACCCCAAACAACAACCCCCCCCAAAAAAACTCTTTAACTAAGAGTTTCCTGCCAAGGCCTTTGATTTTTTTTTTGTCTCATTTTGGTAAAGAAGGGGGTGAAAGACAAATTCTTTAGGAGCAGGTTGCAGATGGCTCAATCACCCTCACACATAAACACTTTGGGAAAAGCCTAATTTCAGCTCCTGCGTAGTTGTGCTTCAGCTACCCAGAACTCAGTGCCAGGTGGGATATGTGTAGAAGGGTCAGCTTCCAATAGGAGGTGAGGGAAGGGCTGTGTGGCTGGAATGGAGCATTTGTTGTGACATCAAGACAGCAATATGAGGGGAGGTGTTGATCTGAAAAGGTCTGGCAGCTCCTGAGAGCGCTCAGGATGCAACGCAGCAACACACACACACCCACACACACACCCACACACACACCCACACACACACCCACACACACACACACACACACACACACACCCACACACACACCCACACCCACACCCACACACACCCACCCACCCCTTCCAGCTCAGCATCCACAGGATGCTGCCACCGCTTTGTCATTCCCAGGGAATCGCTGTGCACGCCCCCCCAGCATGCAAGGATGAGCAGGAGGAGGTCTGCACCCCGGCCCCCACACGAACCTGGGATAACCCGCTCCGAAATGTACTTCTCCAGCTGGGTCCGTACTTTGGCCTCCGTGGTCGGGTGCCCGTGGGTGCCGTTGTCCACCAGCAGGAGATGGGTGTGGTTGTTATCCAGGCAATACAGCGGGTCTCTCTTGAGGTCATCCATGATGTAGTGGGCCAAGTAGTTCCCCTAGGAGCACAAGCACAGTGTTGGGAGAGACCCAGGGACAGGGAACACAGAGACCTCCCAGGACAAGGACACACCTCGCTGGGAGGGTGGGGGGGCCCTGGCACAGGTTGCCCAGAGAAGCTGTGGCTGCCCCATCCCTGAAGTGTCCAAGGCCAGGTTGGATGGGGCTTGGAGCAACCTGGGCTAGTGGAAGGTGTCTCTGCCCATGGCAGGGGGTGGAACAAGATGGGCTTTAAGTCCCTTCCAACCCAAACCATTGTATGATTCTATGACAAGCCATGACAGCTGAACCCCAAGCCACCAGCTATTCCTCATTAGTTGGGAGTCTAAATTTCCTGACTCAGGACATGCTCACTGGCAGTACCAACAGCAGCAGAAGGCAGTGAGAGAAAGTAGCACAGGAGCACAGAATAAATATTTGCAGAGAAAGTTTTTCTTTACAAGAGCTGCCTGATTTGTGATGATTCTCCCGTAACTCCACCTCAGCCAACAGAACAGTCAAAGTTATTTGCAACAGTTTAGTCCTTTCAGAGAGCCAGTTAAATTCATGCTTCCTTCAGCCACCAAAAACATTGCATCTGTGGCATACTTAGTTTCACAGAATCACAGAATATGCCAAATTGGAAGGGACCCGCAAAGATTATCGAGTCCAACTCCTGGCCCTGCACAGGACCATCCCCAAGACTCACATCATTTCAACACCTCACTGAATTTTTTAGGTTGGAAGAGACCCTCCTGAGATCATCTAGTTAAACCCTCGAACATCTTTGGAGCCCTCAACAAACTGATCTGCTGTTATTTATCTAGTGGGACGGTTTTTTAGACATGTTCTGTAATGTCTAGTGGACAAGAGACAAGGGGAGCCATGCAAAGTTGGATGACAGTATCAATGAAGATCCTTAACAACAGCAGCAGCAGGTACAACCTGTCTAGGCGAGTGGGAATCCCCACTCTGGGTGAGTGCATAGGGATTTTCCTGGAGCTAGAATAACCATGGAAGAGGTCATTCCCTAATGCAACACCAGACATGGAATTAGGGCTGCTGAACCTCCACACAGACGTGCTCAAATCTGGCACAGTTGAAATTCTCCTCACCAGGCCTGAGGTTTGTGACTGTCTTGGACACTTCAGTTTCCTCCTATTCTGGGAAGAGCACCTGATGTTTTGAGGCCAAGCCTCCTCTTTCTTTTCCCACCGCCCCATTCACGTGGCACTTGGGGGGACACGGTTAGGTGGTGAACACAGTGGCTGTGCTGGGCTGGTGGTTGGACTTGATAAAGGTCTATTCCAACCTGAACCGCTCCACGATCCCCGCTCCTTACGTCGCTGTCGGCGGCGCGGATGAGGGTGTCCCGGTTGGAAATCATGCCCCAGGCTGCTATGCCAATGGCCACCACGTTCTCCTCCGAGCTGCGACTGATGGTGTTGTCTCTGACCACCTCCCCAATGTACTTCATCAGCCCGTAGTGAGTGCCCCCGGTGAAAATCCAGGCCCCTGCAAAACACCCAGTGACCCGGGGGAACACAGGGAAACGCCCACGCTCCCCCTGCCTTCAGACACAACACCCAACCCCCTCTCACAACCTTAGAGGAGGTGCTTGTTTCTCAATTAAACACAAAAGATGTGTTACACGACTCACCTTACACTACCCCGGGCACCCCATGACTAACTCTCGACCCTGTTACTTCCAAACCACGGGGTCACACGTGTCCCAAACGCACCAGCCAGCCAGAAGCAAACAGAAAGCTCTGCTTTCCTCCTCACCCTTTGAGCTGCTGCCTCTCCGACACTATCCTGCAGCGATGGACCATCACGGGCACAAAAGCAGGTCCTTACCCTTGGACTGGGCGATGTAGATCAACCTGCTGAATATCTTGCGCATCCGGGGCTTGAGCGCGAAGTTCTTGGCTCCCCCAGTGACAGAGATGACGAGGTTTGGGGTTTTCAGGTGCCAGTGCTGGGTCATGAGGTCGTAGAGTGTTTCGGAGTCTGTGTCGCACGACAGGCGGATGTACTTGGGTGAGAGGAGAGAGAGAACAAACACAGCAGGATAACCAAATATCCCAGTCCCGGCCGGGGACAGAGCGGGGATCGCGCTTTCTTCTCTAGTGCACGGCCTCATTCCAACAGCCAGCAGGGATGAGGTGAAGCGAGGATGAAATCCTTGCTTCCTCCTCCAAAACACCTTTATCCTTCCCCTGCAACCAGGCACCCAACCCACCTTCCTCTAGAGAGGGCAAAAGCACTGACCCCGGGGTTCAGAGGAACACTGCAGGGATGAGTACACCACCAACATGACAATTCCAACTGTAACAATGCTATTTATAGCTTACATCACAAATCAGTGCAAGCACCATTGCAAGGGAACTGATAATAATGACAGTTGTGTTTTGATTTAATTTAATGAACTACAAATTCCAGGCTCCATGTGCGTGGTGCCCCTGTCACAACACACACCCATAGCAGCGTTTCAAGTATGACACATAACTGTATCAAACATGTAGTACAGCTTGACCTCTGGCTTTGTCTTGCTTTGCTATTCAAGAGCCCCTTCACAATTCCATCACTGGTGGGATGGACTTTTGGCAAACAGCCACGGCTACACAGCCCATATGGGGGATGAAAGGGAGCTCAGACTTGAATCATGGAGGATCTTGTACAGGTTGCCCAGTATTTACAGGAGAGCAAAACCAAAGGATTCGTTTGAGGAAGAAAAGTCCCTGAGACGCTGAACTTGAATGAAAGAACATGTGCCTGTGTTCCAGGACAGGTTCCCAGGAGGAGTGAAGGCATTTGGCTCAGAACAGAACATCACAGAGGGTGACTGGCAGGCTGCAGCACCTACACAGGAGAGCTAAGGGCCTCCCTCAGCTTCTGCTCTGAGAAGCTTCAGCCACATAAAGCTTTGGGTGTTTTTCAGGAGAGGGTCCCCTTAGGAGAGTGGAGGCTACCAGTGTATTTAACTGGTGAGCCAGTAAACTACACCCAAGGCAAACCTCATCAGAGCCCCTCGGCTGAGCCACTTCCCTTCTCCACAGTGCAGCGGTGCCATCTCCTGGTGCTGCTGGATCCTGCTCCTGACCATGGCCACGATTCAGAGAAGCCTTCTGGGGACTGACAGCTCCCAGAACATAAAACAGCAACTGTGATGTCCCTGGCTGTTACAGGGTTCGAGTAGCACAGCAGGAACAAGGAGCTCAAAAGCAGGACTTACTGAGGGCAGAGATTTTTATAGAATCCCAGGATAGTTTGGGTTGGAAGGGACCTGAAAGCACATCTTGTTCCATCCCCCTGCCATGGGCAGGGACACCTTCCACTAGCCCAGGTTGCTCCAAGCCCCATCCAACCTGGCCTTGGACACTTTCGGGGATGGGGCAGCCACAGCTTCTCTGGGCAACCTGTGCCAGGGCCTCCCCACCCTCACAGGGAAGGAATTCCTTCCCATTCTCCCATCTAACCCTGCCCCCTGGCAGTGGGAAGCCATTCCCCCTTGTACTGTCACCCCAGGCCCTTGTCCCCAGTCCCTCTCCAGCTCTCTTGGAGCCCCTTTAGGCCCTGAAAGGGGCTCCAAGGTCTCCCTGGAGCCTTCTCTTTTCCAGGCTGAACAATCTCAGCTCTCTCAGCCTGTCCTGAAACCTGTTTATGGGTCTGTGGACATCTGATTTCTGATCAGAATTTTTTAGGACTCATCTCTCCTAAAAAGCACCAGTCAGGCTATAAAACTTCCCATCCCTC
This sequence comes from Pipra filicauda, assembly GCF_003945595.2. Taxonomy (NCBI): domain Eukaryota; kingdom Metazoa; phylum Chordata; class Aves; order Passeriformes; family Pipridae; genus Pipra; species Pipra filicauda. The sequence goes on from NW_024104401.1 coordinate 887,949, forward strand.
ACTGATCATTGACAGCAATTCTTAGGTCACCTTGGGGTTGAAATTCTGCCCACTGTGCATGAGATCAACAAGAATTACTTTGCAATCTCTAAGAGTAGCAGGTGCCTTGCTAGGTAGGGTATGAAAACAGGGAATGTGACTCCAGCCAACGTGCTGATGGGATGGATTTGGAGACAAAAGCCTTGAACAAAGTATGCTCTGAAACGTGCACAGTGGCCTTGAGAGTCCTCACGAAACAACTGTGGGCACACAAACTGATTTCCAAGGTTGGAAGGGGGGACACAACCTAAGGAAAGAACATTTAAGCTTTGAGAACTCTCAAATACTGCAATAGGGCAGCACGTTTCTTCTTCCAGTAAAGTCACACAGCAGCTTACAACACAGTATTGAAACTAAAATATGCATATCAAGAAACATTTGAAGTATTCAGCTCTGTCTAAGCGTGATTCAAAACTCTCAGTCTTATTTCCCACTGAAATGCCTCCTATTTCTGCTACTTTGCATAAAACAAACCCAATTAATTTACACAGTGGGCTCTGATTTTCCTCATTTATTTTAAGTGTCTCAAGCAAGCTGCACTGGTGGGAAGTATCAGTCTTTTAGGAGGCAGATGAGCTCAGCCACATGTGATCCTCATGCAGTATCAGCATAAATCATGACAAACAGCAACACCAGCTCCTTTCTCCTTTCCACCCCTCTCACTCCCTTCCACTGTCTCCACTCCAAGCAAAAACGCAGAGGAAAAAAACAGCAATCAGAATAAAACCTCTCAAGTTCCACTGATTTCTTGCATCCCTCCAGAATTTACTGTTACTGTTGGATCTCCACCCTGGGAAATACTCCACATTCAATTGTTTATAGGCCTGAGCAAGCTGGTCCATGTGGATGTAAAGTAAAACTAGAGCATCACCCTCATTCACCCCTTCTCCTGCCGTGCCCAGCAACAGATAATTTCTTTAATTTCTTTTCACTCCCATCACCAGCCTAGGCAACAAATAGCACGGAAGAAGTTACTCTTTATTACCTTTTCTCAGGGCTCGAGAAACCACCTTGTCTCCTTTGCAGCCCAACTCCTTCCATTAGGCTAAAACCCACTCCACCTTCACCTTCCTTGCTTTCCTGGGGCTTCCACTGGCACCCAACAGCGGCCTCATGGGCATCCCTAATACACCCACCTACCTTGCCTCTTTTTCCCAGGTTTTCAAACTGAATGTCCCCAAAGGCATCGGTAGGAAGCTCCTTTGTGTGCTTCTTGTAGTTCCATTTCTCACTGGTGTTAACCTGAGTGCCCTCTATGTGTTGGTTTTCAGGGTATCCACATTTACATAAATTTCCCCTGAAAAAGAGGGAATAGCCAGGAAATCACAGTTATCCTGAGCACAGAGAAGTGAGCTCTGGCAGCAAGGAAAGCAACAGGCAGAGCTACAGAACCAATTGTAGCTACCGGGATTTGCCACCTGACAAAGCACCTAATCCTGCTTCCTTCCCCATAACCTGCTTCTGCCCAGCACTGGGAAGTGGCTGTGCAGGACTAGTTGGGAAAGCTAGGAGAACTTTTCCTAGGAAAAGCTGCACCACCATCTGTGAAATGCTCTGCACATCCCTGCTCCCTTGGAGGGCATGGACAAGGGGGTATTGCCTCTCCCCTTCAGAGGCCTCCTGCACTCTGCTGCAAATCAAACCAGCTCACCTTAAAAATATACAGACAAAAATAAACCAGCAAGTTCTGAAACCCTTTCCCTGTGGGCTTGGAGGAAGAGAAGCTGGGAGGAACCAGCTCCTCCATCCTTCCTTGGTCCTTTGCCAGACACCCCATTTTAGGTGGCAGAGGAGGACCCTAAGGAAGACTTTCTGAAATAAGACTAATTTCCCTCGCTCTCTCCGAGGCATTTTTCCTCCCAGCTTCAGAGCAGAACGGGGTTAGAGAGCCCTGAGAGCTCTGTATTAGGACTTCTACAGCTGCATCAGTTTGATCACTTTTCTCTTGAGACTACAAAAAAAACCAAAAAACCCATGAAAGCAAGGTTATGGTCCCCAAACTTGCATTGCACGGGTACCTGTGGCTGAAAATGGAGCCAGGATAATATCCTGTCTTAAGAGAACATCAGCCTGAGCAAAACCTAGTGATTGTCTGCTGTAAAAGCTTGTGCATGAAATTTGCGATTTGGCTTTAAAAGGAAAACTTAAATTATGCAAACCTCTGATACATACATGCATTGTTACAGACCAATAGTAGTACTGCATCCTTAAAAAGACCTATACATTGCTACAGTTATGCTTCAAATAGGGTATTTGATATTAAACCCTGTGACAAAGCTGCTGGAAGGTCAGACCCATAGTTTTGCATCAAGTTGTTTATGGAGTAACTCAGAGGAACCAGACCGAGGTGTGGTTGCACTGCTGAATTCACTTCTCAACAAAAAAAAACCCAGCAGTTTACTCCCTGCCTTAGAAGACAAACACCCTCAGCTCCCAGCCCCCCAGCCTTGCAAAACAATTGAAAAGTACCTCCTTACATTGACTTGGAGTCTTTTGTAAAAAAGACACATTCTCTCTTCTTAAAGTTTTCTTGGATGAAGTTGGCCAAATCCTGGAAAATAATTTTTTAAAGTTTCTTTCTGATAACTCACAAAACACAAGAAACCTCAGTAGCAGCATAGTCAGTTTAAACCAAGATACTACTTAAAACAGTACAGCAAACACTGGTTCTTCCCAAGAGTAAAAAAATAAAAGGAAAAAAAAGAGACAACGTTTTCCAGGGTAGAGGCAATTTTAATTTAACACATTAAGACCCCCGAAGGAGACCTGACCAACTTCAAGTCATGCTTTCTGGGAGCTCAGTGGAATACAAAGCCTCTCCAGCTTGTTTAACCATTAACTCTCCAATTAACCTTGAAACTCCAGGAGCCCAGGGGAAGCTTTCACACTTGGGGAATGCAAATTCATCCCTAACCTGCCTCTGCAAGCTACCAAAGCAAAGAGAAATTCTCACTTGCTGATAAAGGCTTGGGGGTTGTTTGTTTTCAGGCACTGCTTGGATTTGCAAGGCAAGATTTAGCTCAGGACAAAGAGGGAAGACACAGTTAAGTTTTTACCAATTTGACACAACACTTGTGGGTAAATGGTAACTAGAGGAAGCTATTCCAAGTGGAAAAAAAAAACATGAGAAGTATAATATCCAAAACAAAGAAAATTGAAAGGAACGTATTTAACCAGTAGAAGTCACAACGGTGCAAGACCAAAAAGATAAAAGGGAGGGGGAGGCACTTGCTAAAGCCCCAAGAATCAGCCATTAGGCCTCTTGCAAGCCGGTCAGGAGCAGGGAACCTGTCAGACAATTGCTGCCATCAGCAAATCATTCAGGCATAAAGGGGTGTTTAACGTAATTCTGTGTTGTCTGCCTTGGCCAGCAAGCTGCTCAGGAGGTCGGCGTGGTTCCTTGGACAGATTTATCTCTCTGAAACACGAGAAAAGATTTAAAACCAGGAGGGACTAAGGATGTACAATAGTTACAGGGATCAAAAGGAATGCAATACCTCCTTAAGAGATTCACCACGTCAGCAAAATCACTGCTCCTGCTCCAAGGGCACTGGCTGGGAAAACCTCTCCACAAAGGGAGAAGTGACAAACCCATGGTCCTGCTCCTGACACGACCCAAGTCACAGCCACAGCGTCCCACTCCCAGGACAGCAGAGGTGCCAGGTACTCACGGCATCGCTGCAGGCCACGTCGATGCTGCGGGACATGCTGGAGTACAGGAGCCTGGAATTCTCGAAATTGCCATTCCTTCGGTGCCTCATGCTGCCCATGGAAACCTGGAGGAGCACGGCAGAGGGGGGGATGGAGGAGCAGATTTCTATCACCAGACACCAGCAAGGACACTCGGTGCCCTGGGAAGGCAAGGCAGAGGTTATTTCAATCCAGCATACAGAATCAGTCAGTGCATCAATCCTTAAAACACAAAGCATTCCAAACCAATCCCTTCTGTTATTTCATACCTCAAAGAGACTTCCTTCTTTCTTTCCCCACTCCAAAAGAACACCAAGGCAACATCCTTTGAGAGAGGAACACACCTTATATGCCACCCCACTCAATTCATGCCCAAATCTCAACTCTGTCTCTGATGGGACGCTCAGGACTTGGCTGTTCAGGGCTCTGTACCTGAGTAGTACCTAACCCGGTGTATTTACAAATGAAAGGGGATTTTCGGGTACATTTGGAGTACAAAGATAACAAACTGCAGTGTTGAAGCAACTGGCCCAGCAGTGACCCAGGAGCTTCCAGCAGCACCTGAGCAGCGATCCCACAGGTCTGTCCAGCCTGGAACAACCACAGTCAACATGTGCAGTCCTAAGAGTGAGTGGACTGGATACTGGATCCAAGAGTTAGGAAGCCACCCTTGGGAGCAAATTGATTTCAGGTGCCCTCTAAAACACATCCCTGTATTAAACTCACCGTCTCTGAAGGAGCATCACTGCACTTGCAGCAAAGCACAGAACAAGGCTGTACTTATTCTACTGGAAATACTTCCATTCCCTCCATGCTGCTTTCTGAATAATACTGGGAAAAGCCTTTTCCTGAAAGGAAAGCTGCCAGCCAGCTTACATGGAGAACTCAAGAGTCCCCTTGTCCTTCCAACACTGTTTTCTCTCCTGCCTTTACCTCTGGCTGTGTGCTCTGGGGCGATCCTGCCACTGCATGGCACAGAGCATCCCTCCCTGGCACAGAAATACTCGTCCTGCCGCCCTGCTGAGCCACCCCCCTGTAAATACCTAACTTCTGAGAGCCAAGAACCGGCAAGTGTGAAACAACTTCCTTAGGGCACCTGACACAGCGGGAACGGCTCAGGCTGTGGAAGCTGCAGTTGTAAATAAGATGATGGGAGTGTGATGTGGGCAACCCCCAAAGTAGAAAGAAAAGGCAAGATTCCACATAACGACATATATTTATATTTTACAGTTATTTTAAAAATCCTTTGAAAATCGTGTTGTGCTGAGGGGGAGCATGACTGACTCGCTGTTTACTGTGCATGGTAGAAGCCCTCACCTACTTCCCCCAAATTCTGCAGCATGCCTGGGATCTCCATCATTGCTAAGTGATGGGAAAAACCCCTCTTCTTCCTTCCCAGCTTCTGCACAGGATAGGAGTGATTTAAACCCAAGAAAAGGCAAAAAGTTGAAAGTGAAGAGATGGATGGCTGGGCCCAGAGAGGCTCCAACCTGGCAATGAAGCATCGTGGAGACAAAGACATGAAAAAAAACCACCTTGTCAGGCACAGTTTGCAAGAAACCCCAGGAAACTGGGACTTGGCAGCTGATAGGGATGGAAGCCTGAGGTTGGAGGATACTGGCAACTGTGCACTGGGAGACATATTTCCTAATAACCCAGAAAGCAATTCTTATCATTTCATATGATTAATGTTCAGTGTAAAGATGTTTTCAAAGCTGTAATTCCAGATAAAAGCTCCGTGGAGGGAAATTACGTTTTGGTCGTGATCTATGGAACTTATTTATTGACAGTTTTACTTGTGTTGCTGGTTTGTTTAATAAGTTTAACACCAGGAAACTGGCTACGGACATAACCGTACAGAGAAGATTAAAAGGAAAGGGTATTAAATTATTAATTCCAAAGACTACAGGATTTCAACTTTGCCTTGCTGCAGAATTGATAAGAACGAACGTGTTGCAAATAAAAAAGTATGAGATGGCAAAGAAGCCCTGAAGACGTGGGATTTAATTTTAAATTCAAGTTCTGAAAAGCATCACTGATAGCTCAGTGTTTGGCTGGTATCAGGGAGCGACGCCCATTAACCCCACAAGTGTTAGAAATAACACAGCAATTACACACATCTTAAAAGATGTGACACAGCTGCAGCCCACAGAACAGGCAAACGGTTCCTTTTCTATCACAATTCCAACCCACTGAATTAAATGTATAAGATATTTAACGCACTAAAGCATAACTTTATAAAGTAACACATATTGAGAGTAATAGCCACTAGATAAACACCAGAATAATCTTCTAAAACGTAAAGGCTAACACTATGACTTCCACAGCACTTGAAGGAGCATATTCCAAGGAAATCTTCAGCCTGGAGGCGACTAAAAAGAAAGAGAAGTAACAAAAAATAGCTAGTTCTAAAGAGACTTTTAAACAGGCTTTTAAAAACTTGTCCGCAACTGAAAAAGCAACACCAGCCCCCATTCCCAGGCAGCTTCCAGACAAATGGAACCACTATTTGCGTTTAACATAATCCCACAACTGGCTTTGTGTGAAAGCTCTCAGAAAGCAGAGCATGTTGCCAAACTCCAGCTGCAGCGCTACCCCAAATCCAGCAAATTCAAAGTCTCTACTCACAAGGACAGAAAACAATCCAACGTCTAATCACGTACCACAGACTTACCAAAGCCTCCAGGACGTGCCCCAGCAATCCTCCTGCACTCATGGCTCCAGGAGGCAGCTTTTGATATACTTCAGCTGGCAAAGCCCCACCTTTAGCTGTGTCACGCCTTCCTTTCGAGGGAGGGAGGGACCGGGAGCAAGGAACGGCAGGATTGCTCACCAATTAGTACCAGAAGCCGCCTAATTGCAGCGGGCTGCAGGAGATGAGAGCTGCAGGTTATTTGTGAGAGCAGCAGTGCTGCTATCCCACCTCTGCCCATGCACTGCAGCTCCATGTCGGCAACAGCACTACTGAAAAGCGAGAGGTACAAGAAAATGCTTGGGGGAACAAAGAATTAGATTTTAAGGCAGCAGAAGATAGTGGAGCGCTTGTAAAATCAACACCTATTAATCTAATTTTCTACAAGGTTGTTGAAGCACTGGTGAATGCAACAGAGCATTATACAAGTGATGTTTTGACCCCAAAAAATATTAGTCAGTGTCTTAATTTTCTGTTTGACACTCAGCTGGTTTTCTCCCGCCTTTAAGTTAAAGCTTTTCACTTTGGTAAGAGCAATTCCTATTGCAGTGATATTCAGTGAGTCCTTGGAGAGACTGATTATCCCCAGTCCACTGCCCTTTCAGAAAGCAGAGCTATACCATGTGCTGCTGGAGAACCTTCTACAGCCCCGTTTGAACCGCCCAGTTTGAACCCCCTTTAGGCCAGGTTGGGCTTGGGGCAGCCTGGGCTAGTGGAAGGTGTCCCTGCCCATGGCAGGGGTGGGACTGGGTGATGTTTAAGATTCCCTCCAACCAAAACCATTCCTGGATTCTAAGTCTCAGAGTGATCTTTCCTTCTGTGATGGAGTGTAGGTTTATTATCCCAAATCTCACATTACCTTGGCATGTACACATCTCCATTTGCAGGAGTTATCACTTAGGGGCTTCACTTCACACGGCAGCATCCAAGAGCTCCCTACCACGTGGGAGTGTTCAGCTCAAAGTTCACATCCAGGGGATCCCCTGCCCCTAAGGAATGCACAGAAAACAGATACCAAAGACAAGCAGCTAAACCTGAGAGGGAGCTAAATGGCTCCTGTGCATCCTCTGGCCCCCCGTTTCCCAAGAGCAGAGTTTTCATGGACAGCAGCATGTCCCTGTCCATGTGGTCATGCATCAGCATCCCTGAAGTGCTGAAGGTGAATCTTGACTGTGCTTTACACCTGCAGCAAGTCCCTCAGCAGCTGTCCTGGGAACCAGCCCGACAACAGATCACAAGAAAAGAAACTGCTGAGAGCAGGGATGGGGAACTCAATGATCCCCTTAAAACCATAGCTGCAGGGCTGGGCAACAAGCCCTTCTGCCTGGTCCTCTCAGGCAGAGCAGGCCTGGAGAGCAGACAGATTTTTGGGGCCACTTAATTGTTCTCAAGTGCAGCAAATCCCCACGTACCTCAAGCAAGAAACCAGGCACCCCAAGCATAATTCAGAAACGCTCTCTGAACGTGTCAGGAAGTTTTTAGGGCCAAGATAATCAATATTTTCCAAAGACAAGAGCTCCTCCATGGGCAATAATTCACACTTGCCAGCATTCCTGCATTCTTGGTGTGAGAATACATATACAGATATTCCAAATCTACAGTAATATGCTAATATTTGCTGTATTCCAGCAAATCAGGTCCGACTGCAGCAGAGAGATTTCAGTGAGAATTTGCCAAACTGCACAGCATTTCCTGTCTTCTCTAATTCTCAGAAGTTACATTACTCTGGTTTAGGACTAAAAAGAGGTATTTGTGAACAATCAAATGGAGTTGTTATGGATCCTGGCCCAAGAGCTGTTTCTATGATGAGTGAAGTAAAAGCTGTCATCCTCAGCATCAGCACTGTTGTTATTGATGCAGGAATCAAAATGGAGCAAGCACTTTTATTACAAAGAAATGGAAATTCATGTAGATATAAAAGCATTTTCCATTGTACTGAGAAGAAACTGTAAGGAAGAAAGATGCTTCTGCATGTGAATAAACCTTATGATCATTTTTTAAAAAGCATAAAGCCAGAAAGCAGATTTAAGGAAAATGGTGCCTGAAGACCTACAGGGATTTGAGTCCTGCTGCCCCCACTGTGCAGAAAAATAGGTCCAATAGGATTTAATTCCATGGCTGGTAGAAAATCACCTTTTATCCCAGGACCTGTGAGAGCTTGAGAGGGGTTTTTTGTGGGTGAAGGCAGAATTGATGGTGCCCCTGTGAAGTTAAATGATATCACACAATTCCAAGGTGGTTGGGGTTGGAAGGCACCTGAAAGCTTATCCAGTTCCACCCCCTGCCATGGACAGGGACACCTGCAATAGCCCAGGTTGCTCCAACCTGGTCTTGGACACTCCCAGGGATGGGGCAGCCACAGCTTCTCTGGGCAACCTGTGCCAGGGCCTCCCCACCCTCCCAGGGAACAATTTCTTCCCAATATCAAACCTAAATCTCTCCTCCTTTAGTTTAAAACCATTTCCCCTTGTCCTTTCACTATCTGCCTTTGTAATACATACTCATTCTCTTGTAAAATTTATTTTAGGGTGGAGTTTTGTGGGTTTTGTTTTTTAAACTATGTTAGTTCAGCACACCAAGGAAAATTCTTAATGCCAAGGAGACTGTCACGGGCTGACAGCATTAAAGTCACCACTACTGACCAAGAAACCCTTTTTTAGGAACAAGGCTGTTTTGGCTAAGCTTTGAGCCACACATTTTATAACAGCCTGGTCTAGTGGATGTCAAGTGGAAGGTGTCCCTGCCCATGGCACGGGTTGCAATGACATGAGCTTTAAGGTCCCTTCCAACCCAAACCATCCTGGGATTCTGTGATTATTAGCCCACTGTTTCAAGACACCTTACTGGAAATTTCTATACAGGGTTTCAAAGCTCAGGCTCCACAGAAGCCGTTGGTTAATCTTTTGATGGATCAGATGGGCAAGAAAGTGAAATACTTCCTCTGTTGAGGGCTAATCACCACCATTCCCTTGGCTAAATTCTCCCCGTGGATCACCAGAGAGACCAAAGTGTCAAACACTGTCGTAGAACAGCCAGACTAATGACAGAAGCTCAAACAAAGTATTCCATGGAGATTCACAAAGATCATTCCCATCCCAGAAATCCCTCTGGATTTCTTTTCCCTTGGCTGCAAGCTGTTAACACTGCTGCTGTTTCTGAGCAGGACACAGGCACTGATGCAGCTGCAAACAGAATTCCACTTGCTGTGCGTGACCTGCCTGCTGTATCCCATTTATTGCTCAGGTAACAATCCACTTCTCTTTTCGTCCAAACTGCAGAAACTCCCCTTGAACAGGGGAACTGCTTGTGTGTGGCTCCTCACCCTTTTCATGTTGTGATTTTGGATCTGTAACCCCTGGGGAGAACTGTTCTGTCACATTTCCAGTTGAGACACTCCATTTCTCAACAGCATTAGGAGCAGAGGAGGAAGCAATGAAAATTATTAAATGGGAACTATGAGATAATACTTGAGCACTTCCATCCTCAAAAGCACCTTGAGCATAATGAACAGAAAAAACAGAGAGAGAAATAGAGAACTTTTGCCATTTCAACTCCATGCCCTTTGTCTCTCTACCTCACCTGGCTCCTTAAATGCTCAGCTTTGCTGAGACCAACTGGCAAGTTCCCTGTTTGTGTCTTTTACAATTTCCCAGCCCTGGACAAGAATATCTGAAGCTGCTACACGGATTGCAGGTCAATATTCTAGCAGTGGCAGGTCAATATTCTGGCAACAGGCACCCCCCAAAAGCATTAAGAGAGAGCAAAGGAAACTTAAAGAAGAGGACAAGGATAAACTTCCCCCAGCTTTGTGTTTCTTGGGTTTTTTTGGCAGTGAGAGATCTGACTCCTATTTCTGTGTGGGTGGACCACTGGGATGCACATACCAGCCACCAGAGTAAGGCTCTGATAATACAGTCAATTTGTTGCCCTAATTTTGGGTTATATTAAAGCTCAGTACAATGAGGAGCAACAGAAGGGATTCACTGCAAGAAAGGTCAATAAAACTATTCACACTACAGCAGAGTCCTGTCTGAAAAGCACAGGTAGGGTAAGTCCCTTCACGATACAACTCTGGCAACAAAAACACAGCAGAACTTTCTGAAAACCCAAACCATCTTAGAAAAACCTAAAGAGCACAGTTCTGTGAACAGGCAACACTTGGACTCCTCAGCTTTTCCTGTATTTGGGAAGGCAGGTGCACTGCTGGGGATAAACCAAGTTTCACAAAAAGATCCCGGTGCCAGTGATCCCTCTACTCTTGGTGAATGGAAACCCTTTTAAAATGGCATATTTCTGGGTGGCTGCTCAAGTCACAGGGATTTCAGATTCACTACTGAAAGCAATTTTGTAATTTTTAGCCATTTGCCTGAAGATGAAACAGAACGTTCCATCAAGCCTACAATGACACACTAAGGGGCACAGCAGAGGGAACACACTCTACTGCAAAATGGCAATATTTTGGTAACTCCTGATATTTGAACTGTTCAAAAAAAAGGATTATTGATGGAATTTAAAACTATTTGAAGCACTTCTTACTAATCTGAGCGTAGAGCTACTCTCGCTGAAAGAGGACAGTCTCCTGGACAAATAGAAGTATGACCTTGCAAAGATAAAGTCCTGCTGTTATGGGACCTCAAACCAGAGCAGAGAGCTCTGGTTCAGCCCTCTCTCATCACCCATCCTGCTGTCCACAAGCATTTTAAACCCTATTTAACAATTTACGTTCCTAAATGCAGACACTTGGATTTCCTCTAAGTGTGAGAGTGCATTGCATTTGAAGAACAATGAAGTCATGCCCATGTGCATGTCAGCCCAGAAAGCTTTAAAAGTGCATTTTGGTGTGAAATATTAATAGGTATGAACAGAACACTGGCAGATTCTTTCTGTAAAAGCCCTAAAAATAATTTAAAAAGAAATCCACCAAAAATAATTACATAATTTTCAGCTTATCAATGTTGAGTGACTAGAAATTGGTCACCTCGGGCTTTTATGCACTTAATTTGATGGAAGTGTTCTGAGGAAGTTTCATCAAGCTTTAAAAATGAGGAGGGGAGAGGAAAAGCTTTGGATGCTTGAGATCAGATTAAAAAAAACCCAAAACCCAAACTAAAAGGAACGAGAAGCCTCTAGTCAACACACTAGAGCTGGAGACTCACTCCCACCAGTTTCAATGCACAGCTTAGCTCCAGCTCCATGGGTTTCTCGGAATTGAGCTGGAATTAAAATAAAGATGTGCATTAACACAGAATAATCCAATTGATGACAATCACAGGGAAGTGACAGCATTGACACAGCACTTCTTGAAGATATGGACTCAGAAATGAAAATTGTCAGAACTAAAAAACCCTGAATTTTAAATTAGCAATAAATTCTCTTCACATTTGCACCAAATCTAAGCTTCATCAAAACCACCTTCATTAAAAGGTGGGGGGGGGGTTAAATATATCTGAATATACACAGAATATTTAAGAAAAATATCAAGCAAAACACTTCAGTCTCACTGAACTGAGACAATGTGTAATATCCCTATTCCTATTTTGCATGCCTAAGATCATATACAGAAATCAAAGCGAAGTGGCACAAAGACAAGTGGTAACACCAAAGAAAATGCTCTCCAATTGTAGTTTAATCCAAAGAAACTGCTCCAGTGAAGAAGTACATCTGCTTCTACAGAGCCATGGTATTAAAACACACTGTCAAATTCATCCAATATTCAAGTGAACGTATGCTCGGGACTGTTTCAGCCCCCCTTCTCTGGGAACTGGGTGTAACACACACACCTTGCACATTTACTCCAATTTCACACCCCTACATGGGGTAACAGTGTGTCAACATCCTCCATAAAAGGGTGCAGTTAATCAGATATCCAAATGTATCTCGGGTAAAATGCCTTTAAAATCCATGGAAATCAGAATGAGTCATGTAATGGGAAGGCACCTCGAGAGATCCAAGTCAGTCAGAACTAAACTCCACATAGTTCAATAGCTCAAAGGACATCAATCCCATAACCTGTCCAGACCCTTTTCTGATGTTCAAACATCTGAGGATGTTTGAACATCCTCAGGCTGATTTTTTTTTTCTTCTATCAGAGAATCCCAGAGTGGTTTGGGTTGGAAGGGACCTTAAAGTTCATCTTGTCATGGTCAGGGACACCTTCCAGCAAAAAGACTGGTTGCTTCCTACTTGAGATTTCCTTTAATCCAGCTTGTGTCCACTGCCCCATTCCCATGCACCTCTGAGAAGCTTGGATCCATTTCCTCTCCACCTTCCCATGTCAGGCAGTTGCAGATACCATTAAGATCCCACAGCACCTTCTTATCTCAACCTCTTGTCGTGCACTGGGGTGGGGGAAATACATGGTTCAGGTTGGAAGGGACTTAAATATCACAGAGGGGGATTCTCTCCAGCACAGCCCAGGCCAGCATTGGCCTCTTGCTGCCAGGGAACTGTGCTGACACACATTCAACTTCATCCCACAGATCCAGTCAATGACATTTTTATTAACCCAGGACAGGCTTTACCAGGGAGGGGACCAAAAGTCAGGCAATTACTAAACCACTAGCTGAGCTAGGAACAAACCTGGCAGCTCCTGGGAATGTGCTGCCAGTTCCCAATCCCTGAGCAGGTCAACCAGATGTAACTTGTCCAAGTCCTGTTTGCTTTCTGTTTGTTTTCCTGCTGCCACAGAAGAAAAAGGGACAGCAATCATCAATCCCTTGGACGTAATGTTAAGAAAGTACCAGGAGAAGTGTTCAGCTGGAAAGTGAGGGTAGAAACCAAAATCAGCTGTGACAGTCACCCCAGATCACTCTGAGTGACTTGTTTTCTAAAAACAGAGTGATGAGAGGCCAAGGACACCCTCATGTATTGAAATAAAGCTGGATTCATTTAAACTTGCTGAAACAGGGAGCAATGACAGAATAGATGTCAGGGAATGCAGAGACAACAAACAGAACACAACAACCACTGCCAAATTCACAGGAAAAAAATAAAATAGCCACACTTCAGGCTTGAGGTGGGAAAGTTTCAGTGCTCTTCACACAGAAGACCCGACTCCTTGAGGCCTCTAAAATGCTTTGTATTACTTAGTACTTTGTTCCAGCTGCTGCTGGAAAGTCAGTTGGAGAAAAGTAGGAGGGTGGGGGGAAACTGCTTCCAAGAAATTTAGCTCAGGTCAGTCAGCAAGAACTGCCCCCCTCCCACCCCCCTCCCAAGGGAGGAACGTTCAGAAAAAATTTTGAGCTAAAAAGAGTCTTTGAAAAGGAAGCACTAAAGGCAACATTAATAGACAGAAGCAGCAGCTCTGACAAGAATTTCAGCACACAGGGAGAGGCAAGGAGGAAGAGAGGGAATCAGTGGAAAAAAGTCCCCTGGAGGCTGAGGTCAGACGGATTAAGGCACTGTTTCAGTCAATATCCACTGAAAACCATAGCTGAAAGCAAACAAACACCAAATATACTTTTTCAGAGTCTTACAAGGAAAAGACTCTCATAGAAAATGTATGAAGAAGCTTCAAAGTAATTATAGGTTAGCAAAGGTATATTTCTTTCATTGACCATTATTTTAATTAATAATTAATCAGCTGCTGCTGTCAAGCCCATGTGCTTAAAAACACTAAGCAGTGTGTTCTTTATAAGGGGCAGCTTATCAATTTGATTTTACGTCCATCACGCAACATTAAAATGAAAGACAAGTGATTTAGAGTAAACCATGACATTGATCCACTCACTTATACATTTCATTGCTGTCCCAAGCCCATGAGGAGTTGGTCTCTGGGGAGGTGGGGGGGTTGGATCGACTTTAAGGGGAAGAACAGCACGAGCCCAAGGTCAGGCCCAAAGGGAAGGTGCACGATTTACTGCAGTTACACTTCTGGAGAGCTTCTGCTGCTTCCCAGGCATCCCCAGATTTCACAGCCAGGAGTGGAGGATACAGAGCAGCACTTGCACCAAAGCTGGAGTCTCTCCCTGCAGACACAACCAGCAGCAAAGAGGGGACCAGACACACCCCTCCTGCTCCCCCTGCCCCAACAGATACCACTGATGTGCACACTAAATGGCTCTAGAGCCCAAAATACACTTTTCTGGTAAGGTTGGTACTTTCTCCAAGCCTGGTCCCACTTGCCTTTCTTCCAGTACATCCTCAGCACATCAGCAGCACAAAGCATCCACTCATCCTTTCTCCAAGACACTTCATTCACAAGGTTGAGGACCACTCAAAGGCCCAGGACCAGAAGTGCAGGTGAGAGGGTGAGAATGTTTAATCCAGGAAGGTTGACTGGGGACCCTGTCAGCTGGGAACTCAAGGGAAAAAGGGGGAAACCACAAAAAACAAAAAACAAACAAACAAACAAAAAAAAAAAAAAAAAAAAAAAACAAAAAACAAAAAAAAAAAAAAAAAAACAAACCAAACCAAACCAAAAAAAAAACCAAAAAAAAACAAACAAAAACCAAACCAAACCAAAAAAAAAAACCAAAAAACCCCAAACAAACAAAAAAACAAACAAACAAACAAAAACCCCAAAAACCAAAACAAAACAAAACCAAAAAAACAAAACAAAAAAAACCACTGTGGAGACACTGATAAGGGACAAACCTCACCAGAGCCACCAAGTGATGGGCTGCCCAGAGACCACAGGCACCAGTGCCAGCAAGGTCAGCAGGAGGCAGAAATGGTACATGTCCCAAAAAACAGCTACTGGGGGAGACCAGTGGGAACGAGGAGCATCAGAAAAATGGTAGAAAGAAACATGTTATAAATTAAAAATAAAGATTAACTTCTCTCCCTGCAATACCAAGCATTAAGGCCCTTAGGCTTGGCCTTAGTTTGCCTGAGGTAAATATCTACCCACTGGTGCTGTGGGCTCTGCAGGGAGTGAAGTCATTGTGCCAGTTCCTTGTTCCCCCCTCTTTGCAAAGTGGAAGCTCCTGCAGGTCTTAAGATGGAGAAAAGTCAAACACACCCCTAAACCAAACTCTTGCACTTCTCTGAGCAGTGTTAAGTCATGGAGAGAGCAACAGCAGCAATAATTCTTCCAAGACTTGCAAGTTTTCAAGTTATTGGCACTGCTAACATGTTTTGGTCTCAGACTCTCACCAGAACACACACCCTAAAGACATGGCCCTGAATTTGATGAATTAATGCAATTATAGTACCCTGACAGAGGAGCACCAGAGACATCCTACTCCGAGCTGTGGAAGGAAATGAGAAGGGAGGGGAATATTGTTAAAATATAAAAAGGATATTAAAGCCAGCTTCAAATACCTAGATTACAAATGCATATCCCATCTGCTAGTAATTTTTTGCATCTCAAAAGGAGTCTCAAGCAAGTCAGCACCATTCAGCTTTTCTCACTGCAAGTGGCAGTATTAGAAAGATCTGTTCTAAACTTCCCCATCATCCCCAACTCTCCAGCTTCTCCCTCCTGCCAGATGGCTGAAACCACAAAAGTAAAGCATGTGTTTGAAACTGCTGCTCCCTAATTTAGGGGAGAACACATTCTTCCTCAATTGAAAAAAAAATAATGAAAACATTTATGATTTCCAGTTTCTCTGAAGCTGCAGAGAAAGGTTTTCACTCTGACAGCTTGGCCTGGAATCTGCAGGCAGCAACATTTAAGAAGCAATTTGAAACTGCAAGAGCACTTTTGGGGAAAGTGTCTCAAATGTCAGACAGCTCTATTAAAACAGCTCTTGACAGACTAATCTATAAGCCTTTCTCTTCTAGTGTGAGATTTGTATCGATTTTTAAAATAGCAATCCCATTACTACACATTAACAGCATGGATAAACATCTCTCCGAGTATTTAGGATTGCAACAGGACAAAGAGAGAATATGAGGGCAGTAATTTTCCATCACATAGAAAGTGAGGTTAAATGGAGAAAGGACCAGCTTAACACTTGGTGTCTGAAAATCAAATCCATCTCTAAAGCAAGTTTTCAGCACAGCAAGAGCTCTGCTGACCTTTTCTGTTGCCCAAATCCACTCCATACATCTCTGATCCACTCCCAGCAGTCAGCTCCAAATCCCTCACTCACCACACTACCTCTCCCACTGCCCACCATGGAAAATCCCCTTCTCAGGTGTCCAATTTCCACAATTTTAGGGGTAATTGAGGAAAACCAGGAGCAAGTGCACATACTCATGTGGCTCAATCAGCATGAATGCAGAAAACAGACTCATCTCAGAGATCTTCCAACCTAAATGATTCTGTGAGAAGAGACAGAAGAGAAATGGGAGAGGCAGCATTTCTCTTCACAGCAGTTTGGATTCCCAGAGTCAGAGAGACCAGCTCCTCCCCTCCCCGAGCCCATCAGCTGCTCTACAGACCTGTCCCCTCATCAGCACCTGTAAGGCTGAGCAGATTCCCACTGTCACAGCCCAGATAAACCAGTGCTACTGCACTAAATCCTGCTGTTCTCCAGCCCAGAGGTTCCTTGAGCTCAGCAGGCTGCTGTGTGCATTGCTCTGACCAGAGATCAGGAAATCACAGCATGGTTTGGGTTGGAAGGCACCTTAAAGATCATCTCCTCCACTCCCACCCCCTGCCATGGGCAGGGACACCTTCCACTAGCCCAGGTTGCTCCAACTTGGCCTTGGACACTTCCAGGGATGGGGCAGTCACAGCTTCTCTGGGCAACCTGTGCCAGGGCCTCCCCACCCTCCCAGGGAAGGATTCCTTCCCAATATCCAACATAAACCCTCCCTCTGGCAGTGGGAAGGCATTCCCCCTTCTCCTCTCACTCCAGGCCCTTGTAAATAGTCCCTCTCTCTCGTTCTTTCAGGCTCCCTTCAGGTCCTGGGAGGGCCAATTTGGTCACACCAAAGCTTCTCTTCTCCAGGCTGAACAATCCCAATTCCCTCAGCCTTTCCTTTTGTCTCCACCAGTTGCCAGAGTCGTGCAACAACCAGTGACCTTGCTTATATCCTGGATCCCAGGTATGGAATAAGCTACAGGAATTTCCAGGTTGCCCTCTCAAAACCCAGTGGTTTTGCCTCTCATACAGACTTGCCCCAGCTCACACACATTTAGGAGCTCATTTCCAAATGAAGCTTCACAACCACAGTTTGTGTTATCTTCAAACACGACCTGTGGGCATTCCTGGCCATCAGCACTCTGGACAACAGCAGCATGCTCAGAGGGGCACAGCACCTCTTCAACTCATCCAAGTTTTTGGTCTTTCAACTACCAAAAGTGATCCATCCCAGAATCACACGTGGAACCTGAGCCTCCCACCCACTGCCACCACTTATTGTGCACCATCTCAGTGGGGAGGAGCAGCCACGGGCTTCAGGCAGGCAGAAAGCTGATTTTTTTCCTAGTGTAGGGTGCACAACAGTAGTTTGGAGTTCACACCTCAACCTCTAGACAGCCAGGCTTGGAGCAGAACAGCTGTGCTGCACCAGGCCTGAGGCAAAACCAGTGTCACACCCCCCCCTTCCCATCACCATCAATGACACAAGCTGCAAGCCAACATTTTCCCACCAGGATGAAAAAAAAAGTTGCTATTCCTGATGTCCTTTCCCAGCTGAACATGGAGGAAACTCTGCAAGCACGAGGAAGACACCTAAGGAGGTGATGTCACCCACTGAGCCCCAGGCAGTCCTGGCTCCTACAAGCCTGCTGCCTCCAGGCACATTTCTTTTCCATGTGCTGTTCCCTCTCTTCCACCTCAGACAACCCCTGCTCACATCCTGCAATTGCTTTCTCCAAGTCCCTTCTTATAGAAAGAGTCACAAGAATGGACCTAATTGTTGCTCCAGCTTCTCTTAGGTGGCAAATAGCCCTGAATTAGGCTGGAGATGGCTCCACACGTGGACATCCTGCCTGGCACAGCTCCAGAACCTCCCACCTTGTTCCTGCACAGTTTAGCAATCAGTGATAGTAGTGGACCTTGGACCACATCCACCTGGAGTGGCTGGGTCACCTCAGAACCAGGACACCTGACCAAAGGGACAGCCCTCACAACATAGCTCCATGCTCAGAAAGAGAAAGGGAATCTTTGGGTCTTTTCTGTTTTGTTCCCCACTCTGCTGGGGGTGAGAGGGAGTCAGAGGTAGTGCCACGAGAGAGCATCCCAGGGCTCCCAGGTCTTCTATGCTCTCTGAAGAGGTCACCCAGCATCCAAGAGCCCGGGTGTTACCTGGCACCTGCTGGTTGCAAAGGGCAGAGCCTTGACCTTCTTCAGACTCTGAAGTGCAGAAATCTACTGATAGAACTCAGACATTTCAGCTAATCTTTCCATTAGGGCCCAGCTACACAAACCCCCAAAACTTAGGGCCAGAGGAATATCAATGTGCTTTTTAAATGGATTCTGTGCCCTTAAGGCTGCAGAATATAATGGAAACAACAACAAAAAAAACCCAAAAAAACCTCAAGCAGGTCATGTACTAGAAAGGTGATAAAACCCACACCATTAAAGCAGAGATTTAAAGGCAGGTGCATTTTTCTCTACAAATCTGATCCTGCTGCAAAATATCTGCGGCTGTTACAGAAGTTCACATTAGCCCATCAGCTCCATCAAAGAAGGTTTCCATGGGCTTTGCCAAGAAAAGAGACAAGTTTAGAGAACAAAAGTAAAGAGAAAAAGGAAGAACATTCTATTTCCACAGTTACTCTTGCAGAGCCAGTGGAATGGAACAGCACAAAAATGCCCAGGAAAGTGCTTGCTGTGCAAGCTCACTGCCACACAGAGCAGGGCTGCTGCCCTTTGGGAAACACCTGGTGTCCATTATTTGGGCTGTGCTACAGCCCTCCCTGGCCTGGGGAGGGCAAAACAGAAGGGAAAAGGGGGCTGTCCCCCCCATGTCAACACCTGATAAAAGCCTGAGCTGCTTCCTGCAGAGTATCCCCAGCACAGCACACCAAGTATCCTGCAGGCGTAGCAAGACCAATGTACAAAACGTGTTTTCCTGCCCCCCACTTCCCTACTCACCTGTATTCCCACATGTTGGGAATTCCTGGCTGGCAGCCAGGCTGAGGTCTGCTCCAGCTGCTGAGGAGCCCCACATCTGCTCCGAGAAACTCCGGGACAACAGCAGGATACTCCAGAGAGAGAAACACCATCCAGGGCAAATAAAAGGTATAAACAGCTTCTGGGAGGAGCAGTTGGGTGTCATAAAAGAGACCCAGGTCAGTTGGAACAGAGAACAGTCTTACTCAGGTAAAACTTTTCTTGACACTATTTCTCAGCAGAGTAACACTACCCAGAAACTGCCTCTGTGACTGAGAGCCCAAACTGCTTTCAAATATCAATATTAAAAAAAAATCCACAATTCTTTCAAACTCAAACCAACATGAAGAGGAAAAAGAATTTGGGTGTTGGGTTTTTCTTTCCAAACAAGAACCAAGCTCTAAAATACCATTTTGTATTCTAAGATCCAGACTCCTTTCTGCCACTAGATGTCCCACAAGTAAGAGGAGAATCCAGATGGAAGTGCTGTGAGCTAATTTGGATTTTTATTCGAGCTGCTTTGAACTCTTAAGTTATTATTCAACTCCGTAAAAGCTTTCTCAAATTTTGATAAAAATCAACAAAAGATTCTTTCTGTACTGATATACTCATTTCACTGTCATTTTTGTGACGTATTAGATGTTAATCCCACATTCAGGTTGTTTCTGTGCTTTAGTTCTGTAAGTTTGAACAATAATACAACTCCAGCAGGGAAGCACTATAGGGAAGGTATTTCTCCCGTGGCGACACTTCTGTTGATGTTTACTTCAACATTAAAATAAACTGTCAGGGGCTAGAACTGTAAGGTATCACTTAAAAACTACTTATTACAGCTAACATTCTGAGGAGAAAATAGTACAGATAATTTTATGTCCTGTTAGATGCTGGGAACTGCGGATGGTGCAGCATCAAAGGCGGCACCAAGCCATGTGCTGAGTGCTGAGCAGACCCCATGCATGTAAGATATGGTCCCATTGCAGTTATTTGAGGTGGAATAAGATTTTCTTACAAGAAAATAACTTCTTGTTTCTACAGTTGGCCAGAAGTGACAGCTGCATGAGAACTCCTTGCTGCACCACGAGTTTTGACCCTCCCCTGGCACAGCCTGAGGCCGTTCCCTCTCCTCCTGTCCCTTGTTCCCTGGCAGCAGAGCCCGACCCCCCCCCCGGCTCCCCCCTCCTGTCAGGGAGTTGCAGAGCCAGAAGGTCCCCCCTGAGCCTCCTTTTCTCCAGGCTGAGCCCCCCCAGCTGCTCCTGCTGCTCTCATAGGACTGGCTCTAGACCTTCCACCAGTCCTCCACCTTCCTTTTGTTGCCCCTCTAAGTCCCTGCTCTACCATCAGCCTTAACCACAGTGACCAGTCCCTTTCCCATGGTCTTCCCTCATCCACCACGATGACTTTGCTTCCTTCCATGGGACTGGAAAGCTCTGAAGCCTGACTTGAACTGTCAGCCTGTCAGAAGGTGACAGGATTACATCCACCACTGGCACAGCCCTGTATGCAACAGATATTTCCTGCCACAAGGAGGGCATGATTTCAGCCCAGTGTGGACACCAACCATTTGAGAGCCATATAAATAAACCCTGTTTTTATTTTGCAGAACAGTTTCCTGACTTTCTGTTACCACTCATGTCTCGGCACACAAGCCCCATAAATAAACCAAGGCAGGGGATGTTTTATTCATGAGCACAAAGCCCAGCTGAGTTCTGAGAAAGCTTATTGTTGCTTTTAAGGTGTCTCATCTCCAGGCATGGAGCTGTGCAGTGCAGCACATGGGAAGTGTCACAAGTCCCCAGCATAACAAGCTCAGCAGAAGATACACAGCCAGTGTGTGAGAAGGGGCTTCTGTGATCTATTGTCAGGTTGGAATTTGGTCTCAGCTCTGATCTGTGCATTCTGGCTCCTTGATCTAATTATGAGAAGTGACTAGCTAAGGATTAATATGAGAAAGGGGCCAGGGAAGTGACTTTGGCCCAGGAGTCAGCTGACAAATGCCAAATTACACAGCACAATTCCCTTGGTAAGCCTGGATTTATTTCTGCAACAATTCCCCTCAGCCACAGCAGATCAACAACTCCACAGCACCTGCAGCTCAGGAGCTTTGCCCTCAGGACTGCCAAAACACAGCTAAGCTCAGAGAAATCCTCAGCTTCACTCAAAGGGGTGCTGACCTGTGGAAGCCACAGAGGAGGCTGCCTGTTGGATTTGTCCCTGCTTTTTCAAGGGACACTGAAATGTATTCACTCGAATGTGCAAAGTCAGAAACTGGGATTCGTTGCCTGATCAATACCTGTCCGTGAAAACACTTCCTGTTCTTACAGACTGGGGGAGCAAACATTCCAGGCAGCATCAGCACAGGGGAAAATCAGTGAACAGGCAGCTGGAAGGAAGAGGCTGGTGGAGTGCAGAGCCACAAAACCCAGCTCACCAGCAGGACCCCCATGGCACCAGTAGCCTCTGGCCTGAGCAGCCTCCCCAGAGGCCTCTACCTGCAGTCCTGCCCAGAGGATCCCTTCCAGCTCCATGCTGGGCACCCAGTCCTGGGCTGAGATAGAGGAGAGATAGGGCTGGGGTCAGGTCTATCTCTCAGGTGACCCCTTGGACTCTTTCTGCAACCTTCCCACAGCCCCTGCTGCTCCTGTCTGGACCCCTGGATGGATCCTGGTCCACCCCCTCATTTGGAGCGAGGCTTCCCATCAACCCTTTTACAGCCCTCAGCTCTGCTGCTGCATCCTCATGGGCCTGAGGAAAAGAGGGAAAGGTTTCAAATGCCAAACACCACCAGGACCATGGTTTTAAGGCATTTGGTGGCTGATTGCACAGGACACTGGCAGCTGTATTTAACAGCCTTCAGTGCCTTGCCTGCTCAGAACTTTCACAGGCACAGGTCACAGGCACAACACCTGTGGAATCAGCCTTCAGGGAAGTCAGGCTTCCAAAGGACAGGAAAGAGGTTTCACTTTGCTATCAGCACTAGGAAGTCCCTGTTAAGCACTTCTATTAAGGCCCTCAAGCTTTACTTTATTGTACAATCCTGCTATAGCAGCTTTTGGTACCCCGCTGCCTCCCCTTCCTGATGCTCCTGCCCTTTGGAGAGCCACAGCAATCCTCCTGCTGGCACTCAGCTGGAGGCAGGATTTGGCCCCATTTCACCCCCACAGGCACCCCCCAGGTGACTGCAGCAGCTGCCTGCTGACATGCAGACCTGTTCACTCCCCAAACATCCCTCTGGAGGCTCTGCACAGGTGCCACCAACCACTGCCCTTGGACACATCTGATGCTCTCAGAAGTCACTTTGTAGTATTTGCTGTTCCAAAGCCAATGGACATGGGACAGCCAGACACAAAGCCAGCCCTGGGAGCAGCCTGTTCATCCAAATTCGCCCTGGCACCGTGTGAGAGCAAGAGACAAGGCACTGGCCAACATGTGGAGCTCCAACACCAGGCTGCAGGACAGCTCCTTGAAAACTGGCTGGGTTTGTTTGAACTGTTTGTAAGCACTGGATCAGACACAATAAACACACTGCATTCGGTATTAAGAGGAGACTGAACAGGTCTTTCAATTATGCCTCCCCTGCAAGCTGGCAGCGAATACTTTGATAAACATTCTAAAGGTTGTACCAACACAATCTGATGGAACACAAATAGGAAAAAAACACGTACTTGGCACTATTACTTCCTTATGAATTAGGACAAGAGGACCACAGATTGCTAGTTGGACTCTTTGAATAGTGTTATTTATATTAAGTGCTCCAGTTCCCAAAGTGTTTTACACACACTTAACTCTCACCACACACATACACTCGTATTTTAACGAATAATTTCTTCAATAGATTATTCTCCCTTTTAAGACAGCACTGTCAGGGAAGGTCACTGGTTTGGTAGTCCTTAAGCATAATTCCCTTTAAGCCACCAGTCCCAAGCCTTACTTTTCCTATTTGGCTGAAGGTGGAGCTGTCGGGGTGCATGTGCTGACTCGCCTGTGAAAGCAGATGGTGCTTTCCTTCCCCAACAGAGACAAAGGCATTCCCAGAGCAACGAAAACCCTTTCACACTGCCATCCTCTGGCAAAATATGCATTTGCAATATTAATGATAGTTATTTTTGTCCTGTGGCGCACTCAGTCCTAGAAGAATAGTGGGAATCTTTTCCTAGTTCTTGAAAAATCTTTATGGGAAAAGATGCAGCAAGTCTTATTAAAATAGAAAGAGGGGTGTTTCCCCCATCCAAGTGCATCTTTTTGTACTATTTTTAGAAAGATGAACATACAGTTATCTATTCAGATACATACACTTATACCAGGATATAAGGCCAACACTATTAGAATGTATGCTTTCCAAGCTCAGAAGCTACAGGAGGGGGGGGGGGGGGCGGAAAAAGGTCAAAGCAGACTTAACACAGTTGGCTTTTGGGATGTCTGACTAGAGCCAGACACTGGATGACTGATCCTGGCTGGAGGTCTGTCCTGTACAAGAATGAGAAGCAACTTAGGACCTGCCAGAAATTTTTGGTACTTTCATGGTTACCTAAAGTACCTGGACTCAAAGGAGATCCTGGCATTGCTGGCTGAAGTTACAGCTCTAATCCAGGTCATCAGCAGGAAACTACAGGTTTTACCTGTGGCAAACAAAGAAATCAATTCCTCAATCACAAACACAAAACACCAGGGGTTTCTGTCAAACCAGTACAGCAAACGTACATTCCCAGTATCCCTTCTTCCTCCTATCCAATCTAAGGCTGGTTTGAATACCCCTGCAGAGCCCTCACGTTCAGAAATCCCAGCAGGCACTGCTTTAATGAAGATAAAAGTTACCCAAGGACTGTGTCCAGCCCATTCTCTCTCTATGGACCTCAGCCACAGCATGAAAACAGAGCAAAGAAACAAAGTGCCCAGTGCCACGAGGGTGCAGTGAGAGCTGTACAAGGGACTCCCACAGGGCCATCAGCCAAATAATCCTCCACAGGAAACAACAGGCACACACAGACCTCACCTAGGATTAAAAGCTTGGCTTTAAGTAAAGGTGATAACCCAGGTGTCACAGGGCAACAGTGCATGAACTGGAGATGATGGGGTCCAAAAGGCTGATGGAAAGGTGATGCAGGGATTGCTCTCTCATTAACTCTCTGGTCTCAGTGCCAGAATTCAGGAGCAGTCTGTTGGCACTCCCCCGACCCCTCCAGGCTGGCAGCCTGTTGCCAAGGCTCACAAAGAGCAGCTCCAGGAGCCTGGAACAACTGAAAGTCACAAGATGTGCAGTTTACAATGCCAGTCACACTGTGACAGCAGTGTCACCCCCTTCTGCTCAGGTCTGGTGCAGGAGGAGCAATTCACCTTCTCCTTGCCACCAAATCTCAATACAGAGCCTAATGATTCCCCAGGCTTCTGGGTCCCATATGATCCCACCTGCAAATACAGCCCTAACCCCAGGATGCACACACCAGATAAAGCCTGGGGACCACTCAGGGAAGCCTAGATCCCCACACTTAGTGTCCAGCACCCACTTGCAAATTCAGCTGCATTCAGGAGCTGAGACCTTAATCTGGCATTTCACTCTGCTGCCTTTGCCCGGGTGGTTTTCCTATTACTGTTGTGAATGGCATCTGGGCTCCTCCATAATTAACAGCAGCATAATGCCTACTGAGTGCTTCTAATTTCCTAGGCTGCTTTTTCATGCAAGTGAAAAAAATGTAAGCAGACATGAGCACGGGAGAGGCACAACCCCACACGCTGCTGGGGGAGCAAGCATGAGTTCCTGCTTTAAGCAGAGACCGGAAAGGATGAGACTCTCCACCAAAACAGCATAAAAAAGGAAGAACCAACTGGTATCAGGGGATTTCTTTGCACTGAAAGGTCAGTCCATCCTCCCATGGTAAGAAAGCACGAGCCTCCAGTTTTGAGACTGAGAGACTTAAAATGAACTGAGCTACAGACACATGTCCCACAAGTATCAGATGTCCTGTCTGTCATCTTCTGCCCCACAAAGGCCCCCCCAGCATTGTCCAGTGTCTAACACTCATCCAGGCACTGCAGCAACTCCTGTTCCTCCAAATTAAAAGAAAAAACCCAACAGATTCAACCTCCCAGCCTTGGGGTTGTTCTCACCCCCAAGTACTGCATACAAATCCTCCCATGAAATAATCTCTTCTTAGTCTCCCTCCTCCTGAGCCTCTTTCATAAGCCATTCACTTATCACAATCCTTTCTATCCTTGCTTTTTTTGGTCCACCTTTTCTCCCTTCCCCCTTCCCCCCTTTTTTTTTTTTTCTTACATGAGAAAAAAGTTCTTATGTAGAGCTGAGGCTTCAGCAGTGCAGCTGCATTTAACTAAGGATTTGGAATTCTGCAAGATGCCCTGGGTTGCTGTGGACAGCATACCAACCAAGCCTCCAAAAAGCTCCAGGAAGAGCCACCCACAGCCCCTGGATATCACTGCCTCAGGTCATTCCCACCTACCAGCTGCTGTAGCTGATGTCCTGATGCAGAGGTGATTTTCCCTCTGCCTGGGAAAGGGAAGTAGCTACTGCTGTGTGTTTATCTTTTGGCAAATGCTCGTTCCCTTCAGTCTCCAACACGCCTCCTTTTAACTTCCCTGATAATGAGCACGTTGTTTACAGCAAACATTCACACAGAAGAGCGGCTTAGCCGAGGTCAGGCTCTGGGAGACGTTCCTTAGCACAGCTGAAAGCAGCTGAAGGGATGCACAGCAGGTAATTCTGCCTCTGTTTTTCTCTAGTATCAAAGAAGCACTATGGAACTATAGATTTTTACATGCAAGGTTCCGTGTTGTTCCCTGTGAGTTTTACCTGAACATTCCCCTCTTCCTCCTACTTTCCATTAGCTCCTAATGCTAAGCACAATATCACAGAATCCCTGAATGGTTTGGGTTGGAAGGCACCTTAAAGTCCCTCTTGTTCCATCCCCTGCCATGGGCAGGGACACCTTCCACTAGCCCAGGCTGCTCCAAGCCCTGTCCAACCTGGCCTTGGACACTTCCAGGGATCCAGGGGCAGCCACAGCTTCCCTGGGCACCTGATACAATCCCCATCCAGCATGGCATATCTCTCTGGTTGGTTCAGGTCAGGTGTCCTGGTTGTGCCCTGTCCCTGATCCTCACCCAGCACAGCTCAGCATGAGCCAAAACACTGCTGTCTTATCAACACTGCCTCAGTCACAAATCCCAAACAGCACCATACAGGCTGCTGGGAAGATAATTAACTGTCCCATCCAAACTAGTACAGTAAGACAAGCATCATTACCTTCCTTTTATATCCTTTAAAAGAAGCCAGTCTAGTCCCACCATTAATTTTATATTGAAATCCTGAGCTTTCCAAATGAATATTGGTACAACAGCAGTCTGAAAGAAATCCATTTCAGAAAACAATTATTTAAAAAAAAAAAAACCAACACAGTAGTCTTTAGCACTGATTTTTCAAGCTCACTGCAGCTGCAGCAGGAGTTTCCCTGCATGGCAGTGCTTCTGTGCTGCGCAGCCCTTTGGGAATCAGCCTGTCCCTGAAGAATTGACACAGCAGTAGGGACCAGCAGCAGCCACCTTCCTCACCCAGGGGAGGTTCAGGAACCAAAAACAATGAGCATTTAGTGCAGTGTCAGCCCTCAGTGGCCTGAGCAGCCCCACCTGGGACCTCCACCCACAGACCAGGAGGTCCTCTCAAAGCAGGGCACAGCCCTGGTTACAGCAAAGGAGTGCCAGTCTCCAGCACATCTCCTGGCTGAATCTCTCAGACCCACATTGTCTCCTCACCTCCAGCCCTGGCTCTGGCCCCATCTCCAGACCGTCCTAAACGAAACCCTTCACTTTGCCACAGGCAGTGATGCCTGGACTAAAGCATCCTTTCCATCTGATAAACTCTGGTCCATCTCCACACATGTTGTTTAGGGGCTGATGGGGCCAAAAGCTCAGGATTGCTTCTTAAGCAAAGGGCTGTAAAGCACTGGAATGTGCTGCCCAGGGCAGTGGAGTTGCCATCCCTAAAAGTGTTCAAAACACAGGTGGATGTGGCCCTTGATGACATGATGAGTGGCCAACAGGGTGGCAGTTGTGTGCTGATGGTTGCACTTAGTGATCTTAAAGGTTTTTTCCCACCTTAATGACTCATTCTCAGGCACACTTCCCGGGAAGTGCTCTAGCTCCTGAGGGGAACAGAGTGAGGTTGTGTTCACGTGCCTTGGTGGGACCATCTTCCTGCTGAACTCTCCAGCTCAGTGATCCATCTCCCCTGAGACACTCTGGTGCCACAGCCAGCTAAATCCCTGGAGCAGTGCTCCTCCTGGACAGGATCAGCTGGCAGGCAGCCTGCCAGCCTAGCAGGGATTTACCTTCATGCCTTTCCATCCCACTAATGGAAGAGTTGTGAAATCAGAGGGGATGTGCCAGGGATGGCTCCAACAGGTTCAGTTCGAGGCTTGTCCAAGGATCTCTGACATCAGGCAGAGGAGGGGATTTCAATCATTACAGTGAAGCAGAGCCCACTCCAACGGGACTCTTTCACCCCCCAAACCTTATCACAAGAGCTCTTTAACTATACACCCCTCCTTCTCCAGCAGGCTGGATACCCCCATGCACTGCAGACCAAACTTAAACCAAATTAAATTCTGTCATGAGTAAAAGTAGCCACAAAATTAACCCCCTTCAAACAGCATTACTGTTCAATATGTTCCTCCCTGCTCCTCAGCAGCTTTCTCCCAGTGAATATCCATGTCTGGGGCCCTCCTGGCTTTAACAAACAGATAAAGCCTTGAAGCAAGGCCACTGCAGAGCACCCACCCCTGGGAAGAGGCTGGAAGGACAAACAGCATGTGACAGATATCCCTCAGCCACGTCAGGTGTCGCTGGGAGGGCACAGGGACACTGCAGCAGCCACACAGCCAAGGAATGTGTGAAACGAGCAGCTTTGCTGCTCCTTTCCTTCCCCAGCTGCACAAGAGACATCGGGATCTCCGGGACTCAAATGTGCCCCTGCAGCAAAGATCAGGAACATCGCTGCCTGAGCAATTACAGAGACCCCCCAAAGTGAAAACGTATCTTCAGCCGCTGCGTTCACATGACACCAAGTGTTCAGCCAGGTAATTAGAGCTTAATCTTTGCCGTGGCAGGGAAAACAATCCCCCTCCCTGCCAAGCTAACAGGCTTCCTCAGCCAAACACGCCCGAAACTCTTAATTACGGTTTCAAAGTGCTGAGGGCACAGGTTTAGCCGCTCCCCTCCAGGCTGGGAAGTGCTGGCATACCTTTTTTCGCCATTAAGTGTCTACATTTACAAACAAATCCAGGGCAGAGCCCCAGCACCTGCTGTTTGATGCCTTTCACTGGAGTCAAACAGAGGAACCACAGGGTATTAGCGCCGCGGTTTAACAAAGCCCAGCTACAAACCAGCTGACACGCTGCTGTCGGCACACTCCTCACACTTCAGAGGGGGAAGCACAGTGATTTTTGTAGAATAAAAAACATACAACATACTAGGGATAGACTTGAGTGAGGACTGAAGATAAAAAAGAGGAGTACAGCTTAAGGGAAACTGGCACCCAGCTGGGGAGCAGCCTGGACCTTCCTGCCACGCTCCACCACCACGACACAGCTCAGCACCTCACGGGGTTGGATTTGTGTCCACAGAATCCCACACTGGTTTGGGTTGGAAGGGACCTTAAAGCCCATCCAGTCCCACCCCCTGCCACGGTCAGGGACACCTTCCACTAGCCCAGGTTGCTCCAAGCCCCGTCCAACCTGGCCTTGGGCACTTCCAGGGATCCAGGGGCAGCCACAACTTCTCTGCCCAACCTGTGCCAGGGCCCCCCCACCCTCAGAGTCAAGAATTCCTTCCCAATATCCCATCCAATCCCACCCTCTGGCAGTTTAAAAACATCACCCCTTGTCACTATCTGCCTATTTACTTTGGAAACACTACAAGTTGAAACCTCCTGTTAACATTCCAAGCTCACACACCACCCCATCCCAGTAGGCCCAGATTGGTCACACAGGTCGGTCTGTGCTTGTTCTCACCTTGTTTGCCCCAAAGGTGCCATTATCTTTGTTCTACTTCACTGTGTCCCCCCATTTTAGCCAGTTTTTTTCAAAGCTTTAGCTAAACAGTGTCACACGGAACCATCAAATCACCAAGGTTGGGAAAGACCTCCATGAGCATCAAGCCTTGAGGAGAACAAGTCATCACCTATGCCAAGGTGCCTTGAATTCAGAACTGCCAATGAAGCATTGCCAGAAGCCACTATAGAAAGGTTTTCCCTGTAGAAAGATGTTTTCTTCTCCACTGAGATCAGCCTAAGCTTTCTGGTCCAGAACAACAATTCCCACCTGGAAAGAAGCTTACTTTCCAGGTCTCAAATCCCAAGTCAGGGCTGTTCAACTAGTCCTGAAAGAGAACCAATCCCTTTGTGTATCCACCTGTACTGCCTCCAGCATCCCCTTGCAATGTAACACCAGAGTAGATTCTCTGCTTCCCTTATCCTCTGCCTTCCTTAGAAATCCAATTAAAGTTTTTCTTTGTACATCCCAGGAACACCAAATGAAAGTCACAACAAATCTGTATGATCAACCACTTGCATTTCCTTCTAATCCTTTGTTTTATTCTGAGCCTTGTGGAGGACATTTGTCACCAGATGGACACCACTGCCCAAACAGCTTGTCCAGCTGGCAGCAGGGCCTCCCTCACAGCTCCCCAGGAGAAGAGTGAAAACATCTCAAATCCCTTCCACTTCAGCACATCAACACTTTCTGCTATGCTAAACATTCACACTTGGTGAGAGAGAGGAATCCAGGTGGGAATCCTGCACAAACACAGGACAGGAGTTCCCCAGCACTTCAGCTGTGAGCTCAAGGAGGAGCAAGAGGCAGAGCCCAGACTGGAAGCAAGTTCTCATATTTTGTCACTGTCATAGCCACTAAAAACTAAACCTGATGCAAGACCGCCCAGCAGAGCAGTGTCCCAGCTCCTCCAGAATGCCACTGGCTCAGGTCATTCCACCAAAAGCAGTTATTTGTTATTACTACTAGAGAGTGCCAAAACAGACTAAAGAGCTTGGTAGAGTTGTCACATCCATGTGCTCTGGCTCAAGTGAGGAGCTCGGTCTCCTATGGGAAAATACATTAAGACTGACAGCTCGTTCCTATTCACAGGAAGAGATCCAGCTTAAATCCTAAGAACTGAGTTTACTGACACAGGCTACAACTGATCCAGCTACTGCCTGTGCTGAAGTACAAATTCATTGGGTATGATCAGTGCTGAGCACAGGATGGCCAGAATAGAGCTTGGCTTTCCCCTTTATTCCTCCCCTTCTTTCCCCACTTATTTTCCCCCTATAGCCACATATCAGAGTCCCACTGAACACTCCATTCCCTTTCTGCAGGCCAAGGGATCGTGTCCAATATATAACAGGGAAAGGCTTTCGTGTCTAAAAGCAGATCAAAAGTCTCTCCTTCTCTCTGGCTTGGGCACAGCACTACTCAGAGCTCACTGTCCCTGCCTCGTTTATTAACCATTAGTGCCAGCTTGGCCACCATTATTTATAACAATTCAGGCCCATAAAAGTTAAAAAAAGGGTTTATGCTTGCCTGGGTGCAGAGGTTAAGTGATACAGTACTGAGCCCTGCTCAAAACACATCTGACACAGGGCTTAAAGTATTTCAGCACTGAACTCCAAATCTGAGCTGTGCCAGTGCTGGCCAAATCCTCCTAAGCCAGCTGGAAGTCAGTCTCTGGGTTTAGCAAAGGGTTAGTGAGGCTTCACAAAATAATGGCCCTAAGTTTAACTGAACAAAACATATGGACTTAAAAAACCAGCACAAAATAATCCAATAATTACATCCCAGCAGGGAAAGATGTAATTTAATTCTGTTTGCACTGCTGAGAAATGAAAGCCTCAGCCTTTCTTGTTGACCTGATGATTCTGATTTAAAATCCACTTAGTGAATACAATTAGTGAGACTACTGGGCACACTGGATGAGGTTTGATCAATACTTGCAACTTGTAATCAAGTGCTTGTACCCAGTTATTTGGGCCAATTCAATGATATGCCTGATATCACATTGTCAGCTAAGGAAAATTGTTTGGTATTTAGACAAAAAAATCTAAGAGCTGGGAGTCATTTGGGCTATAGTGAAATGGAGCACCTCCTCTTGTTGGGTTCATGGTGCTCATTGCAGGTATGGACACGTGTCACTTCAGTGCCTAAAGGGGCTCCAGGAGAGCTGAGAGGGTCTTTGGACAAGGGCCTGGAAGAACAGGACAAGGGGGAATGGCTTCCCACTGCCAGAGGGCAGGGTTAGATGGGATAGCGGGAAAGAATTCTTCCCTGGCAGGGTGGGCAGGCCCTGGCACAGGTTGCCCAGAGAAGCTGTGGCTGCCCCTGGATCCCTGGAAGTGTCCAAGGCCAGGTTGGAGCAACCTGGGCTAGTGGAAGGTGTCCCTGCCCATGGCAGGGAGTGGCACTGGATGATCTTTAAGGTCCCTTCCAACCCAAACCATCCTGTGATTCTCTAAGCACAGTAACTGCATGCTGTGCAACCTGATTAAAGTGCAGTTGCTTTTGCTGACAAATCCTGTACCTCAGCTCACAAATGCTGTGTATTTCTTATTTTTGTAAGTCTCTTGTTTAGATATATAGCTTAAGGATAATGCTTTTTGTTGAAGGATTTATTTTGAGCTCATCTTTCCTATTCTCAGTTAAAGAAAAAAATACTCCCGTAATTCTAATTGAGCTACATTAACCTCAAATTTTAAACTGCTTCAGATCACTATTCTTCAACAAGCATGTCATTAACACAGAGGTAACACGAGACTTTTCCATGGGATCATGGAATGGCTTGGTTTGGAAGGGACCTTAAAGCCCATCTCGTTCCACCCCCTGCCATGGGCAGGGACACCTTCCCCTTTTGTTTTCTGTCAGCCTGAAAAAAGCCCTACTCAGTTAAATTATGTTGTAAACGTTTCCCAAAAAGGTTTAATCATTTTTGAGAGCAAGAGGAAGCAAATAACAAACCTACCCTATCTTAGTGTAGGTTCACACACTTATCCTGCTTCAAAACCAACTCACCTCCAGGGAGCAAATCCCTGGGAATGGAGCAAGACCTCATTTTCAAATTCACTCCATCAGCAGCTTCTGTTCTGCACCCATAAAACAGAAACAGTTTTGGGGCAAAATAGATACCCAAGCTCCTTAGTTTTTCAATGATTTCTGAGTAGCACTTGCAGACTCATCAGCTGGGTGCCATATGAATTGCAAATGATGGGGGAAGGCGAGGGGGGAGGAATATAAATCCTGTTTCAAAGGTGTTCAGCCTCAATCCCCACTGAAGGCTTACAAAAATTGTTTGATTCAGCTGCACATGACCTATTTAATATGTTAATATTTGGGACCAGAATGGAGGTGGTATCACAGCTGATAGACACCCCTTCATCCCAAATATGAAGGGGGCTCTTCAGATGCTTAAACAAAGTTTCTTTTCTGTATTTTACATCAGGCAAAAGCAGGGATTACAGAAGTAGTAAGGCCAGGTTGTTCTCTGTGGCTGAATCTCATGTAGAAAGGCAAAGATACTCCCTCTATGCCAGGGCAGTACCTGAGCACTTCCTGGGAAAGTGACCTCACAGTAAGGAATTTCCTGGCACAGATTCCCAGGAAGGTTCAGCTTTGAAGTGCAGCCTCCTTGCTGCAGAGATGCTGATGGACAACTATGTTAGTGAGGACCACAGAGCACACACCAGGCAACAGAGGCACCAGGAGACACAGGCCTGACTCCAACTCCTCACCCTGCAGAGAAGGAACTTTGTGCAAACACAGATGTGGAAGAGTCATTCCAGCCCACAGTGAACAGCTGTCCAGGAACAACTGGGGAGGACTCAGAACCATCATCTCCAACACAAGCACAGCAGACACAGACAGGCCTAGGACACCCATAAAATTAGGCCACCCAGGTTCTCTCCCTAATGCTAAAGGTCCCCATGGAGCCTTATCTTCCCAATTATTTCACTGCAAACCACCACACTCAGATTCCAAGGGTCAGATATTTAAGTCATGCCAACACTGATTACATTGGACCACCAGCTTCTTCCTGAAAGAAACCTGCAGGAAGTTTTAGATCCTAAGAAAGCAATCAAGGCAAACATTGCAACTGTGGAGATATAACTGCATCACTTCTGTAGGGAAGGCATCCAGGAATAATTTCCCAAGGTGCAGTCCTGCAGCTGCACACTATTACACTGATATCAACTACAGCAACATGCAATTAAGAGGAGTAGAGGTAAAAAAAAAAGCTCTTGCTTAATAGGTTCACACCGATATTATTTACAAATTCTGTGGAAAGTTTATAAAAATAACTTGTATAAGTGAATTTGGGAAAGCTTGATCCTCTTACTGGAGGCAGGAGGTGGAATGATAACAAACAGCAGGATGCAAGGAACAAAATGAGCACAAGTGCAAAGCCAACAGCTGTTTGTTTCTCGCTCCTCTCCCCTCTATTTCTCTTCCCAGGACAGAAGATCGAGCTCATACCGTAAACAGAAAATGCTGAATGACAGAAAGGAGCACCGCAGGCTGGAGCCCTATCCCAGGACAGCTGACCAGAACAGCCAGGCCCCCGCAATCACTCCAGCATTCCCAATCCTCTCTGAAGACATTGCTGCTCATAGCATAGCACTTACTACAGCAAATATGTTGTGGGAAGGCTGCTGTTGAAATCAAGTCTTCAGTCTCAGAGGAAACAGCATTTCCCAATCAGTCATTTGTCTATCTACCCCCTCTTCCCACCAGTTTCACCCTTGGGTGAAAAAAAAAAATCCCTTTTTCCCTCGGCTTGAGCCCCCCAGTGAGTGGATCATCTGGTGTTCAATAGCTGCTGTTCTCTGCCACTCCCACACAGACTGACAATCACAGCACAGAAAAGTCACTGCGGAACCTGTGACTGTCCCACCACTGGCAGAACACCCAGTCCTCAAAGCCAGAGACGAACAGAGATGATCCCTTCTCCGAGAAAAGGACAGGGAACCACAGGTGCCAGGTGCTCGCACAGGCTCAGAGTGCTCTTCACCTGAAAGGCGCTGTTTGAGTCACTTCTGGTAACCAGCTGTAATTAATTGTGGCCAATACAGACCCCGGCGAGTGTAAATGAGCCCTCCTAGCAGCATTTCACACTTCAGACCGGTAGCTTAGCAACAGGGGTAGAAGAGGAGTGAAAAACCGGAGATTATTGGTTTATTCAAGTATTGGGGAAGAGCCTCACGTGTTAACTGGTTGTTAACTGGGAAAAAAAAAATAAACTCTTTCCTCATAGTTTCTAAATGGGGAGTGGGGGCAAAAATTTAGTTTGTTACTATGCTACTCTATTTTTAATTGGCAATAAATTAATCTTCCCCAAGCCAGGTCTGTTTTGCCCATGGCTGATGGGTGAGGGATCTCCCTGCTCTTATCTGGACCCACAAGGTTTTTCACCTTGTTTTTTTTCCTCCCCTGTCCTGCTCAGGGCAGAGTGACTGGCTTGGTGGGCACCTGGTGGCCAGCCAAGGTTCATCCAGCCTAGGTGGAAAGGAGGCTGCAGCAGATCAGAAGTCACACATTTTGCTGGTGATCAGCTTGGAGTAAGTCGGCTGGGACATTGGTTTAATCAGCAAAATGGGCACTGCTCCTACATCTGTAAGGGATTACCTGCCTCTCCTCAAAGGGCAGCTCATTGCACAAGAGAAGAGTTCGGCTAAACATAAAAAAGCAGCTGCTTCCCCAGCCCTGGGGCAAGTCCTTGGCTGTGCTGGCAGCTCAGCATCCTACAGGGCTCATCTCCTGCAAGACTTGCACAGGAGATGCTGGGTTAGCCAAGTGCAGAGCTGAGCTGTGCCAACAGGGACAGACCAGCTGCGTGTGTCTCCCGGGGCAGAATCCCACGCCAGGAAGCAAGTCTCAAAAAAAATGAAAAGGATTAAAAGGAAAGGATAAAGGTACTTAAGCCTTGCTGTTTCATTTATAACAGACAAAAATCAGGGGACAGGGAAGATGGAAAACAGCGAGTAACTGGCCCAGCAAGGGTAAAATGCAGGAAAATAGCGTGCAAGGATCCCTGGCTATCAACTCCCCTGCTCCAAACAGCCACCAGGACAACTGAGCGTGGGACTTGCATGTCATTGTCTGCCTGGTGCCTGAGCTGAGAATAAAAACTTACCAAAAATGCTCAGCTGCAGCCAAGTCTGAGCAAAGCCACTGCCCTGGCAGTGCAGTGTCAGAGCAATTCCGTGTGTTTGTGATGAGCCCTTTGTCCTCTTCACAGCCAGTTTCACCCTTTGTGCAGAGCAGTGAACCAAAGCCCACAGACAAATTTAATGCAGGATGAAAATGTGTTTGCCTGCGTGGTTTAGTCAGACTTCATTGCATCATGTTTGGTTCCACTGGAGACAGAAGGATGCACTTGAGCTCCGTCCAGTCACTTCAGTTTTGCTAAATTTGGGAATACATGGCAAGAGTAGCATTTGTGCATCAGCACAGGCACAAACCCGGAGATTTATTTTTCCTGATACAGCTTTCATTGGTACAATATGTGCCACAGAAATACAGAAGGATGAAAATAATCTTAATTCCAGGAACTGTGCTACTCAGAAAGCCTTTCTCAGGCAATGTACAATCACCCATCGTACAGTCCTTGCTGTACGATGGTCTTGCCAAGTGGGTGCCTCTCCTCTTTGAGCTTATTTCCTCAGCCAGGGACCTCTGGGACTGATTTCCTCTGCTATCACCAGGGCAGCAAGGACAAGCACTGCTGTTTTAGTGTTTTAGCATTTAGACACAGCCTTCAGGGTTTTTTTGTTGTCTCTACAATGCAGCCCAACTCTCTGAAAACACCTCAAAAAGAAATGCACACCCAGTGACAAAGCAGAGGATCTGTCACAAAACGTGTTAGAGCAGGGGAGTGGGGCACATAGTAAGTTATGAGTAAACATCCCGGAGCAAAGGAAACCAAACCACCCAGCACAAACACCTTTGAATTGTGAACCAGCTTTAATGATACCTAAGTTATTGTGCTGCCAAACTCCCATCTGCAAGCAACTGGATGCTACAGTGCTCAGCACACTCAGCCATCAGTAGCTCTTCATCCACATCATCTGTGTTCAAGTTGGCAGTGCTACAAACCCTCACACTTTTTACAGTAAAAGATTCAAAACCTTTTGTTGCCCCTCTGGGGTCATGACCTGTTTGTGAAAGTGATTAATACAAAGGTCATCTCCAGAGATGTTTTGTCCTCTTAGGGTAAATTTGATTTTTGGAAGTGCCCCAGCAAAGCTACTGGAGGGGGAAGGATTGCAAAGTCACTACTCCTGTGTGCACAGTGAGGTGCCAACACTGAACTGAACCTCCAGCCTTTCAACAACAGGATTCCTGACCAGTCCTTTCTTTAACCAGCACACACTGAGCACCTCGAAACACACACTGGGACCAAAACACTCCTAGAAGTCCTTCAGCCTGTTTGTCAGTACCACAGAAGCCCAGAATTGGGTTGGAAGGGACCTTAAAGATCTTCCAGTCCCACTCTGCCATGGGCAGGGACACCTTCCACCAGCCCAGGTTGCTCCAAGCCCTGTCCAACCTGGCCTTGGACAATTCCAGGGATCCAGGGGCAGCCACAGCTTCTCTGGGAAAACTGTGCCAGGGCCTCCCCACCCTGACAGGAAGGATTTCTTCCCAATAACCCATCTAAATCTACCCTTCTTCAGCTTGAAGCTATTCCTCCTTGTCCTACCATGATGCCCACTGCATTTCTGCACTAGCAAATTTTGCAAGCATGATGAGGATCATTGAATACCTCACCACAAGCAACCAGTGTAATTCCCAGAATATTGACTGGATGATGAAGTAGCATTATTACAGGAGACCTTAAACACAGGGAAATTAAAACATTGGATGGTTGTGAGAGACTCCTGTCATTAAAGGGCTTAGCAAGAACATCTATAGCACTTCTAAAATATGCTTACATGCCATAAATCACTGCCCCACAATGATACATGCACATTATATTCATAACAGCATAATTACAAGGCAATTACCATACAGCAGTAATTAAGGGGAAACCCTGTGTGCCATCCAAGGCAGCTACTTTGAAAGGGACTAAATATACAAGGAAAATATAATTAAGCAACAGAAGGTGAGTTGTTTCCTGATGATAATTACATTACTGGCTGTATTTTCAAGTAGGTCACTCCTAAAACAGACCAGTTCAGGGGAAGCTGAACTTGGGCAGGATTTTGACAGCCACATGAATCCTGGGGCCCAGGTGGCCATGGACTTACCAATCTCATTTGTTAAAAGCTTTAATGGCAAGTAGGTTTTGCCCCTTGGCAGACTTTTGGGCAGCTGCCTAATTTCTGTAATGGCCTAACACAGACCTCAGCCAAAAGCAGGAGTCATTCCACATGGCTGAAGAAAACATTCAGCCCAGCAGAGTTGAACAGTACATGTGATTTTTTTCAGCTGAAGCAAAAGCTAATAGAGGTGAGAGGTGGCTACCTTTCTACACCTGACAAATAAAATGTATTGAGGAGTAACCCATCAGCAGCGAGAGGAGAGGAGGTGTAGGAAAGTGTGTGTGCAGGGCTCAGGGTGGGTTTAAACACAGCTTGAGCTGTGAGGTTCTGCTCACTGGGGACACAGAGCCTGCCTGGGGAGCGCAGCTGAGCTCTCCAGCACTGGCATCAGAGGCACTGAAGAATTTAAGGACTCCACTTGGGACAACTCTCTTAAATGCCTTGGACTCCACCGAGCCTGGAGGTGGGGGAATGCAGTAATGAACCCGATTTCTCAGGTCATTCCTATCACAGAAGCATTTTAACCTCTTTGGAGAAGCTGCAGCAACTGGTGAACTCCAAAGCTGAGCCTACAGCTCTGTGGCTGGAGAGGGCTGACTGCTATTTTTATACTTGTTTTCCTGGGAAAAGCCATCATTTTACAAACAAGTTCAGCTAGAGCAATCATTGTATATTCATTCCCTGCTCCCTCAGAGGACACAGCTTCCAGGATCCTTCCCAAGAACAGCTCCAGCAAAGCACAGATGGATGGCTCTGGATCTACCCTTCCCCAGGCTGTCCAAGGCAGTGAGTTATCAAACACTAGTTGTTCTCTTCACTGTTATCACCTAATGGGTCACAGATGGCACAAAACATTATGGCATCCTGAATTTTGTGCGCCTTCATGCTGTTGTTTGTTCAAAAAAATTAATCTCAAAGGCTGCCAACCCCTGTCTTGCTCAGAATCACCTTTTCACCTTCTCACCATCTGCTGTCAGACCTCGAGGGCGAGTCAATGCGAGTCCCAGTCTCAGCTGCAACTCACTGGGTTGCATCAAATTCGAAATCCTCCAGCACAAAATGTACCTCATTGCCACTGACACCTCCAGGAGAGGCAGCTCTTCACTGTCCTACCCACCACTTCCAGGAACACTGCAAAGAGAACATGTTGCAGAGGTCTGTGTCCCTGGCCTGAGTCCATAAAGCCCAATCCATTAAAGTCTTTAAATTACAGTGGAAAACGTCCATTATCACCTGCACGTTCCACCCAGCCTGCCCTTGTTTGCTTTCCATGGCATCACAGGAATACAAAGCCACAAGAAACATCCCAAACATCCAGTCCAGACTCACCTGATCCACTGGCTCCTGAAAAGCTCATCAGGCAAGCTCAGTTATTCCCCAATTCTCATTTAGTACCTCTTTGCTAGCACAGAAGACCCATCTCATTTATTTTGGGCCTCTGCAACTTGAAGAGCCACTTCAAATTCCCCTCTAGCCTCCAATACTTTTTTCATGCCAGTTAGACCAAAAAGAAACATTTGTTGCATGCTAAATCAACAGAAAAAGGGGTGAAAGAAGAGATCGCAGCCCAGATTTCAGCACTGAACATGTCTTACATGGCCTTTTCTGTACAAAAAGCCCAGATAAACCCAAAAATCTGATTATGTAGATTATTCTCTCACGTCACACTCTGATACTCTTATGCATTTCAAGGCTTCCAACATGCCTTTCAGAGAGCAAGGCTTGCATGAGTCCCTTGAGGGAGAGCTAGGAAGAAGGGGGGGGGGGGAAACGTGGATTTATCCTATCATTCAGCAACCACCACAACCCCAGCAGGAAGCTGGGGGAGCCTGGCATCCTGCCACAAGACAGAGCCCAAAGAAAGCTGCTCTGCTTTTAAGCCAGCCACGTGGAAATTAAGCCTGAAACTGCAGTATGGTGAAAGCTGCTCTCTCAGCCCTGCTGCTCTACTCTTAGAGCAGACCTGCTGCACCCGGCTCCGAGGGGCCAGGGCAGTGTGTGTGGGCTCCCTGTGCCTGCTGAGACATCACCCTGAACAGCAAGTCTGCCTGAAAACAGAGCTGATCACCCAAAAGGGAAACATGTGAAGCTGCAGCCAGACTAAGCAGCAGCATCACCTCCCCTGGGTCCTGCAGGTGACACCTGAAGGACGGGGCCATCCGGGAGCACCTGGACAAGCTCCGGTGGTGGGTCCGTGGGAATCTCAGGAGGTTTAAT
The DNA here is from genome assembly GCF_003945595.2 of Pipra filicauda. Classification (NCBI taxonomy): domain Eukaryota; kingdom Metazoa; phylum Chordata; class Aves; order Passeriformes; family Pipridae; genus Pipra; species Pipra filicauda. Next base: position 927,850 of record NW_024104401.1, read on the forward strand.
GAGGCCAAGTGCTGGTGCTGAACCTGGGTCAGGACAACCCCTGGGATTAATCCAGGCTGGGGATGAACAGATGGAGAGCAGCCCTGAGGGTGCTGCTAGGTGAGAGGACAAGGACAGCTTGACAGAGGGCAGGGTTAGATGGGATATTGGGAAGGAATTCTTCCCTGTGAGGGTGGGGAGGCCCTGGCACAGGTTGCCCAGAGAAGCTGTGGCTGCCCCTGGATCCCTGGAAGTGTCCAAGGCCAGGTTGGATGGGGCTTGGAGCAACCTGGGACAGTGGAAGGTGTCTCTGCCCATGGCAGGGGGTTGGAACGGGATGGGTTTTAAGGTCCCTCCCAACCCAAACTATTTGTGATTACATGTGTGCTCCTCACTGCTCTCCAGCTGGCAGCTTCCCTGATCTGCATTCAAGCTCCCAGGACCAGCTCTTAGAGCCTTCTCAGGTCTTACCAACTGGTCATTAGTACCCTTGGGACAGCTGAAAAACCAGGTCCCTTCTCCCAAAGTGATGTGACACTCAGCAGCTTCACCAACACAGCAAAGGCCCAGTACCCTTGCACTTCTAAACACCAGCCTTGTCTTTCTCCAGCCCTCAGTAAAAACATGGGAAACTGGTTTAGCCCTTTCTTACTAAGGACTTAGCAGTACTTGGCTGGCAGAACGAAATTCAGAGGCACATGAAATTCTGAAAATCCTTGGAAGAAAATTTTGTCTTTTCTAACGAGTCACTGGTCTGTAACCACTGCCAAAGGAAAGAAAGGGTGAGCCAAGTGCTGCTGTTACCCAGGACTACCCAAACAGCCGTGGGTTTGGTAACCAAGAGGAGATCCAGCTGCACTGGAGGGGCTGCACTGCAGCACAGCAAAACCCAGCCCTGTTTGAACAGCCACTCGGCCCCAGCCCCATTACCACCTCAAATCTCAGGTAAAAGCCATGTCTCTGTGGTCAGGTGCTGGCTGGGGCACAGGACCCCACATTGGGAACCTACTTGAAGCACTGTGGAAAAGCTGAGCCAGGCACTTCTGTGCTCCACCTTCTTGTGGTTCAAGGGGAGGGAGAAATAACTCCCTTCCTGGAAGGTGAGAGCCATTAGCAACTGCGGGGACTGACTGCACCCACAGCAGTGTGACAGAGCGGGACTGCAGAGTAGCTACTGCACTACCCTGAAAGACGTGAACAACGTTTCCCCCCATTTCCTATACTTTTGTTCATACTTTCAACTCCCTCCAGTCCTTCAAAGTTGCAGCTGAGTCACTTGTAGCGGTGAAAAAGTGACCTGAGCCTGAATATTTTTGCACAGTGCCTTTAAGACTGATTTGTTTACCTGAAGCTGCTTAAACTATGCAGAGTTCAACTCGAATTTGTTAGACTTGGCTAAAAGCCACCCTGTTCGCTATTGAAAGCGGGAGTGCTATAGAAAGTAAATGCCATCCTATTGTCTCCACGGTTCTGCTAATCTCTTACCAATAAAAAAAAAAGAAGTTAAATAAGGAAAGAAATTGTATTTCCCAGTTACTTTCATGCAGTGACATACTGTAACACCCCGGCTACGCTAAGGATTAAAACACTATTGCCAGGGACGATTTAGAGCACCATTGCACAATCAAAATAGGAGCACGGTGAAACAGGAGGGTCGTGCCTAGAGGATTCTCACACACCTGTTTATTACTCCTTGTTTCCTGCGAAGGGAAAAGATCTCAGGGTGTCCCCCGGGTTTCACAGCCCCTCGTTTATGAAAGGCTCGTGCTTTAAGCAGCATTTGGCACTGATTTCACTCGCTTCCTCCTCGTCCCCCCTGCCTTTTCCCTTTGATTGTTACTCCAGACTGAAAGGAGTGCAATCCCTGCCTTTTCCCGGAGTGTGTTCGCTGTTCAGACTGCCCGGCCCTCCCCCCTACTCAGCCCTTGCTCCGCGGAGCATCCCCCGCGCCGCGATCCAAGCGCCGGGCTCTTTGCTGCTGCTTTCTCATCTTCCCACGCCGCGGGCTGCTATTGCATCTCCCCGGCCGGCTCCTCCTCTCCTCCCCTCGCTCCCGTCCCTCTTTAGATTCACTTCAAGGCCAGCTTCCCTTCCTCGCTGCTGGGCTCACACAGCTGGGAGTGCAGTAAAGCAGGGGGAGGGAGCGGAGCAGGGAGCTTTTATTCAGCCATGCTTCCTTAACCAAGCAGCTGCTTTGAAGCCCCAAGGTCCAATTTCAGCTGCTGAAGTTGCCAGTAATAAAAAACAGCTGAATATAACACTGCTTTCAAATGGCAGGTTTGAGATAAGGGGACTCCACGGTTAAAGCTCTTCAGCTGAAACCTGATTGGAATCTGTAAACACGTTAACTTGGGTGGAATAGTCAATAAGCACTTGCTGGGACACAGATTAGCAAGAAATTCGAGACGCCCAAGGAATCCCCCCCTCTCCCTGGTGTACTCCAAGCCCTGTGCAAGGTGCTGTGGGTGGAGCCCAGGTGAGCAGCAGGGACAGGGACAGGGCTCAGAGCACCCTCAGCTCTGCTCCCCAGAGCCTGCTGGGTGTTCTGAGGGCTCACACACCTCCTGAGGGCAACACGTGGCATTTCAGAGGATCCCAGGCTGCTTTGGGTTGGAAGGGTCCTAAAGCTCAGCTCATTCTACCCCCTGCCATGGGCAGGGACACCTTCCACTGTCCCACGTTGCTCCAAGCCCCGTCCAACCTGGCCTGGGACACTTCCAGAGATGGGGCAGCCACAGCTTCTCTGGGCAACCTGTGCCAGGGCCTCCCCATCCTGTTCTGATGGGGAAAAACACAGCGGTACTGACTCCCCCAAGGCTTTTTAAAACCTAATCCCCCTTTTCCTCAGGTCTGTGAGCTCTCAGATGCTCTATACCAGGGTTTGGTCACAGGTCTGAGTTGGGGTAAAGGGTCAGGTAAAGTTCTTCCCCCAAAGACCTGGCTGTGGGTCTCGTGAAGTACAACTCTGCTAAGAAAGTTTGAGTGCCATGTCTTCGACAGCTATCAAAAAAAAAAGAAAAACAACAAAAAAAAAACAAACACCACACCTCCAGGTCACTACAGGCAAAATATCCCACTGAGATAAAAAACTAAACAGGAATAACAACTCTAAAAATAGCAATGTTCAAGTTTACACTTTTGAACAACAATATTTTCCACCCGTTTAGGCAGAACAAATTCCCACCCTATCCAGTGTCTGAATTTACAGTTCCTGGTGGCCATGGATTCATCCAGCACTCCTCTTCCCTACTGCCTTCTCCTGGACATTTCCTCAGAAAACAAATGGATTCTGCCCCACTACAGCCCATCACTGGAACACACCACTCACAAAACCTGCTCTCAGTAGTTTCCTCTCTCCCTCTCTTTGCATGCACTCTCCTGATATGAGAAGGCTCTTTATGCATGAAAATATTTTTAACACCATGCCCAAGATGCTTTGCAAACAATGCTTTTTACATAACTGGGGCTTGGTTTTTATTTTTCCTTGTTATTCCTAATGACTGCCATGGTTGTAACTGGAAGGTACAATTTCATTCCTTTTCTGAAGAGAGTGAAGGAGGCAGAGGGAGCTGATCCTTCCTCTCTGTTCAGTACCAGTGAGGCTACATCTGGAGAACTATTAGCTGTGGGCTCCCCTGTACAAGATGCAGGTTAATGGGAGTAAATCCAGTGCAGGACCAAAAAAATAAGAAAGGGACAGGAGCATGTCTCACATGAGAAGAGGCAGAGAGAGCTGGGACAGCAGGGAACAGCTGGCAAACCTCACCCAAGCCCTCACCCAGCCCTCTCTGGGGCTGGAAATGCCAGTAACATGGAGTTTATCTTCTCCTCCTCACTGGACTGGAATGCTGATTATCTGCAGCTTGTGATGTGCATTTCTCAGAGCTCCAACACATCCCTCCCCGAAGAACTGGGGGAAAGGGATAAGTCAGCTTGCCTTGAGCAGCATCTGGATCAGCTCTGGACACGTGTGTGTGGGCAGAGATGATGCTGCACACTGGCTCAATTCATAAAGAAATGTGATTAAATGACCCGAAAAGATGCTGGCCATAAACACGCCCTTGTTTGAGGGAGGAAGATTTGATGTGTCTGAAGGACAAATCCTTTCTCATTCCTGTTCCTTTCCAAGTGCTGCCTGTGGCTGGCTCAGCTCTCCAGCTCAGCAGTGCTGGACCTGTGCCAGGTGCCACAGCAAGTGAGCTCAGCACCTGACCCAACTGCAGGTTCCTTCAGTGCCCAGTGCAGGGGACACCACCTGAGCCTTCCACGGGGTCTGGCTTGGCTTCATCAGTCTTATCTTACAGGTCCTGACCAGTAGCTTTGACCATTCAAGTGCTGCATTCTCACACCAGTCACTGGAGTGGAGCCAGTAGAGCTCACTAAGCTCTTTTTTTAAAGCTGAATAGAAGCAGCACAAAAAATATCCCCTTTTACTGGGAGTTGAAATTAAAGGTGTTCATCACACAGTCACAAAACGCAGTCAACTGACTGACAGTCGAGTGAAAAAATAACATCAGTTTGGCTCTAAATCACAATTTAAAACCACTTTTTACCTAGGAGAGGTTTGAAAACACAAAAATTGGACTAATATTACATCAGGAAACCCCAAGATAAACAAAAGCTTAATTATGAAGAACAGAAAAAAAGTGACTTTTGCTACTGCCAGATGCCACCCTTCCTAGTGTGTGACCAAACCAAAGGCCTGACAGCACCAACCTGCCAATGAGAGGTGATTCCTCTTCACAACTCTTACATAAGCATAATAAATCCAAATTATTAATTGCATCCAGAACGTAACACTGAGGGTTGTAAAGCATTGGAACAGACTGCCCTCTGGGCAACAGCAGAATGGGTTAAGTATCAAGTGAATACCCCAACAAGGATGGATTATTCAGCAAGGACCAAGTTAAACCTCTATTCACAGACTCCCCAACTCACAGCAGTTGAGCTCAAATACATAAGAGCTCCAGCTGTCCCTTTAGGACATGCCAACATCTCCTTAGTGGGAAAGGATGGCAAGCCCACCTTCCCTCACACTGCAAGCAGTAGCCAGTCTTAAAGCCCCAATATGCTGCTGACCCTGGAAATAGGAGAGTCAGCTTGTCTTCTGTTCTGCCTGTTTCTGCACAGAGCTTGGAAGATTTATTCTCTGCAATAATGAACACAAACACAGCCCTCACTGCTTTCTTGGCAGCTTTATTAAAGCATTGCATGATTAAGTTAAACCATTTCATGTCAAGATTTACACCAACCCTAAAATAAGTAGTTTTGCTATGCATGACTCTTTTACCAAGCCTGGGGAAATGTTCCCTAACCTGTAAACATAACTGCAGTTCAGAGCTCAGTGCTCACAGCCTCTGAACAGCAGCAGCTTGGCACCCCCAGGAGAGGGCTCTGCTTGGGGGTCTGGAAAACCCATGTCCTGACAGATTGATTTCCAGAAGGGTTGTCTGACAGCTCCCCAACTTGGCTGTCCAGCTGAGTCCTTCTCCCTGCTCCTTCCTGCCCAGCTGCACTGTGGGCAGCAGTGACAGTGTGGCAGCACCACAGCCCCTCGACCCGCTCGACATTCTTGCCTCCAAGATGTCCATTTCTAGTCACAGAAATCCAGATCCAATGGGGTTTTTTTGGCCTCAGGATAATCCTGGAATTCTTTGTTAGACTAATTTAAACTTGGTTCCTAAGGCAAGCTCTAATGGGACATTCCAGGTACCCAAAAGCCAAGCAATGCCAGCTGGCACCTGGCTCTTCTCTGCGTCAAAAGAACCAGCCAAGTGAAAAACCAATGGCCAAGGCAAAGACAGGTTATTAGACCTTGTTAGATTATTGCACTGCCAATCTCTTGAGTTCCCATGTGATTATTTTACAAGCTGAAACACCCAGGCACCAATAATTCTCCAAAAACAAATAGAGAGGCCTAGACTCAGCATGAGGAAGTGACTCGTTTTCTTAAGCAGTTTTTAGAGGTACAGTCCATCTCTCACAGGGATCTTTTCGATCTTTTCCCCTCCCTGTAGCTCAGAAGCTCAAGCTGCCCTTACAGATATCTCTGCTCAAGACTTTTCAGGCTACTTTACACGTGGCAAGATTTTGCTCCTGCCACAGACAAGGAAACCAAGCTTTGAGGTTACAGGTGGAAAAACACCGGTTAAAGACACACCTGAAACTTTACTGAGCAAAAAACCTTCCAATAAGGAAAGAAAAAAATCACAAATACTAGTCAGTGATTACCTGATTCAAAGGACAAAGGAACTTTGTTTGCCTGTGGAGAATATTCCAGAGCAAGAAATGTAAGGAGCTTATATTGGTCCCTTCTCACTGTGGAATGCCAGCAGAACAACCCTCACAAATGAGGCTGAAGCCCCTCTCACCATCATTTCCAAATTGCACACATGGCAAAGCAATGGGTAATTATTTAACTCACCTTTCAGAAACAGAAAGTCCACCATGGCACCTACATCCAGCTCCTTACCTCAGTGCACTGATTAAAGAGCTGTTTCCATCAGGTGTTTCATCATTCCAGCAATGCCGTACTCATGGTGTACAGGGAGGTGGAAAAGCTGATGGATCACAGGAGAAGGAAGTCGCAGCTCCCGGTGCTGTGGCCAAGTTCCCCAGGTTCCAACACTGCAGGAGGTGCAGTGCCTCTCCCAGGAGGACATTCCTGGCCAAAGCAGGCAAAACCAAGCAGACTTCAATAAAACAGGCTAAACCCCTTCAAGGCACTAAGCAATCTTGCAGCTCTGAGGCTCAGAGTGAGACACAAACCTGCCTTCCCATCTGCACACTCCAGGCTGAATCAGAAATATCAAAGCAACTTCCAGTAGGGTCACTGGATCACCCCAAAAGCCTGGAGCCCTTCAGCACAGAGACCAAGGGAGCCCAGTATCTGGCCAGGGATGCCTCCGGCAGCATCCTGGAACAGCAGGCACAGGAAAACCATCCTCAGGCTCCTGTGCAGCACAGGAGGCAAACAAAGACGTCAAAAGGCCACATCCAGGTTTCAGGATGAGTAGCCTCCACCCCCCCCTTCATATCCCTGCCCAGATCCCAGCCCCATGCACCCTCTCAGCCTCATTTGATAGCCCTGTGGGGAGCCAGGCCAACTGGGGCAGAGCTGTGTCCTCAGAGCTGTGTCCCCAGAGCTGCCTTCCCCAGGGAGCTGCACCAGGAGCATCCCCCCAGGAGCACCAAGAGCCATCAGGTTCACTCTGGCTCCAGCAGGGAAGTGCCAAGAGAATATGGGAGCTGGATTAAGCATAGCACCCACCACAACCATGGCAGGGGGACCTGGGGCAACCTTAGGTGGGTTGTTTCATTGGAGCATCTGGTTCCCAGCTTTGGAAGAGTCTAACAACAGTGCAGGGCCTGAGGGAACAGCTGGAGCTGTGTTGGGGGGGTTAGGTTGGGTATCAGGGAAAAGGTTCTTCCCCCAGAGGGTGGTTGGTACTGAACAGGCTCCCCAGGGTTTGGTCACGGCCCCAAGGCTGCCAGAGCTCCTGGAGGGTTTGGAAAACACCCTCAGGGACAGGGTGGGATTGCTGGGGTGTCCTGGGCAGGGCCAGGAGCTGGACTGGTGATCCTTGTGGGTCCCTTCAGCTCAGGATATTCTGTGATTCCCTGATTCATTGACATATGAGCTTTGTGAGCAAAAAACAAATCAGTGCTCAGCACCCAAACTCCGTCATAAAAAAAATAAAAATACAATTCTGCCTTTCAGATCTAATCTGCTCTTAACACAACCTCCTCTGTGTTCCAAGAGGAGGACATGAAGAGATATCCTTGGGATTGCTCTGAGCTACGGTAATAACTTTTATTTAATAAATTCCCAATGAGCAGCCCTACTGCAAGTTTCTTTTTATAGTTGTTGGCATTAAACATGTATGACCTGTCACCTCTGTAGTCAGTCTCAGTGTTATCTCTTGGCAGAGAAACACAATGGAGAACAACAACATTCCCTCTTCTACAGCCAAATAATTTTTAATCACCTTATCCACAGGACCCCCATTGGTAATCTGTCCTCTGGGCCCTCCTGGTTCTTAAAGCAGAAGCTGATAGAGAATTCAATTAAAGTGCCCCCTAAGGATAACACATTCAATCACACTAAGTGAGGACAAGCATGCTCAGATGAAAAAGAAACTCCAGCCCCAAACTTCCAGTGGAAAGCCTTTGTCCTGGTGAGCAGAATACCACCGGTCTCATGAAGGAAAGAAAGGCTTTGGGTCTGGCCTTGGCAACAAAAAGCTGGGTTTGCAGGGCTTTGTTGTTGCTGAGTTTTCTTCCTTTTAGGATGACCTGCCACCTTAATCCAGGGAAGCCCAAAGGAGTTCTCGGGGTCAAACCTGCAGAAGATCAGGGCTGGCTCTGTTGTGCTGATTTGGTTTTCACCATCTGCTGAAGAATATGTAAATCCTGTATTCCACCACTTCCACTGCTCAGCTGCATCAAACATCATCCAGTTAGCGCAGAAAAAAGCGTGAATTAAATTCCAACCCTTTTTGAAGGGCAAAATTCTCAAAGAAAAACTGTATGCAGACTAAGGCAAGTTGGAATTTTCTACTGTAGCAAGACATTTATCATGGGGTCATAGAACATCCTGAGCTGGAAGGGACCTACAAGGACCATCCAGTCCAACTCCTGGCCCTGCCCAGGACACCCCAACAATCCCACCCTGTCCCTGAGGATGTTGTCCAAAGGCTCCTGGAGCTCTGGCAGCCTTGGGGCAATGACCAAACCCTGGGGAGCCTGGTCAGTGCCAACCACCTTCTGGGGGAAGAACCTTTTCCTAATATCTACCCTAAACCTGCCCTGACACAGCTCCAGCCATTCAGCTCAGCTTCACCACTTCATCCTCAAGCACACATTTAAAATACGTTCTATCCTGTCACACCAACCTAAAATAAGCAGGTGGTGGGTTAGACACCCAGCTTCCCAAACCATCGTGCTGTCAGCAGCTTCCATGCTGCAGAAACACACCCAGGGACAACTGCTGAGTCACAGCAGCAGCACGAGATTATCCAAGGTTTGAGAAATCTGGATTTCAGAAGAGAAACCACTGCCTTGCTGTCAGTTATCAGGGGAAACAAAACACAGCATTGAGGGAAAAAAAAAAAAAAAAGAAAACAAAGCTAAACTGTTGGCTATGTTGGGTAACTTTTCCAGTCTTCCCAGCTTGTGATAGTGGCAGATGGCCCAGTCTGTAAATTAGCAGCTACCAGATGGGCCCCTTAAGTAGCTTTACTGCAGTAAATTGATTTGTTCGTGGATTTGGTATTAAAATGTCCTTCGCTGTCTGGGTACTGTTTGGCCACAGAGCTGCAATTTCCACTTGACTGCAGGGAAGGCCAAAACCCCAAACACTCCTACTGGGCAGCTGCTTCTGCTCCATGTGGTGGCTGCTGGTGAGTCCCAGCTGGATGAAGGTACTGGAGGTACTTGGCTGTGCCAGCAAGAGCCAGCACAGGCCAGAGAGGGCACAGGAGCTGGACTTGATGAGCCTTGTGGGCCCCTTCCAGCTCAGGATATTCTGTGATTCTACCACTTAATTCTGGCCACGGATGACAAATACAGACGACTTTGCAGTGAGGAGCTGGGGAAGGACACCCTGACCCGGGGAAATGTCTGTTGGGTGGACACAACTATTTCAGGACAAAGTACTCATTGTTGTGGCTGAAAATAGGGGAGGAATTCAGCTTATCAGATACTTCACTGCCACCCTTCTGTCTCTCTCCTTCTCCCCTCTATACCCTTCGCCTCTCCTCCGGCTATCTTCACAGAATCCCAAAATAGCTGGGGTTGGAAGGGACCTCTGGAGATCACCCAGTCCAACCCTCTGCCCAGGCAGGGGCATCTGGAGCAGGTGACACGTGTCCAGGTGGGTTTGGGATGCCTCCAGAGAGGGAGACTGCACACCCTCCCTGGGCAGCTGTTCCAGGGCTCTGCCACCTCCATGGGAAGAAGTTCTGCCTCGTGTTGAGGTGGAATTTGTTGTGTTTTAGTTTATGGCCACTGGTCCTCATCCTGTCACCCTGGGCCACACGGAAAAGAGTCTGGCACCATCCTCTGATACCCCTTGGAGATACTGGTATGGATTGATGGATCCCCTCTCGGTCTTCCCTTCTCCAGACTAACCAGGCCCAGCTCCCTCAGTCTCTCCTCATAAAAGAGACACTCCGGTCCCTCAACCATCTTGTGGCCTTTGCTGGACCCTCTCCAGTAGCTCCTTGTCTTTCCTGAGCTGTGCAGACCAGAATTGAACACAACACTGCAGATGTGGCCCCAGAGCCTTTGCTGAAGGTGCTTATGAACAGCATTTGCAGAGTTTTGGCCTCTGCTGTCTGTTTTGCTTTCACCTGTGTAGGGAGCACCCTGTGGCAGTATGTGCTGCCTCGTTATTTGGGGTGAACTTTGCACCCTGAAAGGTGCCTTTATTTTGTACAACTAACCAGGATTTCTGCTCCTGTGTCAATATCTCAAAGATGATGGAATGACTGGAATGAAAAGTAGGTCAATATGTGATTTTCCTCCATTTCATGACAGAGGCTGATAGCCAACATTTTCTAGGTTGGTTGTTATCCTTCCAGACCTCTGCTCAAGTAAGAGGAAATTGTCTCAGCAGTAGTGAGCCAGAAGCTAGAGACTGACATTTGTTGAAATGAAATATTCCACATTCCTTACATTTCTTAATAAAACCACAAGCACTTCCATCTTCCTAGAGCTCCTTTGGCATGTCCTGGCATGATATCCTGTAAGACTCAGTCCCAAAAGCCTTTGCATACATTTTAGTTTGTGTCAAAGACTGGCAAGCCATGACTTAATCCTCCCAATGGCCCTCTGCATCTGCAAGGGCTATAAAGTCACCAGGGAGGAGTGACAAGCAAAAAGAAATTACATTTCTGCAAGAGTACTGTCACCTGATGGTTTATAGTTCTAATATCTAGATATTATATATATAGCTGGCAAAAGAAACCAAAGCTTTCCTTCTCGAGCCTGGATAGTTAAATCATTTGTCAGCCTGAATGCTCAGCTTTCCTCAAGTTGCATTGCTGACAACAAGCAATGGAGGATTGTTCCATCTCCCTTTTCCCTCCCTTTCCATTTCTCTTATTGTTTCAAAAGACCTGCAAGTTAGATCTCCTGCCAAAGGTATGAGCACATATTATTGTTCTTAATTACTATTAAGTTCACTCAAAGATCTTCACATGCCATCCTCGGTCCTTAGTCCAACACCTACTGGTCAAACCCCTGAAAACACGTGGAGGGAGCATCGATGTTGGACATCAACGTCCACAAGACAGTTTTTGGTTTAGTGCCTGTGGATACATTTATAACTGAGGCAGGCAGCATCCAAACCCGCTGCTGTGCTACAGACCATTACTGCTGGATTTTGTGTTTTTCTGCTGGAAGTGAGGCCAAAAAGGTCATTTCTGAACAAAGTTTTTCCACGGCAATGTGCAGTGTAAAGGGCTTTGCACTCCAGCTGACGAGACCATTCAAATTCAGCGAGCCATGACTATTATACCCAAGCTAACACACAACTATTGCTCTCCAGAAAAGCCAGGTTTACAGCAGGATCAGTCCAAGGAAACCACGGGGTGCAAAGCCTGCTACACCAAGAGATGGAGGAAGTAAACCTTGGGCTCAGGGGAGCTCTGGGAATGACAAACAGCTCTCTCCCTCTTCTTCTTCAGCACTTCACCCAGTGCCTGCATATCTGGCACGTCACATCTTCCCCAGAGAACCAGTTGTTTTCTTTACTATCCCAGCAAATGGAGTTCTACCCTGAGAACCAAGACAGCTATTCCTACTGGAATGCAAAACAATCTGGCATTTTTCAGGATAAGGTTTATTGTTGGAGCTTCATTTCCTGTTGGTTATCCTGTTGGTTCCTTCTCCAGCTTTCCTCCTCTGATTCTCAGTTTGTCTTCAGCTTTTACCCATGACCTGGGCTGACCTGCCTTCTAACCCCTGTCTCTCAAACTGCTTGATAGTCATGTCCTCCCGCTCACAAGCTCAGGTCTCTTGGCAGTGAAGCACACCAATTTGCATTTAACAATTTAAATAGCAGGAACAGAAGTCCGTGTTCCAGGAAATCTGTCTCTGCTGCTTGGGGCCCTGTCCCTGTCCTCATGCAGACGAGTTTCTGCCTGCACTGCTCCTCCAGCAACAGCTCAGCTTTCTGCTGCCTTCCAGACCATCAATGCCTTTGCCACGGGAGCCTAAACTGATTTCTCTAGATACTTTTGTCAGTCAGGTGGCTTATCTGTGTGCTCTTACCCATCAGCTCACATGCCCAGGAGCTGCAGAGGGCAAGAAGTGGGGGGACGTGTTCTAGTCCCTCTTCATTGAAATAAAATGCTCTATATCAGTAACTAAGTAACTGATATGCAATGAAAATAATCAATTATTGTTCAAAAAGGAAAGACTGCCCTTTAAACCTGACCAGTGCTCGTTATCCCACCTCACTGACAGCAACTGCCAATTCCTTCCTCCCCTTTCCCAGACACCAAAACCCCAGAATGCCCTTTTAGATGTTTTCAGAGCCAATAATTCTTCCCAATTCAAATCCTTCCTGAAGAGATAGAAGCAAAACCCTGCTGATAAGATTGCAGTCCAACCTGAGCACTCAGCTTAATCTCATTTGGGGATGCTCCCTCCATTTACCATCCATTCCACTTTGTTAGTGGGACGGTGACCTCCCATTCCTGGGCCATGATTGAGATCATGGGCTAGTCTGTCTTGAGAGCAAGGATAATACATTTATTCTTCTGTTCCCTGTTTTATTCTTGTCCAAACCCTTTCCCTCTGCATGCTGCACCCTACAGTACTGTGGGACTGCAGTCCCTGGCAGTGTTTTCGCTGGGAATCCACAAGGGCAATCCTTTATACAACATTCCCAGGATGCACAGACTTGCATTGGAAAGCCTACTTCACCTTTTGTTGCACTTTGAAGTGCAAGTACCAAAAAGTACCCATGGAAGTGTTCTCTTCTTTATACCTCATCCTCCTGCAGCAGGTACAAAGTATTGGAAAGCAGGCTTTGGCTTTTGCTGGTTTTGTAAATATTCTTTCTTTCTTCTTCTCATTTCCAGGCAGGTCAAACAGCTGAACAGCTTCTGGATCATTATTTGTGCCAGGAGCAAAGGCTGTACAGACTCCTGCAGTTCATATACTGGACTGATAAAGTGCATCACCAGAGCATGTTACACAAGCACACCTAGAAAGCCTCTAATTGTGCACAGACAGGCGAGGAGATAAAACCAGCCTGCACACTGGGGCTGTGAACTGTGCCAGCGGGGTCACCCCACCCTGAACTGTGCAGCTTCTCTGAACCCCCAATGCCTGACCACCCTTTCCAGGAAGACATTGGCTTGAGGTGGTTTCCTCCTGTCCCTTGTTCCCTGGGAGCAGAGCCCAACCCTCCCTGGCTCCATACTCCTGTCAGGGAGTTGGGGAGAGTGAGAAGTTCCCCCCTGAGCCTCCTTTTCTCCAGGTCTTCCTTCACCCTGGCTGAAGCCAGTGGTGCCTGTGGGGCTGGAAGCTGCACACCACATCCTAACCTTTGGCACAGCTTTGTCCTGTATGGCATTAGTGTCACGTGCACTAGTGAGAAGGCTGGAGCTTGTGCAGAATTATCCATACGCTAATGCGGAATTGATCCCTGTTAAGTATCAACTCACAGCATTTAGGAGTATACAAAAAAATTAAGTACAATAGCCAATTTCCTCACTGACCTTCCCTCAGACCGCAAACCTGCAACCAAGAGTCCAAAAGTTGAGCTGAGAGCGGAGTAAGTGCTAACCCTTAGTCATGAACACACGGCAGGTCCTGTTCAGAGCAAGGAAAAGTGCCTTCGTGTGAGGATCAGGGAGTGTGGGACACTTTAAAAACTTCAAGATAACAGTCCTGTGGTTAAATCAATACTCCCAAGCCTGGTGCACTGATAGTCACCTCTGCCAGGAAGACTATTCAAACAAAGTTCTGCAAGATACTCAAATAGTAACCCTCGAGGAACATTGCACACCTTCAGGGGCTCAGTCACGAGTCTTCCATTTTTTCAAGGGGCCCCTCCAGGTCAGACATGTAGGGCAGAGCTGCACAGCCAGGATTACACAAGGGCACTAAAGGTTTACACTGCCCAGTCCAAGTAGGGTAAACTTATTACACCAGCTCAGGTGTTCCAGGAAAAGTGCTGCAAAACACACACTGACTTCAACCAGCAACCTCTGCCACAGAGGGGGTCTTGACTCTGATGATTTGGCTGGAAGCAGCAAGGAGACTTTACTTGGTAACTAGTTTATTGGCATCCATTAACCAGCTTTTAGTCATATTCTTTATCCAGTTTAGCTTCTGTGCATGCTTAGAAAAAAGCTCAGAGTGAAACCCTGACTCAGTCTCCTTCTAGTCGAAAATATTCTTTCCATACTGGTTTTTTCCATCCTGCAAATAGTTAAGATCCAATTTTAGGAGGTTGCCCTTACCACCTGAAGTGCTGCTTTGGCTTCTGGAGAGCCCAGGGTGTTGTCAGCTAAGCAAACAGGACCCTCTCTCCCTCAGTGTGTTGGAGAAGGGTTCAGCCAGTGCTCTGTTGCACCACACACCATCTTCTTCCACAGAATTTGAAAACCGAAAAGCTTCTGCAGGGAAAAAAGAGACAAACCTCTGACTAAACTTCCAGTTCCAACTAAAAAAGGAGAAAAAGCACATAAAAGTGTGGAATAGTTAAGAAGAATCAAAAAGAAGCATCAAAAGCAGTGTGGGCAGCAGGGCAGGGGGGGATTCTGCTCCTCTGCCCTGCTCAGGTGAGACCCCCCTGCAGAGCTGCTCCAGCCCTGGGAACAGCCCAGCAAGGACATGGAGCTGCTGCAGAGAGTCCAGAGGAGGCACCAAGAGGAGCAGAGGATGGAGCAGCTCTGCTGAGAGGAAAGGCTGGGAGAGTTGGGATTGTTCAGCCTGGAGAAGGGAAGTTTGGGGTCACCTAATTGTGGCCTTCCAGTGCCTGAAAGAGCTGACAAGAAAGGTGGAGAGAGATTATTGACAAGGGCCTAGAGGGACAGGACAAGGGGCAATGGCTTCAAACTGCCAGAGGGCAGGGTTAGATGGGATATTGGGAAGGAATCCTTCCCTGGGAGGGTGGGGAGGTCCTGGCACAGGTTGCCCAGAGAAGCTGTGGCTGCCCCTGGATCCCTGGAAGTGTCCAAGGCCAGGTTGGACGGGGCTTGGAGCAACCTGGGACAGTGGAAGGTGTCCCTGCCCATGGCAGGGGGTGGAATGAGATGAGCTTTCACATCCCTTCCAGCCCAAACCATTGTAGGATTCTATGGTTCTATGATTTCTGGAGGCATAAGATTGTCTGTAATATAAATGCTCAGTATCATATAAAGCCAACAAGTTCCTCAAGCTCTCAGGCATTTATCACCAGATTTTTGATCCCTGCCGGGTACTAGTTCCAAAACATCAGCTGTCACTCCAGGGCTGCTCCCCAAGACTGACTGATAACCAGGCAGCTGCCCTTTAGCCATATCCATATTTCTCTGTTGGCAAAGAACAGCAGGCAAGAGAGGAGCTCTTGACACTTGTGCCCTGACTCCTCCTGCTTTGCACAACTCCTCCTGCTTTGCATCAATCTGTGTATCACACAGATGGGAGGGGCAGCAGCCTGGAAGCTGTGACAGGACAGATTTTGGAACCTGCTGTACATCCGCTTTCACTTAAAGCTTGAACTTCTCAGGGCAGATAATGGGAGCTCCCTAGAGGTCACACTGAGTCGTTTCTCCCCTGCAGAAGACAGCTAAAGCATGGGTTTGTATTTAATGACATTCTGTTTTTCATTAAAACCCAAATGAGTCTTAGTTTTCTTCTGTCAGATTGGGTAAGAAATACTCCCTGCTTCTTCCAGGCAAAGTAGTCATGCTGCCAGATTTATGCCTTTCTTAATCTTCTCTGGGAATGAATTATACTGAGGAACCACTTGAACTCCTCTGAAACTACAATTTCCTTTCGTGGCAAGCAGCCCAATTCTATAAAAAGTATCAGTGTAAAGACAAATGTATTTGATGAAGGCTCCTGCTGATGTCAACGTGAGACACCAGCAAGGCTGACGGGTAAAAACCTGCCTGTGCAACTAGAAATAAAGCCAGTTCTGTGTGGGATGAGTGTACAAAACCATGAAACACTGCCAGCTCCTCAGTGCTGTTTGCATCAGTTTAGTTTTCCACATAAGGCATTGACATTCTTCGTTTCAAAGTGATTTATAGCAGCATTAAAAATTTTTTTCACTGCTCTGTTTTGTTTGGAGCTTTTTGTTATCAGGGTTGGCACAGGATGCTTTCTGTGGGCTGACAGACCTCTCCTCCCATTTAGGAGACGGAAATGCTTGGGAACACCTGGGAACAAGTTTCCTCTAGTCTTGAAAGAAAGAAGCATCATCTGGAGTGGTTTTAGGTAGATAAATGACAGTTTGGAGCTGTATTTCTCAGGGTGACCATCAGAGCATGTTTTGTCTGGAGTCAGGGACCCATCAGTGCAGGAATCACATCAGGGTCTGCCTGTGACGAGGCTTGTTGGTGGCAGTCTGTGCTTCCAGCTAACCTTTCAACTGTGAAAGCATCTGCAGCTCCACTTCTCCCTCTCAGTAATGTGAGACTGATTTTCTCTTCATTCTCACACACATTTAAGGTAGCACATAGTCTGCAGTCCACGCCAAAACCAAAATAAATCTGTCAAAAATGGATGCCTTACAGCCCAGCAGTCTGGGTTTTCAGACTCTGATCAACATTCCAGTGAATCCCATTGCAAATGGAGATGTTAGCATTGGAATACTCAGGTTCCTGAACCACATTTTGAGAGGTTTGGTGGCACAAAACTCTGCAGGGCAGGGTTTAGCTGAACTGCTGTGGTTTCATGAATCACGGTGCTGCCTCACCAACCAAGAATTCGAGCCAACCTCAGCTTCCCAAAGGGTTGCTAAAATGCTGGTTAGCATATTTAATAAAAGAAAAATACACCCTCAGGGGTCCTGAGCAACAGTCAATAACACCCACTGACAGTAACTGAGTGGCATTAGAGATTTTTTGGTCAAGGAACTCAACTAATGGCATTAACCACAGCAGGCAGAGGCTGCTGGGAGCAGCATTTGAGGGGAGCCTGGTAATGGAATCTTCAATGATTCTGCAATTGCTAAGGAAACACAAGCACTGAGTGATAAACCCTCTGAACTGAGTCAGTGTTTATGGCTCCCTGTACGAGAGAACAAAGGACACACAGGAAATAGCCCTTATTTTGATAATAATGAAGGGTACAGTGGCATCCAAAACCTTACAAGAAGTCCAATGTGTTTCTTGACTTCAGCTTCAGGTAGAAGGGTTTCTGTACCTGAGGGTACCAGTACAATTAAAGAAAATCTAGTTTGAAACTCTTTTGGCCATGACCTCCAGCAACTATGAACTCAAGCATGGTGATGTTGCACCATGTGAAAATAACTTGTTGCACCTTGTGAAACAACTTGTTCCGTCCAGTAAAGCAACAATTAATATTACTGGAAGTGAAAGCTCAGCTTTCTTGGTATGCTGGCACTGAAAGCTGCTCTAGAAGGGCAGCACGTCATGGAGGCAACACTTGACCTTAGGGCCTTTCTCTGAGCCAAACCTCACTGAGAAACCTAAAAACAGCCTGCAGGAGACACAGATACACACATACACATACAGGGAGGGTGCTAAAACCAGAATTAGGATGGCAGTTTTGCTCACTCAGAAATGCTGCCCAGGCTTGGCCCTTCCTTTCCCTCATTTCTCTCTGTCTCTCGTTCCTCCCCCTTTGGCCATTCCTGAGGGGCATTGTCAGCTTGGGACAGCACTGACCATCCCCTCCACTGCGCTGCAGCTGCCACTCCCAGGCTCCGTGGGGGCATTCCAGCAGCAACGGAGCCACATCCACACCAGGAGCTCCAGCTGCAGGAAGGGGTTCCAGCTTCTTTCCACACGACTTTCTGCAGAGACATCCTTGCTCCAGCAGCCCCGTGGCCGTGGTGGAAATCAGGGAGGCTCTGCGTGGCCATAAACCCAATAAAATCCATCTGGGCATAAGTTCATATTTATTAGCATATCCAGAGCACAGTGGTAACTTTAATTCCCCCATGGCTCCCAGGCTGCTGCATCTCACTGATGCATAAGCAGGCTTTCTGCTGCTATTATAAAACAAATTACCTCATGCATGAGCGACCTTAATATCAGTTCACGCTCCAAGCTGTTCTGCTGTGCTGACATATGTACCCCCCTTCACCCTGCCTGCTAAAGGCACGCTGCCTTCAGAGGCCAGGGTTCTGATAAAGCAGGAAAGGGATGACAAAACAGAGTGTACAACTTTAGCACTGATACACTGCCCATATTCTGCTCCCTTTGCCGTGGGAAATCCTGGTGTAAAAGGGGTTACTGGGCAAGCAAAAAGGCTTCAATATCCCTCCTCCTGCTTTCCCATCCCACCCTCACATGGCAGGTGTTCCTCTGAGGCTGCATAGCTCTCTTCCCATTAAGACAGTTGTATCTGCAGAGGTGAATTTTGACCTGAGCAGCACTGGACACCTCAGCCAGTAAATAACCATGTCACAGAAGCACCAGCCACTGAAAGGAGAATATTATAAATAGAAATATTCCCTATAAGCGGCTTGTGACTAAGCTCACTTTTGAGCTAATAACTTCCCATGGAGATGAACTCTGCAGGAAAGCTCACAGAGCTATAAATACTCAGAATTCATTAACAGATCTTTTTTGTTGCAAACGTTCTTTTCTGGCTGTACATCATGACACTGGTGCTCCCGACCCATTCTCTCTTCAAAAGCTGCAATTGTCTAACCCCCCCATCCGGCTGCTCTCCCAAATCCACGGGAAGAAAACATTGGGGCAGTTTGGAATATTAAGACCTTGTTCGAGCGCCAAAAAGAAGGAGAAAAAGAAAAATATGACAAGGAACAGATATTATGTCGTGAGTATGTCTAAAGTTTCACAACTTTAAGTTTTAATATTTTCCTAATCTATGAAGGAAAAGGAATATGTTTTAAGGACCTGTGATTTTATTCTATAGGTTCTAAGGTAATGGAAATAGTGGATTTGTATTCCATTCCTGTCCCTACTGCCTGCCCAGATCTGTTTCCCAGCAGTGCTGAAGTCTGAGTGCTGACCAACGGGGATCATGGGAGGGGCAGATCCTACATGGAGACATTTTTGCTTCCGGGTGGTTACCCAGCATCAGGGATGCACATCAACGTTTAACTTTTTATTTAAATCACAGCAATATTTGCAAAAGAATAGTCCCTCACTTGCAGATGTTCTCTTGCATCCCACACAGTGATGCTCCCTTGAGCAAGAGTTTAGCTTATCCTAGGCCAGCTTAAATCCTTTTAATTTTGTTACATAGGCATGACTCACAAGATCCTAAGATTTATTTTCTTATATTGTAAAAGCAGAGCAGGCCAATATCTTTTCCCCTGGCTGTCCAACCACTGTTCAAAATCACAAAGCAGTTTCTTCTGTCCCTGCTTATTTCTTTGATTCACTTCAGTTCACTCACTGAAGGCTGGCAATGAGACCCATCCCTGCTGCCCCTGTTGCCATGTAGGTGTTTGGCAACAGCTCCCACACAAGGATTGTGGTATAATATTAATGAGCCCTTTATCATTCAGCTATAAAATCAGGGGCTTCGTGGTTGCTTGATAGCAGGGCAAATTTATGGAATCATGGAATGGTTTGGGTTGGGAGGGACATTAAAGCCCATCTCGTTCCACCCCTTGCCACGGGCAGGGCCCAGGGTGCTCCAAGCCCCGAATTCTGCTCTTGCTTCGCCCCTAAGAATAGTGCTGGTACAAAGGCAGGGCAGGAGTTCAGCTGTGCAATCCAAACTACTCAGGAGTCTCGTGGCATCCTAATATCTGCCCTTTTGCCACACAGCATAATGTTTCCTACAGCTGTCTGCTCCAGACAAGACCAGCAGCTGTGGCTTGGCCATTTTCTCAGCTCAGGGAAACAACCTCCAGCCTGTCTTGTCCCTGACTCTGTTCCCAGTCAGCTGGGCTTTTCCCAGCCAGCTCCATTCCTGACTTGTAAATTTTAGTTCAGAAATGCCAGTGCCACAGAATTTTAATTTGATCAGGCAGCACTTCAGTGCAGCCTGCTAGCACCTAAAGGTAAGGACAAGCTGCCAGATATCAGGCTAATTTTCAGGCATCTTTGCTCTTACTAAATAGGACACGTGTCGTAACATGAGCTTTAAGACTGGAATTCTTGGGATGTAAATGCATTAGCCAGTCCCAGGGCTGACAACCAGGGGTAAATCATGGTGAGGAGAGTCAGCAGCACGCTCTGAGCTGCTGCTTTGTTGAGCTATTACCCACCAAGGGAAGAACATAATTATTTTTCCAGGCCTGTAGTGTGACATGAACACAGGAACTACCAGACCTCTGTGTCCTGTGAGGCCTCTTCCTTTCATATATGTGACTTATTTCAGGACTGTAGGTGATGAGTGCTACCCATGTTTGCCTGTCACTGTGTATGTGAGCACAACAGGCAACTCACCAGGTAGCACTTACCCTCTTCTCTCTCTTTGCTTTGCAAAATCTACTTTTGCTTTTCAATCTGCTCGTCAAATTTCAAATTTTAATTTAATTTTAAGCTCCTGCCATGTTTTGCACCCTCCTGCCATTGCCCAGGCTCGTAGCACTTGTGCACAGGGCAGGTACCTTGGCAGCTACAGCCCTGCAATTGGCCACAGCTCGTCCTCCAGCCTCTAACCTGCCCTGGCATCTTTGAATACAACCAGCTTTGCCTCCTCCTGGAAAAAAAAAAAAGGTCTGTGCAAGCAATCTGCTCTTGGAACAGCTAATTTTCAACACTACTCTGGAACAGCTCTACAAAATTACCTTGGGCTCACGTGCCTCTTTGTGTCACCTACAATTATATTTATATTCCTTTTATATCCTCTCCTCATCAGCATCCATTTGGTGGTACAGCACACGTGGTTATCCTGATGTTTTCTGGTGATTCTTTCAGCAAATGTATCTCAAGTAAAGGCTGCCAGTTCGGAGGTGCTGTGATTTCATCTGGAACACACAGTCCCTCCTCACATGCTGAGCTGTTTTGTTTGCATTGTTGCACCCACTCAGCGCACAAACCGAGGTTCAAAAACAGTGGGGGACAGTAGAGAGTTGATTGTCTCAGCTTATAAAGGTGGGAGGTTTTCCCTAGAATCTGATCAAGTGCAGGTAGGGGCACTTACAAGACCGCCAAGGTCATTTTTAGAAGCACTGTGCAAGTGCCCACCAACCAAAGCTTTGGGTAAAGCTCGTGGCTGAACTCCTGCTCACTGGTTTAGAACTCCCAGGGTGGTGAGTTAGCCAAGCTCACACCATCCCACTTTATTTCCTGTTCTTTTTGGCCCTTGGCTTAAGTTATTGAAGTGCCATTACTTGAATACTGGTTTTACTAAAAACTCCTCCCAGTTCCAGCAGCTCTTCAGCTCTCAGCCGGTGCCTCCCTCCAGCTCCTGGCAGCCTCTCCGTGGTAAATTCAATTTGTCTGCGCCTTTCAGATGCTCAGGATTTCACTTCTCAAATCGTGCTCAGCACTGAGGATAAGAGGATGTTACAGACATTTCTCACTGAAGGTTTAACTTCAACAAAAGACCCACTTCTATCTGTCTCTAATCAGGTTTTTGAAAACCATCTTTCAGGAGCGAGAAGCAGCTCTTTGAATTATCTTTTTTTACAGTGGGAAGTTAATGAAAGTCCAAAATGTTCCCACTCATTTCATTATAGGAGCCTTCATTTGCATTCCACTGAGCTGAATCATAACTGAGCCTTACCCCCACACTGGGCATGCAGCCTACACAATTTACATGTGTGTTGGTAAAAGGCAAAAAAACCTTTGCCAGGCAAGTTTCCCAATTCATTTCTCATAATCTCTTCCCCAAGCGTCCAGTTTTTTCTGTGGCAGGTTAAAGGTAAAGGCTAATTTAAAATTACAGCTCACAGAGGCACAGGTTAAGGCAGTCAAACCCGGCTTTTTAAATTATTATTGGGTTTTAATGGGGAAAATAGGCATAATTGCCCTCTACAGTTGTTCAGCCACGCGTGGAAACGCTTTGCAAAAGTGGATGTCTAACTCTGCATGCAATTATACATTTAAATTTCCTCCAGTAGTAATCATAGAATCACAGATTGATTTGGGTTGGAAGAGACCTTAAAGCTCATCTTGTTCATGGGCAGGGACACCTTCCACTAGCCCAGGTTGCTCCAAGCCCTGTCCAACCTGGCCTTGGACACTTCCAGGGATCCAGGGGCAGCCACAGCTTCTCTGGGCAACCTGTGCCAGGGCCTCAGAACCCTCCCAGGGAAGAATTCCTTCCCAATATCCCATCTAACTCTGGCCCCCCTTCATCTTAAGCCCATTCCAACAGGGCAATGATTGCTCAGCTCCAGGCTTCCTACCCAGTTTGAGGACCTGAAATGTTTAGCTGTGATTCCCAGCTCTGCACACACTGTCTCACATCCAATACTCCAAATGCTAATCCTTGTATTAATACCCATGGGCAGCAGCCAGTGGATTGTCACAGGAACAGAGAGTGATGGAGGTGAGCCAGTTTTGAGATGTACCTGTGCCCCTACAGTCCAGGAGAAATCTTGAAAGATCTCTCTGGAGATGTTATTGATGCATCACAGAAAGAGTGATTCCAATCGTACAGCTTGAGCATCCCATAACCTGGTTTGGAAAATGACAGTTCTTGAAAATATGTGTTGGGGAAGGACTTCAATGTCTCCATTTGTGAGCTCAGTCATGCAAAGCAGATACATGTAGAAATTTGTCAGGGCAATAGGCAGGTTTTGTAGGGGCTTTCAAGGATCTATTTATGGATCTGGATTAGAAGCAGGTGCTTGTCACAGCCAATACTTAAATCTCAGCAGGTCAAACTTCCCTTTTTCCTTCCAAGTTTAGCAATGTTCCCTAAGGAAACAGAAGCATGACCCACACCCAAGGGCAGGACCCCTCTGCGCCACACTGAGTGAGAAAATGAAGCAGGCTGTGATTTCTGGCTCCTGGAAGTACTGCCCATCTTCCCAAGTTAGGCATCATTGCACTAAAGAGCTGCAAGATTCAGCTGTCAGCAATGGTCAAACACTGAGAAAGAATTTGATCTTCTACAGCGGCTTTCACTTTTTACTGTTAATTATCAGCCTTTTTAATAATCCCCCCCCCCCAATAAGAGCATCTTCCCCCTCAGCCATGCACAAAGCTTCCCACACCCAGGTCTGGAGAGCCCTTTCAGTCAGGGCTGGCCCTCTGGACCACTTATTATTTACAAGCTGCTGATGCCTCGTGGAGGGGTTACTAAAGGCCATCTGCCTAAAGAATTCCTGTTTATATTCCTCTTGCTTTATCCTTAGGAAAAACAGTTGCATAGAGGCAGAGGTATTTAAAGCTTGACCCATCCTCCCTCGTCCTGCTGGGAGCCATAATCTGTCTGTGCTATCTCAACTGATATTTGTGTAGCTGATTATGTCGTCCAAACAAGGGATTAGGGCCCTGATTTGGGGAGGGAGCAGCACGAACAGAGGGTGTCTGAAGGGACAAGCTTTTTTTTGTTCCCAGTCAAATTCCCTGAACAAAAGGGAGAGAGAAGAAATGCATCTCGTATAAAGGGCAATTGTTTCCCAATGGAACATTTCATGTTTTTCCATTAAGCCTGAGCTGCTCTGGTTGTTATGGAATATTTTATGCACAGGTCCGTTAATGCCATGCCCAGCTCCAGCACTGTGTGCTCCAGGGAAACAAAGCCAGCACAGGCCAACCTTCTGGGGTTTGATCTTCTCCTTTCTCACACACAGGATGAGTCAGAATATTATCTTTTAGTTTTTACAGCTAATTTTGTGGAATATTCCCGTGTCTCTTGCCTGAAAGACAATTTCTCATATGAACTCCTTCAAATAAAGGGTGAGATGTGCCAGGCTTGGCTTCCTGGGCACTGACCCAAGGAATACACTTTGGTCCATGACATAACCTTTGTCCCACAACTTTAAAGTCTTTGGAAGACCAGACAGATTCAGGGAAAATATTATCTGTCCCTATGGAGGAGGCAGGATAGGGAACGTGCTCGTGGTCCACAAGGTGCCACAATGGCATTTAGGGTATTTATGGGAGGCAGAAGGGCCTCCCAGGAAACAAGCAGCTCCCATGAAAACTGGAGGTGGCAGCTGGCACAGCACAGACGAGCTGCAGAACACTTTGCTCCAAAATGATGGGCAACAGAACTTTCCACCTTCAAAAAAAAGGCCACAGATAAATTCATAGAAGAGAATTAGGACATGAAGGGCTTCTGAAGACAGACCTGTACATCTGGCTCAGGAACAGGACAATCCAAGGCTACTGCAGGGCAGGAGGGACCTTTGGAGGCCACCTGAGCCAAGGAGCCTCGCTCCCTGCCCAAGGCCAGGCCAATTTCCAAGTTAGATTAAACTGCTCAGGACTTGATCTGGTTTGAATTCTGAGCATCTCCAAGGATGGAGATTTCAGAGCCTCTCTCAGAAACCTGACTGAGGCTTTGACCACTCCCTTTAGGAAGAACTTGTTTCTTTATCCTATCCTTGTGGTCTTTATACTCTCCAGCTGGCCAATGTCCTGTGGAGCTCTAGCACCCTTGATTTAACAAGCAGGCCATCCCAGTGTTCCTAACTGTTGGAATTTCTGAGGCACTACACCATTTCAGTCATGTACCTCTGTTTCCTCCCAGGAAAGGATAAAATATGGGCTGTAGTTAATTCAGATTTGACTTAGGTAATAATGCCAGAAGATTTTGTGCTGGAGTCTTTTAATGCCCTGTGTGTACTGGCAAGTTATTCCAAATACTTGCTGCAGGAAGAAGTGAAACGAGAGATTTTTGACTCTTTAGGTCTGTTGAGCAAATTCAATGGTGCAAGTTTGCCTGACAAAGCTGAAGTGGGATTCTCACTTACAAAGCATTTCTCTCGAGGTTCACATTACATGATAGCTGATACCACAAGTATTAGAGAATAAAAGCTGTGTTTTAGAAGTAATGATTTTTTGCCTTGAGTGTTAATTAGTCCTGTTGTAGACACTGTAGCTCCAAGCAGAGTCTGTCTCCAACAGGATCCAGTGCAAACTCACAGTTTCTCTCCAGAGTCAGCTGCTGGAATTGCTGCCCCAGTGCTTGGGGCATTATCACAACCCCAAAAGTATCAGCTCTGGCTACAAAACCTGTTTTTCACGGCTTCTTAATCTACAGCTCTGGCTCAGAGAGGAGAGAAGCCAAGCCATTTCTCAGCTCTGCAAATGGACTGATTTAGGTCTATTTGAAGGCCTGCTGTGATTCTGAGAGGGACCAAACCCATTTCAGATTTAACCTTGCTGAAGCTGAAGTCCTTTTGGTCCAGAGTAGAGCTACCAGAGGGGGTTGTGGACTGTCCTGCTGAAACAGATAAGAAGGAAAATGAATGATGCTGTTTGGTAAGATATATTTTTAATTCCTTCTGAGTCCAGAACTACACAGTTGAAATGCAAGAAAATAATTTGAAAGAATGAAAAATTCAAGGCCAGGTTGGATGGGGCTTGGAGCAACCTGGTGCAGTGGGAGGTGTCCCTGCCCATGGCAGGGGGTGGAATGAGATGGTCTTCAGGGTCCCTTACAACCCAAACTATTTGTGCCTCTGTTGTTCTAATATTTGATCTCAGTCTTAGGTGGCAACAGCACGCTGAGAGAGGTTGGACTCCTCATGTTTTTTCTGGCATCAGGATCCCACAATGTTTTGCTCAGGATGGAGGTGTTATTTAACAGGACTGTGTCCTGCTGCTCTTTTCAAGGACAACAGCAGAACACGAGGCGAGTGAGGCATTATTGATGGTGTAAATCTTTGTACAATCTGCAGATATTAAAACATCTACTTCCCACCAAGGAATTATAAAGTTCTTTTTTACAATGCTGAGCTGCAACCAATTTAAGGCTCACCATAACAAGCTTGAATAATTAATTTCTTGCACACATCTCTAATGGGATGCTGCAAGTCTCAGATACACAGTTCACTATATCCCAGTAAGAAGGGCAAATGGGGAAAGTCATGGCAAGCCATTGCCCAAATCCATTGCATTAGTCACAACTGGCACCTAAATTTTAGGAAATCCAGGCTAATTGGGGTGGAACCAGTGCTGCTGTTACTGCCAACCCCCTCTGGCTTCATCTGCTCTAGGGTTTTTTCTGGTTTTTAATCAATCAGTTGCACAACAATCTCAAAGAAGCTGCACAGTTTTGTGTTACCCTCAGCTAAATGCACCTCCATGAGCTGTGTATCCTCAGAGCTGAGCTGACAGTGTCTCTACTGCTGAGAAACCACTTGCAATTCTGAGCTTCCTGTGCTAATGCAGCAGGCATGGTCCTGTAATTAAAAGGACATGCTGTCCAAAAACCAAATTACAGTGTGTTTGAGCTGTACTATTAGAAAACTCAGCAAGCCATTTGCACTGGAGATTAAAAACATTGCAGTTGTGGGAAAAAAGCATCCCAAAGTGTATATTTGCCTGGAGATTTGAGATTCTGCCTTGTGCAGAATCAGCATCAGCATAATCCTCCTAAACACAGTGAGCTCACCACTGGAAGTATCAACTCTCCACCACACAGTATTAACCCAGTGCCTGGAAATCTTATCAAATTAATTGCAAATCCACTGCTACACCACTGTATTTCCTCTCTTTTTAGACTTTCCCATGTTCTTGATTTCACAGGATTTGTCTAATGCTCTTGTGTTATGCTTCAGTCTCACAGAATTGCAACAGAATAATTCACTGGCAGCCAGATCCAACCACCAGATAAAGTCAATGCCAAGGAAGTATAAAGGTTTCTTTAGCAAACAGTTTCTGGTGAAGGGTCTTGGCTCTAATCAAGGCTTAAGTCAGTTCTCCTTGCCTTTTAAGAGCCAGTCCATTTTAGTCTAGAACAAATGCTTTCTTCATCTTTGAACTCAAACAACCACACAACAGAGAGGCAAGAGTGGAGCAGAGGCCAGTGTTACACTTGTGAAGGTACTTTGGACACCAGGGTTGATAATATTATGAAAAACACAGTAACATGTTCAACCAAGTGCAGTGAAGTGACATTTATGTCACACAGGCTTTAGGCTGCCCCCACAGCCACTGGGCCACGACTTTCCATAGCTGAGGAAGCCCCTTTTATGGGGAAAAGCAATGCCTTGGCACTACATCTAATCAGGTGGGAAAGAGGCGTGCGAGCGTTTTGCCTGCCAAAGTGGGAGAGAAGCCTGCAGGGAACGCTCAGAGACAGGTTGGCAAAGCACGGGGAGGGACTTGTTTGGCCTCGTGCTGCACCATATGCTCAGCCTCCCAGAATAACAAAAAATCAGCTGCTCCTTTTCAGCCAGCAGTGTTCCCTCAGGTCACACTTCAGGTGTCACCTCGGCCACCTTTCCTACAGGAAAAGAGGTGCTCTGGTGTAACTGCAGAAAGCAGGCTCTGCACAGCAGCCAATAAAGGCATTGTGCAGCTTTGTCAGAAACCTCCCAGCCTGGCCACAGTAAATCCAGCACTTCAGTTATCACAGGCTTCCAATTTAGCAATTACACTCAGTGCAGCTGGAAAAATTTGAGCAGATATGACTGTGCTTTTCCACTCCAAACACCGAAGTCAGGAAAACAGGGGAAGCCTTTAGTGAATGCTCAGCACTGAAAAATACTAGTTGTGCTCCCAAGGCAAACCTGCTCCGGCTCCACAGACTTGAAGTTGGAATATGAAGCCCAAGTAAACATTTCACCACGTCACTGTTTGCAAGGAAAAGCGGGGCAGAGACCGTGTATCTTCTTTTAAATGATTTCATTGGCAAAGGATGAGCAGCAGATTGGAAGATGTATCAATTATATGGCTGCAGCAGCCTTGGGTGGGAATCCCTGGAGCTCAGAGAAGGGAAGGGAATCCCCTGTTGGACTGGACCAAGCTGCAGTGTACAAACACAGCTGCAATGGCAGCTTATTGCACCTTCTGTCCAAAGAATGGAACGAGCTGAAAACTTCCTGATATGACCAAGTCAAATCATGAACATCTGAACCACCACTCCTGATTCTGTGTCTGATGGATCAAGTCTGTCCTGCTCGTACCTGACATTTATTCCAGTCACTTAGCTAAGACTAACCTTTCAGAAGCAGAACCATCCCAAATAGCAGACAATTACAAAAGAGGTTGTTTATACTGATTAGCAAAATATAACAACACACATCTTATAAGAATGAGCAGTCATCCAGCCTTTTCAGCAACAGAAATAATCACTGATTTGTGGCTGAGCTGGCTTTGATGCTTCATTAACACATATGTGCCAGCTATGCATTTGATAGTTACTATAGAAGAGATAAAAAAAGCTGTGGCTTTCTTGCAGTGAAGTGAAGGCTTTACTCACCAAAAAGATGTCACACTTGTACTGAAGCAAGTCTTGTCCTTCAAATACATTTAAATCAAAGTTAAAAGTTAAAGATTTTTTTTTCCCGTTGCAATTCCATCACATCTATCCTCAGCTTTGTCAGCTTGTTTACCTTCATTGCCCTGGGGCCACATACAGGTCAAACTCCTGGAGCCTGTGAAAGTAGTGGAACAGACTTGTCAGGCATAAAAAGTTTGCAGTCTGCACTGCCACAGCAGGACACCTGGAAAGGAGTATCCTGAGAGTGTCCAGCAAGGTGAAATCACTCCCTGCTAGGGCACCAAGCTGCCTTCCTCACCTGCACAGTCCTCACAGATCTGCTCTGGGTGCTTTACTTTACATTAAATTGTATTGTCTCTCTCACCTACTTCTCCTGCTTGTTGCTCCCTTAGTTTTAACACACGTAATTCCTGCATCTTCCCAACTCACAACTGGGCTTTCTTGAAGGTTGCCCAGAGAAGCTGTGGCTGCCCCTGGATCCCTGGAAGTGTCCAAGGCCAGGTTGGACAGGGCTTGGAGCAACCTGGGCTAGTGGAAGGTGTCCCTGCCCATGGCAGGGGGTGGCACTGGATGAGCTTTAAGGTCCTTCCAACCCAAACCATTGTAGGATTCTGTGAGTCTATGAAGTCCCAAGGATCTGTGTGCAGACAACATGCTTCATCCTAGCACCACTTCCATGATTAGGCAGTCCTGAGGATCAGGGGAAGGGGGGTGGCAAAACTCACATCCTGCTTCCCAAAACCTGCTCTGCAAAGTCAGCAGCACCTCCACCTCAGAGGGAAACTGCCCCAGTTGTGTTGTTCAGCTTGGTGCCATGGGACATGTGTTTGTTGTATCGTAGCAGTAGCACCAGGGGAGGGGGAAAACTCGGCATTGCCATGAGGAGCTAACAGCCACATCCCACGAGCTCACGGGATCCTCTCCCATCCAGAAGGCAGGAAGGAGTGGGCAGAGGAATTTCTTTATGCTGACGGATGACGCCGAACAACTTCGAGTTGTTTCGAGTATGTTGCCTTTCCAAGTCCCCAGACTGGCTGCACCTCCTACAGCTTCCCAGAGCCGGAATGCTGGGGTGCAGGAGTTATTAGAAAATAGCAGTATTTGTGACAATCAGTCACATTAAATAAAAATACAACACCTGCATACATGTGCTTTTTAAGCACCACTCATAAGATCAAAGTGAACGGATGTTTCTGGTATGCCAGTTTTTCCATATGGAGATGGACGGTATATTCCTTTTAATTAAGCCTCAGGAGAAAAGCTGGTGAGGAACTCTAAGCACAGCTGAAGAGCAGCACTGCTATTTCGCTTCTAAAATCATCATCCATCACGCTGTTGCTCCATGTAAAAGCATTATGCTTAGCCATAGCTAAACTCATAAAATCCTTAATGGAATCTGCACAAAATGCCTTGTGCCTTTGAGAGAGTTCCTTTTTCAGTCTAATCAGTTTGGTTTGCTTATCCTTAAATTCAAATTTCAGTAACACGTTTATATTATATTTCTTTATGCATTTGAACCTGGCTCTAAAATATCATGCTCAGAAGTTGGCAAAGCTCATTGACATCGAATAGTAAATAAACCTTATTATACAGAGACAAATTAGTGTTGCTTTTCCCTAGCCAACACCAGCTGGGAGGGGAGTCTGCAATAGTTCAGTCCATTATTTCCAGAGTTCAGAGAGGACATCGAAGGTACAACACACCTACTATGTAAAATATTCTTAGAAACCTCCTGCTGCCACCACAGCTCCCACTATGAGAATATTCCTTTCATCTACAACCAGCAGGTAACACCAACAGTTGGTCTAAGCTTGACCTGAAAACCTGCACGTGAAAATAAATATTAAGGGGAGTTGGTGTGAAAGAGTGGAAGAAAATACGGGCTGAGTCGACCATTACAAAACTAATTGAGCTTTGTGGCATTTCCCCACATCAGCTCTAAACTCGTCAGTCAGGGTGGGATAATGCAAATTTGGCAGAAGGGCTCTCCCAGTGTGAGGGTCCCATAACAAACACATGCCTGATGGGATAAAAATATTGACTTGTCTCTGCCTCAAGCCTCTGCTGGGATGGCTGAAGCTCGGCTGCTGCAGTGTTCTGGTGCTGCCTCTCGAGAATGAGATGCAGCCACACGAAATCAGGCAGCAACAGACCCGGGGGACTGTGCTGCACTTCACTTCCCAGACTGGGACCACCATTACCAAAATTATGCAGCAGTTTCCATCCTTTATCACAGACAGGCATCTTCCTGTTGTGCCAGAGGCTCATTGCAGTTTTCTTCTTCCTCGTGTTCTGGCCTTTCAGTCAGTGAATTTCCCAGAAAGGAGCTCGTGTGTTTTCTGCTGATGTAACAAATCCCTGGCAGTGGTATTTGCTGGGATAGTACATGGCAGGTTCTCAGCTGCCTGTGAGAAGGAAAGCCCCCCCGAGAATAGAGGTTAAACCCTCATGACAACCATATGGCTGTGGGAAATGACTTAGAAGTGTCTGAAGAGCAGGGGAGAGGTTTCACAGGCAGGGCTGTCAGCTGTGACAGTCCCATTCAGAGAGAGAAGAGTCACTGATTCCCAGACAAATAAATAGACAATACCCAGCATTTCAGGGGGAAACGGCCAGAAAAGACAGAATTTCTTCGATTCCTCAGTCCACCAAAACTCGGCCCATTTCATTCAAAAGGGGTCCTTTGAACTGTGATCAAAAGAGTCTGAGTGAAATTGTGACTAAGTAAGTGATTGCTATGAATGGCTGCTTTGCTGTACAGTTAGACTGAAGCTGGCAGGTCCATTCCCAACAGAGTTTGTTAGAAATGGGTATTGCCAACATCCAGAAGAAAAAGGCAACTGCACTCAGGCAGAGTGGCCCCTGATGTGGATGACAGATGTGCTCTTGAAACATGGTCATTTCTCAGAAAGTTTTGAGTGCATAAATACACCCTGAGTAGTTTTACTTGCTAATCTGTCTTTAAAAGTGAGATAAACTAGTCCTGGTTAGGAGACAGGCCTGCCAGGTTTAAGCCATGCTGACCACCACCACAGCATTCCCACACAGCACATCAGACCCTGCTCACACCTCTCAAGCATCTTTATGGAACACAACACTGTTTCCTGGCTCCCAAGAATAAACATTACTTCACTTAAATTAATAAATTCCTGTCTCCCTTTGAAGCCAGGGCAGACCTCTACTTGGGATATTCTATATGCATTGATTATTTAGAAATGAATTTCTGGGGTCCCCCCAGCAAGAAAGTCTCTCCTGCTGAAAAAGCACCAGCTGCACCATAAGTCAGCCCTTCCAGGGAACACAACAGCAGTCAAAACTCAGCTAAAATGCAAACTAGGCACCTAAAGAGAATGGAAACAAGCAGCAGGGTCAGAGGCTGAAGGAAAAGGTTTTCTTGTTCTGTAAGGACAGTGGAGTGGTTGTGCTTGAACAGTGAAAAGCAATTTTGAGCATAGCATGAAAGCTGATCAGCTGGTTTTTCCCAGCACGCAGTATTCCATTCCATCTTCCAGTCTGATCCTTCAGCAAGCATAACTGGTGCTCCTAAACGTGTGGAAGTTTGTGCTTTACTGCTTCCCTACATGGCTGATCCACCCGAGGGGCAATCCTCTGGTGCCAGTCAGATCTCCGATGTTCGCCATGCAGGAATGCAGCACGTCTAAATTTTCCTCAGGAATTCTGCAAAGGGCACAGGCACAGAGTAGTCTGGGATTCATGGGAGCATCCCTGCCCAGGGTGAGGGGTTGGAGCAAGGTGATCTTTAAGGCCCCTCCCAACCCCAACCATTCCATGATTCCATGATGATTCTCTGATCTTTCCTGCATCTGCAGTGGGCCATGGCACAGTTTCAGCTGTGACATCCCAAGGCTGGGCACAGCAAACCCCTGACAGAGCACATCTGGATTTTGCTGATGGGCTCAGTGTGGGTAACAATCCCAGCTACATCAAAGGAATGTCATACCCAGGTTTCTCTCTGCAGCACTGCAGGTCATGCCCCACATTAGGGATCAGGATGAGCTCCATTGTGCTCTCTCAGTGTGGCAGATGGCTTTTTGGGAAGTGCTGGAGAGTTGGTTCTCTGTGAGAGCCATCATCACAAACTAGTACCAGCTTTCCTTCCCTCTTTGTGAACAGCTTTTTAAGATTCTGCTTGGTAGCAAGTGTTAAATCACACCCTGTATGAATTTCCATAGGTCTGATGTGAGCAACTGCTCTGAGCCACAAGCTTGTTACCCGTCATATGTCCGCAGTGTCATCGCCTCCTGCTCCATCATATTGTGCCAAGTGCCAGTGCTCAGTCCAAACACAACACTTTTCAGGCAGAGCAGTGTGGACTACGCTGGGTTTTTGTCCTGGAAAGCCTTTCCCCAGCAATCACCTTTTGAATTTCACATACTGTGAGTCAAGTCAGGGCTTGATGGAGTCTGTCAGAAGCAGAAACTGAGCCCTGAGCAGAACTGCAGCAGACACACAGCACAGAGAAACATATTGGGGAAGTCTGGTGTTTGCTCTCACACCTAAAAAACACTTCTTCGTGCACCAGATTGGTGAAGAGTGACATCAACAGCAGAACTGGGAGGGAGAAGGGTGAGACAAAGAGTGGCACAGCTATGAGGATACACCCGTGTTTCTCCACGCTTGCATTCCCAATGGAGTGTGACTATGCCTTAATTTTGAGTCTTACAATTTTTCTGAACTCTCCATCTGTTTTGCTATTAAGTCCAAGAGCATGTATATCAGTTCAAGGAGGTGTGTGCTTACAGCTGGCATTCATGTTCGAGTGCTTAATTGCTCCTATGCTACTTTCACAGCCTCAGCCACCTTTATATTATGTTCATCAACTTAGAAACTGTTCATCACTGTCATCTTGGACAGGGGTACTTTTTACTTTTCCAGGCAATATAGCCTTGAAAAACCTCCAAGTCTGTTGGATATATGATCAATAACCATCAGGCAATCTGGGCAGATTGCACCCGTGATAAAGGATGAAATGTTAAGACATCTTGCAGTCAGGGTCTTGAAAAATGAACCTGGCATTTGTCTGGCTGTCTAGACAGCTGGGACAAAAAGGGGAAAAAAAAGAAAAGATTATCCCTTTGCATACAGCAAATCCTCCGTCTCCTCTTTGCATTTAGCCGTCCTTTGCAAGCTGATAATGGCCGAGGTGCTGGATAAATGGGACTTTATTACTGCCCTGCTTTCTCACTTGGGGGGTTCAGCTTTCACAGCCGTTGGCACAATGGGGCTCTGACACCGCCGGGTGAGGAGCTGAGCTGGGTGAGGAGCTGAGCTGGGTGAGGAGCTGAGCTGGGTGAGGAGCTGCACCGAGCGCTCGGGGCTCGCTCGGGGCTGCCTGTGGAGACACTGTGGTGACAGGGACCTGCAACTGTAGTTATCAATTACTGGTTAGGTTTCTGCTCACTTTTTGTCATGCTCATTTAGACCGGAGAGTGGAGGACCTGTATCATCTTACAAGGTACAGATGACTTGATTAATCCCCCGGCAGACTCGTGCAAACTTTTTGCAGCACTCTCGCGTTCCTGTTGCTCTCCCAAGGCTGCGTCGTTACGTTATCACACTTTTTGTCAGAGCAGCAGGGAGCTCGCTGCATTTCTGGACATCTCTTCACTGCATTCAGTCATTCACCCAGCTTGGATAAGGATTTAGCTGTCCCAGTCAAAAAGAACGAGGTGTGTAGGAACCAGAGTCCCAGTTCTTGCAGAGACCTGAGGCAGGAGCGGGTGTGTTTCTCAAAGGACAGCACCTGATTAGAGTCCCGTGGAGATCCTCGTGTCCAGCGCACTGTTTGCCCGGGGACCTGTGTTTGGAAGCAGGTTATTAAGCTGAGGCACCTCTCAGTGAGGCAGGAAGGGCCGAGTACTGCTCCTTCTCAGAGTTTGCTGTTACCTGGGCAGCATCAGACCTGTGCTGAGCCCACTGCCTTCTGCAAGCCATTAAATGACATGCAGTGTTTGGGTAAGCACAAAAGCCACACGGCACTTCCCACATTCAGGGCACTGTAACTCAGATCAGGAGCAAGTCAGGGAACCTTCTAGAAGCAGCTCAATAGTCCGGTTGGCAGGATCCAGGCAGGTGCCCTCTGAAGGGGCAGAGGCACACGGCGTGTTAAGGACTGCAGTCAGCTCCTGGCCTTGTGGCACAGGGGAATCCTGGCTCCAGTACTGACACTAAATCCCACTCAGAGAGCCATGGGAAGGGGTGACAGCTTTACAGAACCTGGGTATCACTTTGGAAAAGGCACCTGAGGTGGATTAAAGTACCACAAAGCATCAACGTCTTTGGAGGGATTCAACAGATTTTTCTGTACAAATCCCAGGCCATCCAGCACATGGAAAGGATGAGTCATTCTGACCTCCTACCCAGCATATTAAATATGTTCAGCCAGAGAATGAAAGCTCATTTCTTTTATCCATTCACCCCTCCAGCTGACAAGGTCAGTCAAATGTCACTGCATGCTTCATCAGACAGAATGAGTTTAGCACAATGCTGGAGTCCAAGTGTGTATTTTTTATGTAGTGCATGCTTTTCTCTTTGGATGAGTTTAGAGTTCTGTTTTCAGCAAATTAGTACATCCTCCTGATTAGTGATGGCAAGCTGCATGTTGTAAAGCTTTGAACAGGCAAGGCTGTACATTCTGTTGATCAATCCAAATTAATCAGCACGCAGCTTAACACTAAGACTGAGGAACAGTCATTGTCTTATAATGCCTTGGACATGCTCAGCAGCATTTCACTGCAACACCCACCACCTGGCCAGATCACAGAAAAGGTTAGTTCAGCCTAACAGCCTGCTTTGGTGTGGCCAAAAGAAGTTGTCTAGCTAAGGGCACAAAAAGAATCACATCATGACAGCCCCAGCCACAACCAGCTTCAACTTACATACAGTTTTTGTTGGTATTTAGTAACTTACCTAAGAAATCTATGTGTGAAACAGCAACACAAAAAGAAGCAGATCTACAGCTTTGCTTATCCTTCTGAGCCCTTTCCATTCCTGCCATGGGATAGACATGTGATATTCCAATGTCAGAGAGCTCATGTTTCCATAGAACTGCCCAAAAGCTCATTTCAGGAGGCTAAATTGTCTGAAGGTTGCTCATTACGTGTGAAAATTATGAGCAGGTAAAGAAAGGAGGTGACCACACCAACAGATTGACCATGATTAGTGCAGGTTCAGCCTAGTTGCCCACACAAACCAATTTTACCTATTTTCTAATGAAAACATTGGGGTTTCTTCAGTTACTTGGCAGGAAATGTGCAACTGGGCTGCAGCACCAGGACTGCCAGTGCTAAGCAGACAAGTGTAATGCCTGGTTAAAACCAGTCAGAGCCTTCACTGACTAAGTTCAGGCCATGTTTAGAGAAAACTTTCTCTGGCAAAGTCTCAGCAGTCTCCAAATCCATTGCTTTCAGGCTTAAAATCGTGTCCTCCCAACAGACTTTCCTGCAACAAAATCTACCCGTAAAAAAGCACCTGAGGATGTGGAACTCTCAAATAGTTTCTCCAGTTATTTTATTTCCTTTTTTATCCTTGCAAGGATATTGTACACCAGCTACCTGCAAGCAGTTTGCATGAGACGAGAAACTGTCCCAGAGCAAGAGCTCATGTGAAATACTGGGATGTTTTCTTTCTTTCAGTTGAGGGAGTTGAAGTCTAAAGTCTAATTCACCCAGATAACAACTGGCCTGCAGGAGTTCATCATTAGCTTGTTTAGGCCTGATCCAGTCAACTTTTAACACATTTTTATGGTTTATTCTTACCAGTCAAATGCTGAAGTGAGTGTCACACCCCAGACTTTCCAGAAGATGCACCAGTGAAGCTTCTGCTGGGATTGGTCATACCCACTGGCACTGAGAACTCAAGTGTATTCTTTCTTCAAACAGGAGGTTAAAATGATGGAAAGAGGCTGGTGAGACACAGGAGCTGTTCTTCCATCGTATGCATTGTGCCAAACTATTACAAATTTTCAGATGATTAATGAAGCCTGAGATCTGTGACCAACTCATAATTCTGTTACATCTTATTACATCATGGATAGGCAGGACTAAAAGTAGACCATTACTTTATGTCAGCATCAGTCACCCCCCAGCATCTCTGTTAACCTCAGCTGCCAAATGACCTCTTCCTGGAGAATTAACCTCTTTGGGGCAAAAAGTCTCGTTCAACCACGTGCACAGTGAATTGTCCCCTGCCTCACACTTCTTTGGCCCCTCCTTTTCCCTTGCATGCCTTGCAGAGCACAGTTTGGCCGCTGCTGGGATGGTTTCCTCTGTATCAATGCCCTGTTTCTGGTGCTGTTACACAGGTGCTTTGGAGCAGCTGAGGGAAGCTCAGAGCCCTTTTAGCAGGTTCAGTACAGTTCAGCAACAGGTCAGATGCACTTCTATACCACAGACATCTCGAATTTGGCTTTCCTTACACCTTGAAACATTTTACAGTGTTTTCCCTTTTTACACAGGGAAAACCCTGCTGTTACCCAGCAGTCCAGCAAAAGAAGACAACTCATCTTCCAGAAGCAGATGCCAGCCCATTGCTCTGTGTGAGTGCCCACAACAGGCCAGACTCCTTTCCCGTGTGCCAGGTGATCCATAGCCTTGTGCAATGCAGGTTCCTAACCACTGGAATGCTGCAAGTTCATGTGTGCAGTGTTTTGTCCTTGCAAGCCCCAAACTGACCAATTTATGGCACAGCTTTGTTCTGAACACTTCCCAGAAACATCTGAAATCCCTTTGAAAGGCTTCTATGCAGTTTAGAGGAACCAACAACTCTACTGCATCTTTGTTTTAGTTACTGCAATAAGGGAACTCCAAGTCACTCCAAGACTGCTCACTCTTGCTTTAATAAATGAATTCACTGTTACAGAGGAACATTTTTCTGGGAAGTGACTCTTCCCTGTATTTCTTTGAAATGCTGTAATGCTGTTTTGATAATGAAGTTGCTTCACTTACTAAGTCCTTCCCACTTGTTTCCCCATTTTCACTTAGAGGCACGCTTCCTCTTGGTCTCGTTTTCACAAGATTTAAGATGCTACATTGTGCTTTCTGCTTCAGATTAGGCCCCCAGAAAAGATCAGGGTGCCCTGAGTACTGTAACATTTGAGGGATCCCACCCACAACCCTAGAGAAAAGATCAGATCCCTCACTCTGCCCTGAACAGTCCATTTACCCACAGAATGCAGAACTCACGTGCAGTTGTAATCACTGCTGAGGCCGCTGATCCCTACATGCACCAGCCCAGCTAGAACTTTGGCCCCTGTCCCCCAAAGGTGGGCTCTCAGGACAGGAAAGCAATTTTTTCCATCCATGTAGGTTGTTCAGGTTGGCATCAGACAACCAAGTTTATGGGCAGGACTGGTACATCCTGGGAGCATGTTCTTAACTGAACTCACAAGTTTATTTGGACGTGAGAGCCATGAAGCAAAGCTCTTGATATGTGCAATTTAGCTTGGCATTGATAACCAGCATCCTGGAGGCCTTTTGCTTGAGATTTTACCTCTGTTAATTCCAACAACCCATGACTTGCACCTACAGGATTTACACCGTTCCTAAAACCCAGTAATGTTTATGTCCTTTAGAGCAAGATGCTTCTAACAAAACTACTGTCTTCCAATTAAACCTGTCTCTCTTCAGGAACAAAGTACAAAGATGAAATTAGCTTTTGAGGTTTCTGCCAAGTATTTCACGTTGGATAACCATTCCCCATCCATATTTCATGTTCTGCAAGGCAAAAGCAATTGCAGGTCTGTTTGGCATGCACAGCTCCAGCAGATGTGGACATGTGTTTGTCAGCTGTACAAGGAATGAGATTTCTATCCCATTTTTCAGGCTAAGACACAGAACTGCTGCTGCAATAGTTTATCTCAGCTTTCAGAGTACTCTGCCCCAGTAGATACGTAACACTACAGGCCCCCCAAATTCTTCAGGGAATATTTAAAAGTCTGCTACACCTTTTTTAAATCAAGTAGTGAAGAGATGAAACACAAATAAGCATTTACAGTTCTCAAGACAGTACATCTGAAGTAGTGCTACTGGAGAGCACAGCAGAATGGTTTTCAATTCCTTTATTAGATTTTATGGTGGTTGATTTGACTTTAAACCTTTTTGGTGCAACCAAGAGACTGCAGCCTTGTCTGGAGCGGGGAGGAGTCTGCAGTGGTAGCTTTAAACACTTCCCACACAGGTCATCAAAATTCAGCTGAGGGCCCAAGGGTAGTGAGGGTTGTACTTGTGACAGCTCAGATGGTTGAAAAGGAGCGAGGAAGAATCCATGCTTTACTTTCATCTTACTGCATCCAGCCCACTCTTTGGAAAAGTAGTGCCAAACTCCCCTGTTTTTTGACCCTTCAGATCTGGGCTGTTGCAGTCTGGATTGAACTGAGGCCAAAGGGCAGGGACTTGCCTCCATCCCAGCTCCCTGCCTGTAACATGCAGCTCCACCATGCCTGTGCTTTCCTCAAGTCGGTTGAGTTCAAGGAGACCTCAGTCTACATTTTATCTTGCATTTCAAAGTAGCGACACAAGTTGAAACTGTGGGCAGAGCTGAGGCTGAGCTTTGAGGTGTTGGGGCTTTGCAGGCTTTGAAAGCAGAGCATTCTGCACTGCAGACACGTGGTGGTTCCTGCCTCAGGAACACTGTCAGGGACACAGGAGCTGTCCTCAAAGTAAGAACTTGGCATTCTTTGAAGAGTGTTGCACCTCAGACTTCCGACTTTAAATGAAGTGTTGTGCTTAAAATACCCAAGGCCTCTTTTGAAAGCTACTGAACCGCACTTGACCTCTTTTTTTTCACACTGTCCACCTTCAGATGTTGGCCAAGGGACCAGCTCGTCCCTCTCCAGGTGTCAGGAAAGCTGTAACAAATAACTCAAGGGCAGCAGGAGGGATGTAAGCAGCCTCTGCAAAGCAGAGGAAGTCTTCTTCCATCAGACAAAATACATCTGAGCCCATACATCTGAGTCCTGGCACCAGTCTACTGCTTATTTTGGGAAAAAAAATCTTAATCTTTGGTAACAGAAGGCTTTAAAATCTCATCCTCCAGCTTGCTTCAATGGTTGCACATGAGCTAATGAGCAACAAGGATGCTGCTGAGAGGTCAGAACTGGATGTAAATGACTTTATGCATTGAGTTTTGAAGAGAAGGATATAAATTATGCAGGGCGGGATCCATTGTAACTTCCAGTCACTTCCAGCCATGTGAAGAAGTGCTGTTTACACAGAATTTCTGGCCTTTGCCAACATGCCAATTCATTGTGGGTTGAATTGATCTGCAGTGACATCAGACATACACCTCAGGCTGAGCACCTTGACTAGGAGCATCCTACCCTCCCCAGGCTGCAGCATTTCAGGAAAGCCCTCCTCACTCACCAGGGCAGGTGCCCAGCAGCTCCCAGCCTGAGCTCTCTCTGCACCAGCTCGTGGCCTCAGCTCCACATTTCCCAGTGAGCTGGAAACAAGTGCAGCTGACACAGATCGGTCCAGGGAATCCCAAAGGAGCCGGCACAGCAACTGCCATGCCAGAAGGAGGTTCCTCTACAGTTCACGTACTCAGTAGCTAATTTAAGCACGTAAATATTTGTTCCAGGGGAATTCAAACCTCTTGTTTTTTCACAAAACAGCGAAATCAATAGGTTTTACAGCAGCCTCCTGCTCTCTCTCTGCTAAAGATGTGTGATTTAGGTACCCTTGGTTCAACCAAAGGTTGCCTCTTTGTTAGTGCTAACAATTCTGTCTCTAATAATTGCTGAACACTCTCCCAGAGCCTCACGGTGTTCAAAATATTACTGGGCATCAACTTTCATTTCAGGAAACTTGTTCTCAAATTCTTCTCTTGCGAGTGATGGAAAGTTACTCTGGAATGAAAAATCACACCCAGCTTAGTAAAAACAATCCCTAAAAAGCTTCATTTTATTCTGTGATAATGGGTCTGCAACGGGTACACAGGAAGGAGATTTTCCAGCTCAGTCTGCACTCAGAAGCAGGCAGCTGATGAGCAGGGTCCCATGGTGCCCTCGTGCTATGGAATACAAGTCTCGCCACCATAAGAAGATTGTTCAAAGCTTAGAATCCCAGAGAACATGTTTTTTTTATGTTAATGTTATGATACATAGCTGGTGAAGGGCTTTTGAACTGCAATTAATTACTGCAGAGGGAATAGCCTGGCTTTAGCAGCTGGGAATGTTTCCAGGACTCCACCATTAAGCCCAGTTTATGAACAGAACTAGGTCAGACAAACCTGGTCAAACCATAAGCAAAATGCGACGGTGGAAATGTGCCAGGAGCCCTTCCTTGTCTCCAGACAAAGAGCCCATGGGGTTTTATTACATTTTTATGAGGAAGCCGAAGCTACAGAAAGGGGGCATGCAAGGTGATGCACACCAGCAGTGAGTAGCAGGGCCTTTCCAGGGAATTCTTCCTGGGCTGTTGGCACAGCCCGGGCTGCAGCGGGGCCCTGCCTCTGCCACGCTCCTCCAGCTGCACAAACGTGGCTTGTTATCAACCAGCTGTTAAGCAGCTCAAAGAACTGACACAGACACACAGTAAATCCCCCCAGTTTCTATGGTGACCGTGTCCTAGATGGGGACCCCCTTCTGACACAGCCATCAGGAATACTGCCCGCTGGGGACAAGGGGCTGATGGTGCTGCTAGTCGTGCCAGGGGGAATTCCTCACCTGGGAAATCTGAGGGCCTGGAGTTACTGCACCAGGTAAATCTCACCGATTTTGAAGCTAAAAGTTCCAAAGGAAAGCAAATTTGGGTGGTGCTGGTGTCAAACACACACAGGGAAAAACACCTTCAATAGAACTGCTGCCTTCAGTGTCTGGCCAGGCCTGTTTGTAAGAAGGAGCAAGGCTATGCTCCAGGTGTTCCTGCTGGGAGCCCGAGGGAACAGGCACTAAACTGAGCAATTCTACACAGCCACAGAATTTGGTGATGCCTGGCAGCACTTTTCTTCTTGGACAGGCTGCCTGTTGCACAGCTACAGTCAGTGCCTGCTGTTCTCTTCTCTGTAGCCAACAGGGCCAGGGAAGTGATTGTCCCACTGCTGAGGCCCCTCCAGGGCTGTGTCCAGTTCTGGGCCCCCACGACAAGAAGGACACTGAGGGGCTGGAGCGTGTGCAGGGAAGGGAACGGAGCTGGGAAGGGGCTGGAGCAGCAGGAGCAGCTGAGGGAGCTGGGGGGGCTCAGCCTGGAGAAAAGGAGGCTCAGGGGGGACCTTCTGGCTCTGCAACCCCCTGACAGGAGGGGGGAGCCGGGGGGGGGTCGGGCTCTGCTCCCAGGGAACAAGGGACAGGAGGAGAGGGAACGGCCTCCAGCTGTGCCAGGGGAGGCTCAGGTTGGACATGAGGAGGAATTTCTCCCTGGAAAGGGTGGTCAGGCCTTGGCAGGGGCTGCCCAGGGAGGTTTGGAGTGCCCATCCCTGGAGGTGTCCCAGGAAGGCCTGGCCGTGGCACTCAGTGCTCTGGGCTGGGGGACGAGATGGGGATGGGGCACAGGGGGGACTTGATGATCCTGGAGGGCTTTTCCAACCTCAGTGATTCTGTGGTTCAGTGATTCTCCAGCTGCAGTCTGGCTGTGCTTCTGATGCACACACACACACACAAGTGTCAAGGGCAAAGGGAACAGGATTTGTCATCTGAAATGTAGGAAAGTACCATGACCAGCCCAGACTACCATCCTCAGCTTTGTTTTCAGGCTCTTTTACATCCCTTCACTGATTAGGAGTGGTTCTCACCCCTCCTAACACCAAAGAAAACATTTTGCTTTCTTACCTAACAAACTATTTGAAGTTGCTATTTAAACTGTGCAATCTGTCACCAAAAATCCACGTTTTAGGGGATGCTGGGTTAGACAATTGCACAATGTCATGCTCCTAAAATAAGTCACATGGGACCTTCACCAGCAAAGGTTTTCCCAACTGAGTTGTTTTGAGGTTACTGTATCAATTTCTTATCCTGTTTCCTCCTTCCTTGTCACTGGATGTCATAGCATACAACTGTGTTATTAAACATTAAGGTAATTGTTCTAAAAGATGAGTTTGAATTAATCCAGAGTGACCTCCCCTGTGGCTTTTCTGCATTAAATCAATAGCCCATGCCTGAAAGTTCAAAGGTAAGAATTGAGCCTACAGTTTTCCATAACTTTTCAAGCCCTGTCAGCGTGCCACAGCTGAAGTGAGACCTGAGCTTAACATGGAATTATGTGGTGAATCAAATATTGATTCTCCGTCAAGAAGGTGACAACGGCAACAAGCTTAGAGACACCTTCAGTGTAATCATATTTAGCCATGATAAGAGCTCAATAAAGTGCTGAGTACCTTGGAACTGGCATATGAAGCTGTCACTGGATTTGCTCTGCTATAAAATTCAGGATGTTACTGAGCCCCGACTCAGGGGTACCAACTGAACAGGTCTTTTTAGTGTATATGATTCGAGCCTTTGCTGCTATGAACCTGCCTGAGCCTTGGATAGCTTGGATAGAACTTAGGTCCTAAAAGCTTCATCTGAAGGCATTTATTTTAATTGTAAACGCTTCAAGTCTCTGCTTTAAAGTCAGCACACAGACTGTTATCAGCCTGAGCAAAGCCACAGCACAACTCCAGACCTGAACAGTGACTTTGGTTTAGTGCAAATCTGTCAGTATTGTAAATAGTTTTACAGTAGAACTTAGATCAACAAGGAGCCAAAACTTGGGCAGTTCAAGAGGTGGTTCATTTGAACATTTCAGAAAGTTTCTGGTTAGTGGAAATTCAAGTCCCTGGGGCTAGAATTGAGAAGTGACTCTAGGATTCCTTTCCCCATATGGTGAACACACAGTTACTGCTGGCTCACTGCTCTGCAGCACAATGCCAGTATGTACCTCACTTCTGATTAGAAGACCCTCAAAGTAGGATAATTTGACCTTGCAAGGGATTTGATCTGTGCTCCCACCTCCAGAAAAGCAGGTTGCTTTTGCCATGCCACCTTTTTTTGAGCAGGTTTGGTGCAGAGCAGCATTTTCCCAGTTCTGACAGGAGCACTGGGGAATGAGCTCCAGCTTCCACAGCCGCTTGTTGTTGTGAGTCCATAAT
Organism: Pipra filicauda; assembly: GCF_003945595.2. NCBI lineage: Eukaryota > Metazoa > Chordata > Aves > Passeriformes > Pipridae > Pipra > Pipra filicauda. The sequence goes on from NW_024104401.1 coordinate 971,386, forward strand.
TAGTATTGTTTGAACTAGTTGGCATTTCTCCTAGAACAGATTTCACACTCCCTGAATGAGGTTAATTCATTAGTTACATTTGTTTCAAAGCCTCTTGAGCAATCTAATCACTCTGTAATAGTAACTGACTGACCCAAATATTTACCCAGTAAAATAACAGAATTTCATCCCAATTTGTTACAAGGGGAAGCTTAACCTATTTAAGTTTTTATATTCTCTGCAGAGTATGGTAAAGATAATTCAGGAAAACTCGATGTTTCCATATGGGTTTGATTTCAGTTTTTATGGCAATATCAGTATTAGTAGGCACAAAGATGCATCTCTAACACACTCTCTCCTGTATTTTTCCAGACACTCCCTGCATATTAAACAAAGCACTGCTCACACCAACAATAATCACAGGAACAGCCAGGCCTTGGGACTGCGAACAGATACAGGAGCAGTCCCAGTTAAGTGAATTGTTGCTCACGACCATCAGCTATACTTCTCTTTTAACTTCTCCTGAATGGTTCAGGAGTCCTTATGTCCTCAGTTTTCTCAGTTAACCCCTTTCCTGTTAGGTCTCCAAATGAGCCCCTGTGTTAAACTGCCTGTGATGTTTAATTTATATTAAATCCAGGCACAGATCAGGATAGGATGCTTGAACATTTATTTTATTTTCCCCCCCAGTCAACATTTCAGCTACTGGATTGGTAACTAAAAGCTAGTGCTGCCTAATTCAGCAGCCATTCAGCTGAACATTTCATTCAGCCTTCCCATTTCAGCAGCCAGGAAACAAGCTCCACCATGTCCTACCACAGCATTAGAGGAAGGTACAGTGAGTGTTTAAATGGAATTCCATGAGAGTTCTCCATTCCCAAGACCTGTGCTTAAGCATCACCTTAATGGATTGTGAACCCCGCCCGCAACTTCTCTGTGGAACTTTTGTACAGTCATATTTCCAGTAAGGTCAAACTCTGCTGCTTGTTTTCACTGACCCAGGTCCAAAAGCAGGATGTAATTGTCCATATGCCTTGAGTCCAAGTGCATCAATTGAGACACCTCAAAATTCCTTCTGTAGAGTTTGGTGGGCAGACTGGGAATAGCGGGAAGAGGATAAGCCCTGTCATCTGATGGGAGCTGGAGCTGCTTGAGATGCTGATTCAATGCTGCCTTCCAGTCACTGATACCTTCAAGGAACAGAGCACTGAAAGCAGAGGGAACCCATCCAGATTGGCTTTCTGTAGTCATGGCAGTGAGAGGATTTGCCAGCTGGGGAGGAGGAGGAGGAGGAGGAGGAGGAAGCAGCACAGATGGAACTTGGCTACAGACCTGAGCACAGAACCAACCGCACAGGATCGTGCTGGGAAACTTCACCCCTGGAAAGCTCGGAGAGGAAAAACCAGTGAGTTTTCTCTGAAAACTCCGAGTTTCTCTGAAAACTCTGAGTTTCACGACCTCTCCAGATGAGCAGCACTTTCAGTGTTCCCCTGGGCAGTGCCTGAGGTACCCATGTCCCAGACCAAAGAAAAACAAATCCAAATTCCTTACTGCTCACAGTAAAAGCCATTCCCTGTCAGTTCACATTAAGGCTGATGGAACACTTCAGATGCCAGACTCTCCTGAACAGAGTTTGAGAGCAAAGAGGTGTATCCAGCACTGCTCTGCACACCACCAGCAGCATTTCAGGCTAATCTCAGCTGCAAGCACAGCAAAATACCACTTATTGTTGCAGACTTCTTACACGAGAATTCTACGTGAGCTGCAACAGTAGCTCATATTTGGCTGTGATTTTACAGAGCTTACATGAAAACTATTATGCAGCAAAAAATCGGGGTAGAAAAAGCCTCACAGAAGGATGATAGATCAAAATATTACAAAAAGGCTTTATATTAATACAGGGTTTTAATGGTTCAGTTACTTGTGTGCTAGTAGTTGCATTCATTTACAGTTGAGGCTACTCTGTGAGCTGTTTTCCATGAATTTTAGAGCTGGAAGGACACAAAGCATATGGCAGCAGTGGAAACAATCAGCCCCACATACAGCAGAGGCTGCTGCCTGACTCTTGGCTCTGCTGCTCACTTTGGCATTTTCTGAGAAGAGAAGTAATGTGAGGTAGTGCCTCTGCTCCAGATCAGGATAGAGGGAGGAAAAGGGGAGAATTACACCTTTCATCCAGCTTTCTGCATATCTTTAGCTTATCCAAACAGTTTAAGGTAAATGAAAGCAAAAATCCTCTTATGTTTCACAAATTATTGTCATCGACATTAATACCCTAAATAGCACTTGCTAGTGGAAGCAGGGACTATATTATTCCTGCTATTTTTTTCCTTTATCCACTCAAGAGTTTCCTACCAGAATTAGAAATTAAAAATGAGAAAGCTAATACAAATTATACCAATTCCTGATGGGAAGGAAGAGGGAAGAAGACACAGGTATCTATGACCATGTCACCCTGAACTGTTCGAATGAGCAGAAGACAACTCTTGCAGAAGACAGGGTCCAGCACTGAGGAAGCTTCAGTCCCTCAGCTGGAATTAAAGACTTCCCTGTCTGATGATCAGAATGGGAAGGTTTGCTCTGATTATCTAGGGGAAAATAAGCTCCCTTTGGTACCTGAAACAATCAGCTCCACTTTAGCTGGTTGCAGCTCTCCCCCCTGCAAGGGGAAGTCCCCCCTGAGGCCACCCCACACTGCTGATGCCCCGGGCCTGTGGTGACAAGATACTGCGTCGTGTCCTCCTTCCCCTCTGCTCTGTTCCCCTGCCAAGAGCAGGGACACCTTCCCCTAGCCCAGGTTGTTCCAAGCCCCGTCCAGCCTGGCCTTGGACACTTCCAGGGAGAAGCCTAATGTCTGAGTGTCACTGGGACCATTTAAATATCAGGTACGAGTCACTGTGTATTGCATACACTGGCAGAGGCTGCTTCCCTCAGGCATAATTGCCCATGGAACACACGACAGAATTCCCTGGAGGTGAGCAGTGGACACAGAACCACAGCCATTTAACTGAGGGACCTGCCTGCAGCCTCCATTCAGCTCTGTCGGGTCACCATGGGCTTGCAAGGAAGACCTGGAACAGAGCATCAGCAGACGAGCCAGGGAGCAAGAGACACCAAGTGCTGTTGCTCATGGCACAGTCAGGCAGTGTTTTTCATGATACTCCCGTTCTTCCTCTCCCCACCAAGCTGTTTAGGTTCAGTCACAGTTACCAGTTATAGCAGCAGAGCAGCTGTTTCCACCCTGGAGATCACATGATGGCATCACTCGCATTCCCAGACCTTCTTAAACAGAAACAAAACAAAGCCGTTCGGATTTTTTAATACAGATCAATGAATTTGATAATCACGGAATCCCAGAATGGTTTGGGTTGGGAGGGACCTGAAAGCCCATCTCATTCCACCCCTTGCCATGGGCAGGGACACCTTCCACCAGCCCAGGTTGCTCCAAGCCCCGTCCAGCCTTGCCTTGGGCACTTCCAGGGATTCCAGGGGCAGCCACAGCTTCTCTGGGCAACCTGTGCCAGGGCCCCCCCCCCTCACAGCCAGGAATTCCTTCCCAATATCCCATCTAAATCTACCCTCCTTCAGCTTAAAGCCATCCCCCCCATCCTGTCATGATGCCCAATTGCATTAAGTTTCCAAAAAGCTTTACTACCCCTTCTGTCATTCCCATGATTCCCAAGTAGCCAAGACTCAAGAAAAAGTACTCAAAATGATAAAATATTTTAAACCCACAGAAACATAGTTAAGGTAACATCAAATAAACAACTGCCCTGAGAAAGGAGCGTAGTTGGTTGTCAGCCCTGTCAGGCCAGAGCTCTATATCCAGTTAGGGATATCCAGCTGGGGGGGGAAATTATTGAAAGTATTGCATTCCTTGCTGTGCTATTTGTCAGTAGAATGGGTGGATGCAGTTTTCCCGAGGCTGTCTTGGATCAAGCTGTTGCTATGCTGTTTGCTATATTGAAGTTTGCTCCACGTTTTACAGCTTGGGAGGTTAAATCCATAAAATATCGATCCTAAAGACGGGTTAATGGAGGTCAGTGCCTGACTCTGTGCACAGCTGGCTTGCAAAGGATACATCAGCCCTGGCTCGTGCAATGACAAAAGTGCTTCGTTACACCACGAGATAAACGAGGTATTTCTGACAATTCATGGAATTACAGCGTGGTTTGTGTTGGAAGGGACCTCAAAGATCACGCAATTCCAACCCCCCTGCCATGGGCAGCGACACCTCCCACTGCCCCAGGTTGCTCAGAGCCCTGTCCAACCTGGCCTTGGACACTTCCAGGGATGGGGTGTCCATTCCAGGTGTGGATAGTGCACTTTGGGACCCTGAGGGGATAGATTCAGATGCTCCTTTCTCAGTGCAGTTGTTTATTTGATATTACCTGTAACTACATTTTCAGGGTTTTAAAATATTTCATCATTTTTCTTAAGTCTTGGCTACTTGGGAATGATGGGAAGGACAGAAGGGGTAGTAAAGGTTTTTGGAAACTTAATGCAATTGGGCATCATGACAGGATGGGGGGAATGGCTTTAAGCTGAAGGAGGGTAGATTTAGATGGGATATTGGGAAGGAATTCCTGGCTGTGAGGGGGGGGGGGCCCTGGCACAGGTTGCCCAGAGAAGCTGTGGCTGCCCCTGGAATCCCTGGAAGTGTCTAAGGCCAGGTTGGACGGGGCTTGGAGCAACCTGGGCTGGTGGAAGGTGTCCCTGCCCATGGCAGGAGGATGGAACGACATGGGCTTTCAGGTCCCTCCCAACCCAAACCATTCTGGGATTCCGTGATTATCAAATTCATTGATCTGTATTAAAAAATCCGAACGGCTTTGTTTTGTTTCTGTTTAAGAAGGTCCTGCCGTCCCCTGGGGTTCCCCGGGGCGGGGCCAGTGTTCCCCCCCGCCCTGCTCCTCTCCGGGACTACATTTCCCGGCGTGCCGCGGGCCCTGCGCGGTGACGTCACCGGCGGTGGCGGGGGGCGTGGCCCGCGCGAGCGTGGAGCGGGGCGAGCGGGGAAGGACGCGGGGCGAGCGCGCGGGGGGCGCGAGGCGGAGGGGGGGCCCGGCCGGGCGGGGGGGAGCGGGACCGGCACCGGGACAGGGACACGGACAGGGACGGGGAGCCGCGGGGGGCTGAGGAGGCGGCGGCCGGAGCTGGAGCGGGCGCGGGTCCGGGAGCGCGTCCTCGCTCCGTCCATGGGGCGGGGGGCGGCCGTGCCCCGCCCCGCCGGGCAGTGACAGCGGGCGGCGAGGCCGGGCCGCCGGGGCGGGGGGGTCCGGGCTCGCCCCCGGCCGCGGAGGGGCCGCGGCGGCCGCGCCATGAACTACCAGCAGCAGCTGGCGAACTCGGCCGCCATCCGCGCCGAGATCCAGCGCTTCGAGTCCGTGCACCCCAACATCTACTCCATCTACGAGCTGCTGGAGCGCGTGGAGGAGCCCGTGCTGCAGAACCAGATCCGCGAGCATGTCATCGCCATCGAAGGTGAGACGCGCCGGGGACGGGGGGCGAGCGGAGGGGGGTGCGCTGTGCCCTTCCAAACCTCCCCCAGCCTGTGGTTCTGTTCCCCCAAACCTCCCCCAGTCTATGGTTCTGTTCCCCCCAAACCTCCCCCAGCCCGTGGTTCTGTTCCCCCCAAACCTCCCCCAGCCCGTGGTTCTGTTCCCCCAAACCTCCCCCAGCCTGTGGTTCTGTTCCCC